>NW_024429266.1:104041385-104614367 GCF_017639785.1 Mesocricetus auratus | reverse complement strand
AGCCAACCAAGTCTAGCTCAAATCTAGTTCACAACCAACGTATGTCAATGTAGCACACAGTCTCTGACCTGCACCACATTGTGGGCTGTTTTCTTTCCTACTTGATAATCTCTGCAGGCAGGTGAATTGCACTGTTCCAGCCTTCTGAATACTGTGGGAGGTGTGGCAGTCTTGGGGCATTCCTGTCACTTTGATTTATTGCAGCCAGATGTTGGAAATCTGGACACTCTTCTGTAGAGATTATTGTGCCCCTGATGGTGTTAAATGCAGTGGCTGTACTGCATGTGTAAAGACCCTCATCACTTATTCTGGGCCTTGGTTAATTCACTTGCTTAGGAAAACACAAATCAAACTACTATATATGGCTGTGGTGAGGTTCAAACACACTATTATAGGTAAATTGCGAATATTAATTTTATTCTTAAGTTAAAAAAGTCTCCCAGAACAAGGACAGAGTCTGGGCTGGGTCCCCCATAGCTGACAAAGTAGCTCTAATCCTGATTTTTTTCTCAGCAGTTTCCCTGGGAATTGGGTTAGCGATATAGATATCTGTCTAGCTAAAATAAGTTTAGACACAGCCTGGTGCACAAAATCTCAAACTAAGGATGTCACAACAAGATGCAGCTACTTTAGACAGATGCCTATGATTTCTTACTTGAGGCATCACTTTTTTAAAAAATCAAACTCCCAACTGCAAATTGATAGATGTGTTTTTTCTTACTGTGGTGCACTAGACAAAAGACAATCGGTATTCACACAATTCACATCTAAAACATGTCTTCAATGACTCCAGAATACATACCATGTTGGGGTTTTGTAGGCTCCACCTGCAATACACAGGAAAGAAAACTGTAAGCTTGAATTATGGTGGGTTCAGTTTGTACAACTTCTTGGTTCACTTGTTTGCCAGGCATTATTACACAAAGGATTGCAAAGCCCTTGAGTGGAAGATTCTGGATTAGTATATCACGTGATACTGACACAGAATGGCTCAGTACGTCTGATTTGTGACAAAAAAAACAAACTAATAAAAACTAGTATGTTTCCCATTTTTGCTGACTCGAGGCCATATCTGGCAACCCTGTGTGTTTGGCCTCCACTAACGGTTCATCTAAGCTACATTACACACATGACAGAATAATTTACATCTGTCTATTATGACATTAATCCCTTTTATGGAACACTCCAATAATGTGCACGCATCCTCATGTCTTAAAGTTCTCAGCACCTAGACATACTGGGACATATGAGGCTTCTACCACATATGTCTTTGGGGAATATAAACAAATTCAACCTAAGCCAGAGGCTCTAGAAGTCATAAAAGGGGGGCTTCCCTTACATTAACATTGAAACCCACAAGGATGATAAGCCTATCAACTTCTGAGTGAAATTTGCATGCTTTTGTCTAAAGCAGAACATTATTCTCCCAAAGACACATCCCCAGTCAAACTTGCTCCTTGACATAAGTAAGTGTGAATGTTCTGTTCAATCACTAATCTGGTATAATTCTGTTTCCCCTTCTTCCTAAATATACTATTTCATGCTCTTGATAACCTAATCAAATTTATTTTTCAAGTGTGATAGTCATTAAAACATAGGGAATAATCATTAAACTAACTTTTGTCTCTTACATAAAGCAAAGAAACTTTTTACCTCCAACAAGGTACACGTTTGTTCACCATTTGGGTAACATGGGACAATTGCATGTTCTACAGGAACAACTAGAGGGACAGAAAATAACTGTCAGCTTATGGTACATTTATTCACCCAAGCCATCCTTCCTTGACATGGTTAAAAGTGTATGTAACCAGCACATGCCATTAATTAGGTGATTAATGGACTGTCTTCTTGATGGCAAGAGTCATTATTTTCTGCTTTCTAGAGAATGGGAATCCAAAGCAATGTGATAATCTGTTTCAATATGTAGCTACTGAGTGCATGTTTCAAAAACTTATACATTTATTCAGTTTGGGAGGTAGCACATCAGAGGACAATGTGTCTAGTTCTCTCCTTCCACTACCTGGGTTCTGGAGTTAGAATCAGAACACCAGGTCTGGTGACAAGCACTATTACCTACTGAAATATCTCACTCTGCCAAGTAAACTAAATCTCACAATTAAACCACATATCACCATCAATTCCTCAGATCATTTTGAACCCTAGAAGAACTGACAATCATTCAGCATATCTCACAAGCATATTTCAACCTCCATCAACTGATACATTCTGATTCTGCCTGCATTCATTATAAAGAACATAGAATTTTAGCTTTGGTATCAAACATTTTACTGGAGAAGTGAATTTAGTATAAGGCATATGGTGTAACTGTATTTATCTATTCATCTTTTGACATAGAACAATAATTTATTGAAGAGTGGAAATTAGTAATAAGTATGTTGTGTCTTGTTTCTCCTTTGAGTCTTTATTATTCTATAAACTTTTGTATTCATGTGTTTTGTGGGATCCAATTTAAAACCAGCAGTGATGGGGGAAAATGAGTTTCTGGATCCCTTTGACCACTCAAGTCCTTTAATGTAGCTACACATTAGAGTTGCTTCAGGGGTGATGTATATTAATAAAACTGGGTAGATATTCGAGATAACCTGTGTGTCACTCTTTCAGGGTGTGTAGCTCAAATATCTCTGCACTTCTAAGAGCCACATTTGTATTGCTCTTGTACAAGGACCACATTTGTATTGACATTAGATAACAATTAATGATCTCTTCATCTGTAATTGGCTTTAGGCCAGGTGTGAAGGTGAGTGTCCCAAACCTAAGAATCTGTGAACTGATGAGACTGGAACTTCCTTATGATGATTAGTATGAAAGGTGACACTGATGTAGCAATACCTGTCCTGGGCTAAGTAACCATGCATGGACTCTATGTCATAATGTCATAATGTAGGTAATGCCTAGGACTTCTATAGACTTGCAGATATCCTGACATGCACAAAGATGATAGGACTTCTGGTTTGGTGAGTAAGGTAACATTTTAGAGACTCAGGATAGTGGGCAATATGTCTAAGTTGATATCGAGGCTTTTCTATCTAAGAGCAGATTCACCAGTGTGTGTGTGTGTGTGTGTGTGTGTGTGTGTGTGTGTGTGTGTGTGTGTGTGTGTGTGTTTATTTCACCCCAGGAATTCACATAGTCAATAAAGAAAAACATGTATCTGGACTGCTGTTAAGTGATTCAATGACAGTAATCTAAGCACTATCAACACTCAGGAAGGTTAGTTATTTTAAAATGTCTTGCTATATAAAGCCCCAAATTTTAAATGCCTATGTCACTCTTCTTCTAATAATACATGATTGCTAGTTCTAAGAGCCTACCTTTCAAATTTGCCAACCTCTACTAAAAAGAAGTAAATATTTTAAAATGATGTCTATTTTGCCCTAAGTGTACAATCAATGTCCATGCCTTTAAAAATCATTGTTTTCTAAAGTATTCTAGCTGCTTTAGCATAGGCAGTGAATCCCTGTTTAATGAAATGAAGCCTAGATTCTTTGGCAGATTAACATTACATATTAAAACGTCTATGATTAAAAGACCATTGACAAAAATTAACAGCTCTCCAAAAATGTGAGCCTCTCTACATTTAGGTTTTGATCAATTCATGAAGACAGCTATAGCTCAGCTTTGTGAAAGAGCTCTGAAAGCAGGTCAGGATAACTAAATCACATAACACATGAAAACAGAAATAAGAGTTAACATGTCTCTTCAGAGCTGTGGTTCTACATACACAGAAACACAATTACTCTTTCAAACAATTCTTTTTGTTCACCATATACACACTCTTTATACTTATTGATGACTGCAAATTGATATCAACTCTCTAGTTAGTTCATCAGTCTCTATAATTCACCTCAGTCTTTACTTCATGTGCTGAAATAGTGATCACGCATTCAGGACAAAACAATCACATTACAGTGCGAAATTTATCATACTATTTCTACTACTGTGAGTCACTCTGGTTTTCTGATATTAATAATTTCAACACAGAGAAACAAGTACTTATTGCATAGTATATTTATGAAATAACATTGCAGTATTTATATATAGGTATATCTACTAAGAACAAACTTGAGGGAGGGAATATGAATTTGTATTATATATATATATATCACACCCACATATACACATACATTAAATTATAGTCAAATTTTTCATAGAGAATATAATACACACAATATATAATAAGGCATAGTCTTAACAATGCAGAAGTTACAAAAGAAGATATTTTGAGAAATATTTGCTAGTCTAATTGAAGGAGTACTCAATGACTAGTAATGACATACCTTGACTGTTACAACAGTTCCCCATTATATTCTAATTTCAACACAATTATCACTCCACAATTTACAACCACATACTCTGAGGAAATTCTCAAAGTGTACTGGCATTCAGAACTGAGGCATGATGATATCTAAGAACATGTCAGCAGAGTGTCATAGAACTCGCATAGTGAACTCATAATCCAATACATTCTATGATATCTAACAGCTGCTATCTAGTCAAATATGCTCATGTACTCCAATACTACAAGATGGGTTATTATAAATGCCAGTGTACTTTACTAAGAATGATCAACTCCAAAGTAAATACCTCCCCTGCCCCACACAAAGCTTGTCCTCAAGAAAATGGACATAAACAACAGAATTGCTCTGTGGTATCTGTTAAATGGCAGAAAAGTCAGCTACATATGAATGAATCTAGGTAGCATGAGGTTTGTGTTGGTATCTCACATAACCAGGAGTAGAGAATGTATTTATTTTCACTCTTTACATTCACTGTTTATGTAAGAAGCCATAGTAGGGTCCATGTTTAACAGAAATGTGAGGTCTTCCTTCAGTATTTTCAACCTGCCTGGTGCCTCTCAGTGAGTGATTCTCTGATCAGAGGTCCACATTGAGAGGTAAACAAGGTTTGCATATTTTCCAGAAATGCTCAGATTCAAAGTCACTCAAAGCCAAGTTGTCACATGATGGTTAGGATGAAAAGAAACTTCCCTTCAACTAGCCAAGCATGGGTATGTTCTCTTCATACACTGAGAAGAACAGCAGCCAGATGCATTGGTAATATAATAAACAGTGCCTGTACACATAACTTTCCTGGTGACATCCTCATTGACTATGCACAGCCTTGTTTAATTCTAGCTAAGATGGTGTAGTGACTACAAGAGTATTGAGAGTGCACCATGCATGTCCATGCCTTCCTCACCAAACTACCTTCTCTATACTACTATATTTTTTGTTTTTCAGAAAAGATCTCTGTAGTTTTTTTAAAAATTCTTGCTCTTTGGGGGACAACCACCCAGCTCCCATATAAATGCATAAAGACTTATTCTTACTTAAAATGCACAACCTTTTTTGGGGGGTTCAAGACAGGGTTTCTCTGTATTGCTTTGGAGGCTGTCCTCAAACTCTCGCTCTGTAGACCAAGCTGGTCTCAGCCACCCCAGTGCTGGGATTAAAGGTGTGTGGTACTAACGCCCGGCATGAATGCACAGCCTTATCTTGGCTTATTTCTAGCCAGCATTTCTTAACTTTCATACCATCTACCCTTTTCACCTGAACTTTTATCTTTTTCTATTCTATATACCTTCCTTTCCTTATTACTCCATGGCTTGCTGTGTAGTTGGGTGACTGACCCCTGGAGTTCTCCTGTCCTCCTATTCTTGACCCCTGATCTCTCTTCCCAGATTTCTCCTCCAATTCATTCTCTCTGCCTGCCAGCCCCACTTACCATTTCTCTTTCCTAATTTTTGCCCATTCAGCTCTTTATTAAACCAATAAGGTGATCTAGGCAAGCAAAGCAACACAATTTTGCATCATTAAACAAATATTCCAGAGAATAAACAAATGTAACACACCCCAAACTAATATTTTCAACAAATGAGGTCTTTGGCATTTCCTTCAATCTGGAGAGACAGCCTCACTGGCTAGGGGTGTGTAAATACCACTGCAACTTCCTATCAATCCATGCTCTCTCTCTCTCTCTCTCTCTCTCTCTCTCTCTCTCACACACACACACACACACACACACACACTCTCACTCTCTTAGAAACACGTGTGTGTACACATACACACACACACTCACAACACCACAAAAATCTGAAACCAAAATATACATACTTATCAAATGAAAAATCTTCCAAGAAGAGACTACAATTATAAACATTTATGCACCAAACACAAGAGCACCCATACTCATAAAAGTACTACAGCTAAAATCACAGTGATCCTCACAGCAATAGTGTGACTACAATATACTCTATTCAATAGACAGGTTGTTTAGACAAAACCCAATCAGAGACATGCTGGTGTTAAATAATACCCTAAACTACATGTACCTTGTAGATAACTAGTTAATATTTCACTCAAATACACAAGAACATATTTTCTTCTCAGCAGTTCTTGGGACTTTCTCCTAAATTGACCATATAACTGCACATGAAGTCTCAACAGATACAATATAATTGAAATACTACTCTGTATCTTATCTGAACACCATGGATCAAATCTAGATATCAACAACAGCAGAAACAACAAAGTGTACAAAAACATGGAAACTGAACAACTAAATACTAATGAAAATTGAGTCAAGACAGAAATGAAGAAGGAAATTAAAACTTTTTTTTGGTTTTTGAGACAGGGTTTCTCTGTGACTTTGGAGGCTGTCTTGGAACTAGCTCTTGTAGACCAGGCTGGCCTCATACTCACAGAGATCTGCCTGCCTCAGACTCCCAGGAGTGCTGGGACAAAAGGCATGTGCCACCACTGCCTGGCTGGAAATTAAAACTTTTTAGAATTGAATGAAGAAGAAAAACTCCAACCAAGGAAGTTAACTACACTCAGAAAAACATAGGCAATAGATAATCCCACTTTACCAACAGCCAAAATACAAAAGGGGGAAAATCCACACATAGTACCACCACCACCACCAAATCCAAAACAAATAAGAATTAACAATGAATGGTCATTAATATTCCTCAATATTAATGGTCTTAACATACTTATAAAAAGACACAGCTACCAGAATCCATCCTTCTGCTGCATACAAGAAACACACCTCACCTTCAAAAACAGATATTACCTCAGAGTTAAGGGTTGGGAAAACATTTTCCAATCAAATAGACCCAAGAAACAAGCAGGTGTAGCAATCTTAATATCTTACAAATTAGACTTCAAGCTAAAATCAATCAAAAGAGATGAGGGACATTTCATATTCATCACAGAAAAAAAATCCATCAAGATGAAGTCTCAATTCTGAACATCTATGCCCCAAATACAAAGACATCCACCTTCATAAAAGAAACATTACTAAAACTCAAATCACACATAAAACCTCACACACTTATAGTGGGAGACTTAAACACCCCACTCTCACCACTACACAGGACCTCCAGACAGAAACTTAACAAAAAAACAAAGGAACCAACAGCAATTATGACCTGGATGGGTTTAACAGACTTCTATAGAGCATTCCATCCAAACACAAAAGAATATGCCTTCTTCTCAGCTCCACATGGAACCTTCTCTAAAATCAACTACATATTTGGCAACATAGCAAAATTCAACAAATAAAAAAAATTGGAATAACTCCCTGTATTTTATCGAACCACCATGTTTTAAAGTTAGGATTCAACAACACAAATTGCAGAAACCCTACAAACTCATGGAAATTGAACAATGAGCAATTGCATTATTCCTGAGTCAAGGAATAAATAAAATAAGAAATTAAAGGCTTAATAGAATTCAATGAGAAGGAAGACACGGCATACCCAAACTTATGGGACACTTTCAAAGCAGTGCTAAGAGGGAAGTTCATAGCACTAGGGGCCCACATGAAGAAACTGGAGAATGGTCACACTAGAGAATATTAGCAAAACTGAAAGTTGTAGAACAAAAGAAAGCAAACTCACCCTGAAGGAATAGATGCCAGGAAATAATCAAATTGGGGGCTGAAATCAATAAAGTAGAAACAAAGAAAATGATACAAGGAATCAATGTAACAAAGAGTTGGTACTCAACTTTATATGGAAAAACAAAATACCCAGGATAGCCCAAACTACCTTGTACAATAAAGGAACTTCTGGAAGCATCACCATCCCAGACTTCAAGCTCTATTATAGAGCTACAGTCCTGGAAACAAGTTGGTATTATCAAAAAAAGACAGGTAGACCATTGGAATAGAATAAAAACTGCTGATATTAACCCATACTATAACGAGATTCTTCGTACCAACCTGGTCCCAAAACCCTGTCACTCCCAAATGAAGGGCGCTATATTAATTATGAACTTGTTGGCTATTTGCTATGGTTTCTTGTTGGCTACCTCTGACTTAATTTTTAACCCATAACTGCTAACCTGAGTATTTCAAGTGTATTTTAGCAGTTGTTGTTCCTTCCTTAGGAATTGAATAACTAAAAGACAACAATAGCTTACAGTATCCAGACTCTCTGTGTCTTTTCCACCTTTATGGTATTTGTATTACTCTGTATCTTTTAATTTTACTTTTTACTTTTTTGAGACAGGGTTTCTCTGTGTACTTTGGCTGCCCTTGAACTCCCTCTGTACACAGGCTGGCCTTAAAATCACAGAGATCTGCTTGCCTGTGCCTCCTGAGTGCTGGGATTAAAGGTGTGCACCACCACAGCCCAACTTCTCTATTTCTTTTACTACTATCCTGTTTCTTTTTCTCTCCAAAGCCTACATGTATTTTTAAACACACTGTAAACCTTTTAGAGGTTTTACTTCATCTGAATCTGACTTTACTGTAAATCTTTATGTTTTTCTGGCCATGTGTCTTTTATCTAATAAATAACATTGTTATAATTAAAGAGGTAGCTATTTTAGCCACTGGCTATCTAACATGCAGGCATAAGTTTACTGCACAAGTCTCTGCTTGTCTCTAGTAAAACAGAGCCTACCCAAGAAAATGCTGTTACCAAGAAGCCATGCTTGTCTCTGTTCTTTTGTTTCTAAACATCCCTTTTAAGCTTTTGTCATTCTACGTGGAAATTCATGCAACCAACGTTGGGTGCCATATGTGATGAGATTCTTCCCACCAGCCTGGTCCCAGAACCACATTAATCCCAAATAAACACACAGTATGCTATATTAATTATGAAGCTGTTGGTCTTGCTTGTTTCTTACTGGCTAGCTGTGACTTAAGTATTTACCCCATAATTGTTAATCTAAGTATTTCTCTTACTGGAGAAAAGGTCAGGACTTTTTACCCCTATGGCAGCTACATCGTGACTCCCTGTGTTTCTCCTTCCCAGAGTCCTCCTGGAATCCTAGTCTTGCCTATCTTGCTTCCCTATTGGCCAGCAATGATTTATTGACATATACACAGGACTTCCCCATCAACCAAGCAACCAGGAGCACACAGAGAGAGCTGGTACACTTCTGCCCACACTCAGGGCAGGGGACAGAGTTGAGAACCAGGTCCCCGATTTCCTCCCACTAGCCCTCTCTCAGATCCCCTGGCTTGGGGACAGCAGGCAGGTCGACTCCACCCTGAAGAATGACCAAGTGACCAGGAGCCTGCAGAGAGAGCTGCTCCACTTCCACCCAAACCCAGGGCAGAGGGCAGATGTGAGCACGCTTGCCATATCTCAGATCCCCTGGCTTGGGGACTGCAGCCAGGTCGACTCCCTCCACCCAACCCCTGATGGATGATCACGTTACCAGGAACCTGAGAGCTGGTCCACTTTTGCCCACACTCGGGGCAAGGACAGAGAGCAGAGGCCAGAGAGGATTGGATTTGCTTGCACCCAGCGAAAGGGATCCCTGGTCGCCTACACACCAGGAGAGGAAGAGACTCTTTCTACACCCACTGGAAGAAGTGATGGGGAAAAGGCAATTTAAGAACACACTCGGCAACAGAAAAACAAATATGATACCACCAGAGTCGAGAGATTCTACACCAGTAAGACCTGAACAACCTGAGGCAGAAGGGAATGACCTTAAAAACACCTTCATGAAAATGATAGAGGCCCTCAAAGAGGATGTGAGAAAATCCCTTAAAGAAATGGAGAGAGTCATCAGGTCATACTTTCAAAACCTGTACTCCATAAAATTTGAAAACTTAACGGAAATGAAGGACTTCCTGGATAGATATCATCTGCCAAAATTAAATCAAGAACAGATAAACCTATAACACCTAAGGAAATAAAAGCAGTCATCAAAAGTCTCCCAACCAATAAAAGCCCAGGGCCAGATGGCTTCAGTGCAAAATTTTACCAGAAATTCAAAGAACAGCTTATAGCAATTTTCCTCAAAGTATTACATGTGACAGAAGCAGAAGGGTCTTTGCCAAACTCTTTATGCAAGGCTTCAATAACATTGATACCCAAACCACACAAAGACACAACTAATAAAGAGAACTTCAGGGCAACTTCCCTCATGAATATTGATGCAAAAATATTCAATAAAATACTGTCAAATCGAATAAAAGAACACATCAGAAACTCATCCACCATGATCAAGTAGGCTTCATTCCAGGGATGCAGGGATGTTTCAACATACAAAAATCTATCAATGTAATCCACCATATAAACAAGCTGAGGAACAAAAATCACATGATCATCTAGCTAGAAGCTGAAAAGCGTTTGACAAAATCCAACACCCGTTCATGGTAAAGGTCTTGGAGAGATCTGGGATAACAGTAACATACCTAAACATGATAAAAAGCTATATAGAGCAAACCAACAGCCAACATCAAACTAAATAGACAGAAACTCAAGGCGATTCTGCTAAAATCAGGAACAAGACAAGGCTGTCTCCTCTCCCCATACCTCTTCAATATTGTACTTGAAGTTCTAACTAGATCAATAAGAAAACAAAAGGAGATTAAGGGGATACAAATTGGAAAGGTAGAAGTAGAACTTTCACTATTTGCAGATGATATGATAGTTTATATAAGTGACCCAAAAAACTCTACCAGGAAACTCTTACACCTAATTAACACCTTAGCAAAGTGGCAGGATACAAGATCAACTCAAGAAAATCAGTAGCCCTACAATATACAGAACATAAAAGGGCTGAGAAAGAAATCAGAGAAACATCACCCTTTACAATTGCCACACACAAGGAAATATACCTTGGGGTAATGCTAACCAAACAAGTGAAAGAACTGTATTACAAAAAAATTGAGTCTTTAAAGATAGAAATTAAAGAAGACACCAGAAAATGGAAAGATCTCCCATGCTCTTGGATAGGTAGGATCAATGCAGTGAAAATGGTAATCCTGCCAAAAACAATCTACAGATTCAATGCAATCCCCATCAAAATCCCAGCACAATTCTTCACAAACCTTGAAAGAACAATTCTCAACTTTATATGGCAAAACAAAAGACCCAGGATAGCCAAGACAACACTCCTCAACAAAGCCACATTTGGAGGCATCATCATTCCTGACTTCAAGCTCTATTATAGAGCTGTAGTCCTGAAAACCGCTTGGTATTGGCACAAAAATAGGTAGACCAGTGGAATCGAATTGAACATTCTGAGATTAATCCACAAACCTATGAACAGCTGATTTTAAACAAAGAAGCTAAAAATATACAATGGAAAAAGAAAGCATCTTCAACAAATGGTGCTGGCATAACTGGATTTTGGCATATAGAAGACTGCAGATAGATACATATCATCCATATCTATCGCCATGCACAAACCTTTAGTCAAAATGGATCAGAGACATCAACATAAATCCAGCCACACTGAACCTGTTAGAAGAGAAAGTAGGAGGTACCTTGAATGAATTGGTACAGGAGACCATTTCCTGAACATAACACCAGTAGCACAAACACTGAGATTGACAATTAATAAATGGGACCTCCTGAAACTAAGTAGCTTCTGTAAGGCAAAGGACACAGTTGGCAAGACAAAAAGGCAACCCACAGATTGGGAAAAGATATTCACTAACCCCACATCTGACAGAGGGCTGATCTCCAAAATTTACCAAGAACTCAAGAAGCTATTCTCCAAAACACCAAAGGACCCAATGAAAAAGTGTGGAACTGAACTAAATAGAGATTTCTCAGTAGAGGAGACTAAAATGGCTGAGAGACACTTAAGAAAGTGCTCAACATCCTTAGTCATTAGGGAAATACAAATCAAAACAACTCTGAGATATCATCTCACTCCCGTCATAATGTCTAAAATCAAAAACACCAATGACAGCTTATGCTGGAAAGGATGTAAAGAAAGGGGAACACTCCTACACTGCTGGTGGGAGTGCAAACTTGTACAGCCACTTTGGGAATCAGTATGGAGATTCCTCAGGAAAATGGGACTCAGTCTACCACATGACCCAGCAATTCCACTCTTAGGGATATACACAAAAGATGCACATTCATACAAGGATATCTGTTCCACTATGTTCATATCAGAATTATTTGTAATAGCTAGATCCTGGAAGCAACCTAGATGCCCCTCAACTGAAGAGTGGATAGAGAAAACGTGGTCCATTTACACAACGGAGTACTTCTCAATGCAAAAAAACAATGGAATCTTGAAATTTGCAGGCAAATGGATGGCACTAGAAGAACCATCCTGAGTGAGGTAACCCAGTCACAAAAAGACAAACATGGTATGTACTCACTCATATATGGATTTTAGACATGGATCAGGGGAGTGCCATCCTACAATCCCAGGGCCAGTGAGTCTGGGAAACAGGGAGGTTCCCAAGAGAGATTCATTATACCCCAGAAAAGTGGAAAGAAGCAAGATCTCCTAGGCAGATTGGGAACATGGGGGAAGAAGAGAGGGAACCAGGAAAAAGAGAGGGGGGTAAGAGGAGGGTAGAAGAAGACATGGGGGAGCAAGAAGGTTGAGTCGGGGTAAGAATAGAGGAGAGCCAGGCGGTGGAGGTGCACGCCTTTAATCCCAGCACTAGGGAGGCAGAGGCAGGCGGATCTCTGTGAGTTTGAGGCCGGGCTGATCCGACAGCCTCCAAAACAATACAGAGAAACCCTGTCTCATAATACAAACAAACAAACAAAAAAGAACAGAGGAGACCAGGATGAGAGATATCATAATAGATTGAGTCATTATAGGCTTGAGGAGAGAGATGACACTAGTGAGATTTCCAGAGATCTACAAGGATAACACCAGCTGGAAAACTAAGTAATAGCGGAGAGACTACATTAATAGCCCCTACCTGATGATAAGGTTGATGACTACCTTATGTGATATCCTAGAACCTTCACTCAGTGACTGATGGAAGCAGAGACAGATACTCACAGCTAAACACTGAACTGATCCCCTGGAACCCAGTGACAGAGATGGAGGAGTGATGAGCAAGGTGGTCAAGACCGTGCTGATGAAACCCACAGAGACAGATGACTGGACAAGGGGGAGCTCTTGAACCCCATACTGATAACTAAGAGGCCAACAGGGGACTGATCCAGACTCCATGAATATAGTGTCAGTGAAGAGGCCTCAGAAATCTCTGGGGCTTTGTGTAGTAGACTAGTGTTCACTATGTCATACAAATGAACTTTGGGAGCCATTTCCACATGGAGGGTGCTCTCTCAGCCTGGACACATGGGGAAGGGCCTAGGTCCTGCCCTGGATGAAATGACATACTCTGGAGATCCCCCAAGGAGGGCCTCACCCTCCCTGGGGAATAATGTGGGTATTGGGCTGGGAGTGGGGGTGGGGGTGGGGCTGGTGGAGGGAGAAGCGGGGAGCTGGGATTGACATTTGAAGCATGCATGTTTCAAATCTAAATAAAAACATACTTAAAAAATTAACAAATGCATACATTAGTATTCTTCCTATATACAAATTTCAAGCAGACTGAGAAGGAAATCTGGAAAACTACACCTTTGACAGTAGCCTAAAAAAGAAACTAAAAAACAAAACAAAACAAAAAAAGCAAACATAAAAAACAAAACCCTTGGGATAACTATAACCAAGCAAATGAAAGACTTATATAATAGAGACTTTAAGACATTGAAGCACATTGAAAAAGACATTGGACAACAGAAAGACCTCCCATGCTCAAGGATCAGTAGTATTAATATTGTAAAAATGGCCATTTTGCCAACTGCAATCCACAGATTCAGTGCAAGTCTCCCAAAAATTCCAATACTATTCTTCATAGAAATGGAAAAGATAACTTTCAGCTTCACATGGAAACACACACTCACACACACACAAATTTCAGGATAGCTAACACCATCCTGAATGATAAAAGAACTGCTAGAGATATCACCATCCCCAACCTCACATTGCACTTCAGAGTATGTTACTGGCACAAAAACTGAAATATTGATCAGTGGAATTTAATTGAAGACCCAGAAAGAAATACACACACCTATGGGGACATGATTTTGATAAAGAAACCACAAATACACAGTTGAAAATACAAAGCATCTCCAACAAATGTGGCTGGTTAAACTGGATAACTATGTAGAATTCAAATACATCTATACTTAAGACCCTGGACAAAACTCAATCCCAAATGGACTGAAGACCTCAGGATAAGGCCAGATACACTGAATCTGGTGGAAGTTAAAGTAAACCCACTGGCATAATAAAATACTTTCTGAGCTCAATAATAGTGGTACAGGCACTAAGACCCATCATTAATAATTGGGACCTCATGAAACTGGAAAGTTTCTGCATGGCAAAGATTGCCATCAGTGAGACAAAGCACTAGGCTGCAGGATGGAAAAAAGATCTTTATCAATTATGTATCGAATGGTGGCTTAGTATCTAAAACAACTGAGATTCAAGAAAATAACCCAATTCAAAATGGAGTACAGAACTAAGCAGGAGTTCTCAAGAGATGAAACACAAATGTCTGAGAAGTAGTTAAAGAAACACTGAACCATTAGCCATCAGGGAAATGCAAAATAAAACAACTTTGAGATTTCACCTTATACCAGTAAGAACGAACAAGATCATTGATAAAACAAATGACACCTCTTGCTGGCAAGGATGTGGTGAAAGGAGAACACATTTTTTTGGTTATAGGAGTGTAAATTTGTAAAGTCACTATGTCAATCAGTATGGTGCTTCCTCAGGAAGCTGGGAATAGATCTACTTCAATATCCAAATATACCATCTCCCTTCCCGGCCCCCACCAGCAAACCCAATCCCCACTCCATTCCCCAGGGAGGGTGAATCCCTCAATGGAATATCTCCAGAGTCTGTCATTTCTTTTGGGGCAGGGCTTAGGCCCTCACCCAAGAGTCCAGGCTTAGAGAGCATCCCTCATTGTAGGATAGGCACCCAAAGTCCATTTGTATGCCAGGGATAAATACTGATCCCAAGGCCCCATAGATTGCCTAGGCCTCCTCACTGACATCCACATTCAGGAGGTCTGGATCAGTCCCATGCTGGCCTCCCAGCCATCAGTCCAAGAGCTCTCCTTGTTCAAGTCAGTTGTTTCTATGGGTTTCACCAGCCCAGTCTTTACCCCTTTTCTTATCACTCCTCTTTCTCTGTCATTGGGTTCCAGAAGTTCAGTTCAGTGTTTAGCTGCGGGTGTTTGCTTCCATCAGTCATTGGTTGAAGGTTCTGTTTCTCAGACTCTCTGACTATGGGATTGTATGCTGGCACTACCTGGCTTTATGTCTAAAATCCATATATGAGTGAGCACATACCATGTTTGTCTTTTTGTGACTGGGTTCCCTCACTCAGGATGGTTTCTTCCAGTGCCATCCATTTCCTTCAAATTTCAAGATTCCATCATATACACATACACAATTTTATTTCTACATAAAATCCTAGGACTTCAAATAAAAGAAATCACCTGGTCTCACTGAATTAAAAAACAAAACAAAAAACCCTAGATCTAACTTTCTGTTATTGCTAAGAAACACAACATACTAGTAAAGACAACCACAGACTAATAACAAAAGTATGGGAGACAACCAAGCAAATGGAAAAGAAAGAATCTGACGTAGATATTCTACCAAATGAAGTAAATTCAAATCAAAATTAGAAGGGACAAAGAAGACTACTTCATACTGAAAAATGGAACAATTATTAAGAAAATATGGCTCATAAAATATTTGGATATGTTCCTTCTATGTGTGGAACAATTTAAGGAGGATACGTATTAGCTCTTCTTTGAAATTCTGGTAGAATTCTGCACTGAAACCATCTGGCCCTGGCTTTTATTGGTTGGAAGACTGTTTCTATTTCCTTAGTGATTATAGGTCTACTTAAATTGTTTATATGCTCTTTATTTAATTTTGGTATGTGGCACCTATCCAGAAAATTATTCATTTCTTTTAGATTTTCCAATTTTTGTGGAGTACACGTTTTCAAGGTATGACTCATGGATTCTCTGGATATTCTCAGTGTGTGTTGTTATATCCCCTTTCCATTTCTGCTTTTGTTAATTTGCATATCCTCTCTGCCTTTTGGTTAGCTTAGACAAGGGTTTGTCTATCTTGTTGATTTTCTTGAAGAACCAGCTCTTTGCTTCATTGATTCTTGCATTGTTTCCTTGTTTCTGTTTTATTCATTTCCATTCTCAATCTGATTATTTCCTGTTATCTACTCCTCCTGGATGAGTCTGCTTCTTTTTGTTCTAGAGATTCAGGTGTGCTGTTAAGTCACTAGTATGAGATTTTTTTCACTTTCTTTATGTAGTCACTTAGTGCTAAGAACTTTCCTCTTAGTACTGAATTCATAGGCTCCCATAGGTTTGGGTAGCTGATGGAAACAGATGCAGAGATAAACACTGGGCAGAGCTCCCAGAGTCCAGTTGAAGAGAGGGAGGAGCAAAGGTGTCAAGACCAGTTTGGGGATACCCACAGGAAACAGTTGACATAAGTTACTGAGAGCTCGCTGAATCTGGACTGACAGTGAGGGAAACTGCATAGGCCCTCTGAATGTAGGTGACAATAGTGTGGCTTGGGCAGTCTGTGGTGCCACTGGCAGTGAGACTAGGATTTATTCTTGGTGCTTGAACTTGCTTTTTGGAGCCCATTCTCTTTGTT
Source organism: Mesocricetus auratus (assembly GCF_017639785.1). NCBI lineage: Eukaryota > Metazoa > Chordata > Mammalia > Rodentia > Cricetidae > Mesocricetus > Mesocricetus auratus. Next base: position 104,597,395 of record NW_024429266.1, on the reverse strand, counting down.
GGTATCCTTGCTCAGCCTAGATATGAAGGGAAGAAGGGCCTTGGTCCTCCTTCAAAGTAAGGTGCTAGAGTTTTTTGACTCCCCATGGGAAGCCTTTCCTTCTCTGAGGAGTAGGTGGAGGTTGTGGTGGGGAAAAGCAGGAGGTAGCAGGAGGAGGGGAGGGAGTGGGAACCGGGATTGGTTTAAAGGATAAGGAAAATTTAAAAAGAAAAATAAATAAGAAAAAGAAAATATGGCAATGTAAAAAATATATACATTAAATATCTGTGTCCCCAAAGTTCTATGGACATAAATGGTCAGGTTGATCCCAATACACTAATATGGGGTAATTTTAATACCCTACTCTCATTTCAAGAGAAGTTATCCAAACCAAAAGTAAAAAAAACAGAGTTAAATTATACTATAAAGTAAATGGACTTAACAGATGTGTACAGAACATTTCATCCAAAAGAACCAGTATAAACATCTGTTTCTGGAGCCTATCAGCCTTCTCTAACACAGACCACATTCTAGACCACAAATCAAATCTTAGTAAATAAAATATTACTAAAATAATATCTTTTATCTTACCAGAACACAATGCAACAAAGAAAACCCATAATTAAGTAGCAAGAACAACTACAGAAATGGCACAAATACACAGAAACTGAACAGTACATTATTGAATGACAAGAAGGGCTGTTGAAGAAAATACACAGAAACTGAACAGTACATTATTGAATGACAAGAAGGGCTGTTGAAGAAAATACACAGAAACTGAACAGTACATTATTGAATGACAAGAAGGGCTGTTGAAGAAATTTAAAAACCCTAGAACCAAATGAAAATGAAACTACATTATATCAGAGTTTTGAGTACTTTTAAAAACCAAAACAATCTAAAGTAATTTAAGGTACCTCAAGGTCCTAGAAAACAAGAACAGTCCAAACTCTAAAGTAGTAGGTAAATAATAAAGATCAAAGCAGAAGATAAGAAAATAGAGATGAAAAAGAATACTATATAGAACCAATAAAAAATTAAAAAAGATTGACAAAACCCTGCCAAACTTGTCAAAAGAGAGAAGACACCCAAACTGTAATATTAGTTAAATGCAAAGAATCATTAAGGGGTACATTACAAACTTCTCCCCAAACAGAGGAATACAGAAGAAATAGATAAATTTTAGACAAATTATCTACCAAAATTCAAATAGGAAGGTACAGAGAACTTAAACAGAACCATAATAATAATTATGAATCAATTTCTCTGATGAATATTGATTCAAATAACCTCAATAAAATTCATGCAAGCTGAAATGAAGACTATATTAAGAAAACCACATATCAAGACCAAGTTGGTTTCACACCAGGCATGCCTGAATGTTTCAATATAAATAAGTAAGTGCAATTCAGAATGTGAGTAGACTTAAAGATAGAAAGCACATAATCATATTAATCAATGAAAAAAAGATCTTGGATAAAGTCCATCATCCCTTCATGATAAAACCCCAAAGAAACTAGAAACAGAAGAAAAGATAATCTCAAGATCATAAAGACAGCATACAACAAATATTAGTTATACTAACTGGGGGAAACTGGGAGCATTTTCTCTGAAATCTGGATATACATTCCTTCCATTGTTATTAAATACAAAATCTTAGCTAGAGCATTAAGACAAGAGAATTAGAGAAAGGGAAAACAAACAGAATGGAAAGAAGGTGGATTACTGCTATTTGCAGACAGCACAACCTTATACATAATAGATCCTAACAATTCCACAAGCAAACTATAAGCTCTGACAAACACAGCACAATAGCAAGTTATAACAACACAAAAATAGTATCAATAGTAAACTCATTGGGAACAAAGTTAGGGGAAAATTCCATTAATAACAGCTTTTTAAAAATAGTTGGGAATAAACCTATCCATGAAAGTTAAAGACCTACAATGAAAATTTAAGAAACTAAAGGAAGAAATTGAGGAAGACACTAGAAGTTGGAACTACCTCTTGTTCTTTTGGGTAGGCAAAATATTGTGTATATGGATGGCTATGTTACTGAAAGTAATGTACAGGTTCAAAGTAATTCCTGTCAAAATGATAATAATATTCATCACAGAAGAAGAAAAGACAATCTGAAAGCTCACATGGAAGCACAAAACTCCTAGTAACTAATGTAATTCTTAGCAGAAAGAATAATGCAGGATATGTCACAATATCCGATCTCAAAGTGTATTACACAGTTATTGTGACAAAAAAACAGTATGGTACTGTCACAACCCAGATATATAGATCAATGGACTAAAATATCTGACCTTAAGATAAAGCCATATAGCCACAGTCATCTGATCAAAATATAAATTGGAGACAAAATAGCCTCCCTTACAAATGACTCCAGGCAAATGATTTACACTGTAAAAGGATACAACTAGATCTCCATTTCTCACCCTCCACAGAATCAATTCAAAATGGATCAAAGACATTAAAGTGAGACAAGAAACTTAGCAAAAGTTAGAAGAAAATCTAAGTAAAACACCTGAAGACGCAGGCAAAGGCAAGCATTTTTGAAAAAGAACTCTAATACGTAGGAAATAGTTCTAAGAATTGACAAATGGGAGATTACATGAAATTAAAACAACGTTGCCCAGCAAAGGAAACAACACTAGAATGAAGAAACAACCTACACATAAGAAAAGTCATTAATTTCTAAGGCATTGTTAAAAGGAACACATAAAAACAAAGCACTTAAATCAGTAAATGGGCCCATGACCTGAATAGACTTCAAATGAAGAAACACAAATGGACAGTAAGTACTTGGAAAAGTGTTCAAAATCATCAAGGAGACACAAAACTGTTTTGAAATTCCAATTCTACCCAGTTAGAATGGCCATGATCAAGAAAACAAATAAACGCATGAGAGAATGGGGGAGGGGGGAGGGGAAGAGAAATTCTTATTCATTGCTGGTGGGAAAACAAACCTGTGCAACCACTATGGAAATAAGTATGGGGGCTCCTCAAAAAATTAAAAATTGAATGACCACTTCAACCTCTTATGTATGTATTTGAAGGATGCTAAGCTAACACAGCACAGAAATACCTTACCTACACTTCCACATTTATTTCTGTACTATTTATAATTGCCTGAACTAGAATCAGCCTAGATGTTCATCAACAATAAATGGACAAAGGAAACATGATTCATATTCACAGAAGAATTTTTTTAAAGATTATTTATTTATTATGTATACAATATTCTGTCTGCATGTACCCCTACAGGCCAGAAGAGGGCACCAAATCTCATTACAGATGGTTGTCAGCCATCACGTGGTTGCTGGGAATTGAACTCAGGACCTCTGGAAGAGCAGCTAGTGTCCTTAACCACTGAGCCATCTCTCCAGACCCCCACAGCAGAATTTTATGATCCTGTAGATAAAAATTAAATAGTGACATTTGTTAGGAAAGTAGGTACAACTGAAATCATTAGGTGAAATAAACTGAGTTCAGAAAATCTAATACCACATTTTCTCTCAGATGCAGGACTTACATAAATCTGGTTATCATGACACCAATTTCCCTAGGATCCAAGCCACTAGAAATACTGTTATCTAACCAGAAGACCTAAAATATAGATTTATCCATGTTTCTGTCCTATGTTAAACCTTTCAAATGTCCCTCTTACTTTCAGCTCACAATGCAGTACTCAAAACTTACAACCCGGGACTCAAGGCCACTGTGAGCTGGACTCCCATCTCTTCTCTGAACACATCATCCATACACTGGAGGCCACACTGTAGCTCACCACAAAGCACACTGGTGAAGCACAATTACACACTTCACAATGCTGCACTTTCCCATTAGTGACATCTTGTTTATCTATCTACAAAGCCAACTTTGATGCCAGTCTTCTCAGAAAAGACCCCCACACACATTGTCTTTTGTATTATTTTGTACTGTGATACTCTACAGTTAGATTTTGTTGTTGTTGTTTCACACAGCATTCAGATGCCTGGAGCCCAGCTCAGGACCTGGCATGTGGCAAGTACCCAGTAGAGAGCAATTGGCCTGGTGCATTGCTGTCAATTCTCTGTACTTTGCTCTCTGCTGAATGTTTAGGTCTTGGCACTTGTAGAAAATTGTCCTCGAAAGACCCAGTTTCACTTGATGTCACCAAGTACTTCTGCTTTTTTGGCTACGTGTGCTCTTTGCCATTCCATTCTGGGCAGTGGAAATCCCAAGGCCCTCTAGCACAATGACTTTAACATCCTATTTAAACAGGCCTACCCTTGTACTTCCCCTAAGATGATATTTGGAAGAAAAGGACATTTTCTTTTTTGCTTTGCTGAGTAAAACTTAACAGAAAAGCTAATATAGTTTTGGGTACAATATCAACTTGAATTTATATCAGGGCATACACTAAATACTCAATAATGCTACAGAACCCAGTGAACATTTACTATGTGTTTCATATGTACCAGTTCCTAAGCCAGGCCTTCCAGAGAAATCAAAGGTGAGATAGTACTACTCCTGAGAGCTATGAGCATGTAGCTCAAAGCGTACAGTAGCTGTACTGTATGACTGAGCACAACACTTGTTCTCTGAATACCTACTTCCATCTAGCACATATAAAGAGGTTTGTTGTAGGATATTTGGTTGCACTGTGAACCCAGAAACTGTGCTAAGAAAATCAACCTTGTGTCAAGAGGTAGAGCCAGCAACTTAGTTGACAGGAATTAGCCAGACAGAGTATGGGGGAGCAAGGAAGACAGATGGAGAGACACACAGGAAGTAGTAGGAAGACTGGAGACTTTTTTGCAGTCTTTTTGGTTTGAGACAGCTGGAGAGATACTCTTTTGCTGGGTCTTCAGCCAAGGAGGAAGGTAAGTTGTTGCTTCTAGGCCTCTCTGAGCTAGCATGTTTTCACCCTGGTGTCTGACTCCCAAGTCTTTATTTGCAAGAAGAATAATAGAGACTTAGTTAAAAACCATATTTGCTGGCAGTGGCAGAACAGGTGCCAACCAGCAGGACTGGAAGTATGGGAACAAAAAACCTTGGCCGGAGGCCCACTTCCCCATCAGCATGGGAGCAGGCAGCTGTAACCTACTACAGAGAAGACATGTTTACTTAAACATATTTACTAAAAACAATATGGTGCCCATAAAAAATGTTTACCAGAGCAATAAGTTCCTGATAAGGGTTCGCCCATGTAAACACCCTGACCTTGACCTTTTCCAATAACTGACTGCCTCTTCCTGACCCCCCACTGCCGCCTCTGGTGTTAGGGCATATAATAACCAGCCAGGGTAAGAATAAAGTGGAGCCTTCTTGAGGGGCCTTCTGGGAGCCTTCTGGAAGACTTCTTAAAGTTTTCTTTGCCCCACGGACTGGTCTCTATGTCATATCCTGACATCCTCCCCACATTCTCGGACACAGGCTGCGCAGCGGGCATGGCATGGAAGTCCCACCAGGACACAACCTGAGCAGAGGGGAACCAATTGTGGGGACACAGAGAGTAGCTAAAATGGAATGTTCTTAAGATGAAACTTGGAAATCATACCTTCATTTGACTAAGATGACTTTCAGGGTTAGGGTTAGGGTGACTTTCCTACTTCCATGCTCTTTAATGAGCACTTTTCTGGGTCAGGCTTGTGGAATAAAGAAGAACACTTGGTCATTAGCCCCACAGAGGGGGACTGTATCTTCTACATGCATCACTGTATCTTTCATGCTTAGCATAGGGCCATTGCACAGAAGATCTCAGGAAGTGACTTTGAAACCTGAGGACTTGGAATTTTCCTGCTTATTAGAGACATGACTTAGGTTAAGTTACCTAGGAAGGACTCCAGAATTCAGGTTTCCTAAGTAATACATATAACAACAAAATATAACATAATGTAATAATGATTACATTATATAATATAATGTCTATAATGTAATGATACTATAGCATAAACAAAATAAAAATGAAGGCAATGATATCTATAGGCAAAGACCAAGAAAGCTTTCTCTTAAAAGCACTTTTGTGAAAATATAAATAGAATTAAGCTCTATTAGGCATTTTTACCTGTGGACTGTCAAGAAGATGACACCTCTCTAATTTGTACTGTCTATTTTGGTAATAATAATGATAGTTTATACATAGTTTTGGTGAATAAAAATAAATGCAAGGCTATGTTTCACAGTCAAAGACTGAGTTTCACCTAAGGAGCTGCATGGATTGTATAGCTCAAGTTAAGGATTAACTACTGAACCCAGCTAGTTGGAGTAAATATGTCAGTTGGGATGGGCTTTGAGGTTTCAAAAGTTTCCACATCCCTTTCGTTGCCTCGGATTTCTTAATTCACAAGAGAAAGTCTCACAATAAGTTTCCACATCCAGAGGGCTAGGATTACAGATGAGGTTATCACCACAGTCAATTTGTGTGGTGTGGTGCTGGAGGTCCAACCCCCAGGTTTTGTGCATGCAAGGCCAGCACTCTAGTGATGGTGCTTCATCCTAAACAGCATGGTCTTTTATTTTATCACCACCTTTAAACTGGAGAAGCAAAAAGGAATAAGCAAGAAGACCAGGTAGGGAGTTACTTAAATCCTACTGAGGTGAGTCAGAACAAGGAACCATCTTTGAGCTCTGCTGCCCACAGTGATGTGCTTGTTAGAAATGTTCCAAAGCACCCCAAAACAGTGCCACCATATGGGGACTAAGTGTTCAGACTCCTGAGACTGTGGATGGGGAATTCACATTCAAACAATGAAACTGTGTTTGTTTTAAGACCCAGTCTCCCTGTGCAGCTTAGGGTGACCCTGACACCACAATCCTTCTGTTTCAGCCTTCCCAATGCAGTGGAGGCATGTGCCACCACTTTCAAGATATGCTATGTGAGGCTACTTTGATTTTGTTTTATTTTGAGTCAGGGTCTTCCTACATACCTATGTATCTCAGAATGGCCTATAACCTTCAAGGTTCAGACATTAGCCTGTAAGACCTTTAACAATCTCTTTTCTTTTCTTTTTCCTTTTTAAAAATTTAAATTAGAAATAAACATGTTTTACATGTCAATCCTAGTTTCCTCTCCCTTTCCTCCTTCCCTGCCCACCAACAGCCCCCTATCCCATGCCCTGTTGGCTCCCCATGGAGGGTGAGGCCTTCCATGGGGGCATATCTGTTTTCTACATGAACACTTGATCTCTTCTTTTATTTCAGCTACCCTAGTGTCAAGTACATCTTCTCCTAGTATCCGACAGACACCTTTATGTTATTGAGTCTTCCTATGATTTTGATTTCTGATGGAAATAATGGCTTCAGAGAGTTGGAAATATTGGGGATACCAGTGATTCTGTCCTGGAGCCTTACCTGCCAGAGGACACACAGAGACCACTGAAGATTCACAACCCTAAAGAGCTGTAACCTAATTTTGCAAACATTCACAGGTGCAAATATATTCTTGATGAAATGTACACATTGAACTAAAGTATTTTTTGTCAAAGACTGCGATTAAGTAAAGAAAATGCTTTCTCCCATGCGAAACTGGACAAAACTATCATTATGTTTGCAGCACTGGTGATCAAACCACGAGCCTTGTGCATGCTAGACAGGCACTTCACCCCTCAGTTATGCTGTCAGACGACCTATTTATTACAGACATGAAACCACATAGTGAAAGACCCCCGTCTTGGAGCTTTCACAGAAGGGAGACGAGACCCGTACCCAAGGAACAACGAGACCACGAACTTGGATGCAACAGCAAGAGGCTTTTATTGGTAACATGCGGGTACCCGGGCGTCTCAGTCTCGGGGAACTGAGCGCACGAGCTGGGGACTCAGGGGTTCTTTTATAGCAAAAAGCGCGGGACAGAAGCGAGAAGCTTAGTAACAGGACCCTGATTGGACAATTCAAATGAGGCTAGGGTTCAGAGCGCAGGCAATTGAGGTTTTTCTTGGAACTCTAGTCTTGGCCCTGTCCGAGGAACAATCGGTTTCTGTGTTTGCTTAACCTTGCTGAGCTGGCCATCTGGCCGCCCACAGATATCTCTGTGTTTGCTCAACCTTGCTGAGCTGGCCGTCTGGCCGCCCACAGATATCTCTGTGTTTGCTCAACCTTGCTGAGCTGGCCGTCTGGCCGCCCACAGATATCTCTGTGTTTGCTCACCAGGCAGCCTGTGTCCTTAGGCCGGACTTCCTTCTGATAGGCAATGACTATGCAGCTGTGGAGGAGCGGAATTTTCCATAACCCTCAGCTGCCTGTTAGACTGGGCCAGGGTCTTTCAATAGAACAGCCATGGATACTCAGCAAAAGCCTGCCTCTAGAATTCAACAGCAGCAATTTATCAACAGTAACATATGCAATTAAATCTTTTTCTGTGTGTCTGCCATAAGTGAGAAAAACCTAGGACCACGTGGACGCCAAGTTTTACAGCTCTTCCTGAAGATTAATGCTTGCTGCACACAATTAGAATTTAACAACAACACAAATTGCAGAAAACCTACAAACTCATGGAAATTGAATAATGCTCAACTGCACCATCCCTGGGTCAAAGAGGAAATAAAAAAGAAATTAAAGACTTCCTCGAATTCAATGAGAATGAAGATACAACATACCTTGAAAGAACAATAATCAATTTTGTATGGAAAAACAAAAGACCCAGGATAGCCAAAACAACCCTGTTCAACAAGGCAACGTCCGGAGGCATCACAATCCCTGACCTCAAGCACTATTATAGAGATATAGTCTTGAAAACAGCTTGGTATTGGCACAAAAATAGACAGGTAGACCAATGGAATCGAATTGAAAACCCGGGTATTAACCCACACACGTATGAACATCTGATCTTTGACAAAGAAGCTAAAAATATACATCTTCAACAAATGGTGTTGGCATAATTGGAGACTGGCATGTAGAAGAATGCAGATCGATCCATGTTTATCGCCATGCACAAAACTTAAGTCTAAATGGATCAAAGACCTCAACATAAATCCAGCCACACTGAACCTCTTAGAAGAGAAAATGGGTGGTACCCTTGAACGAATTGGTACAGGAGACAGCTTCCTGAACATAACACCAGTAGCACAGACAGTGAGATCAACAATTAATAAATGGGACCTACTGAAACTGAGAAGCTTCTGTAAAGCAAAGGACACAGTCAGCAAGACAAAAAGGCAGCCCACAGAATGGGAAAAAATATTCACTAATCCCACATCTGACAGAGGGTTGATCTCCAAAATTTACAAAGAACTCAAGAAGCAAGTCTCCAAAACACCAAAGGACCCTATTAAAAAGTGGGCTGCAGAACTAAATAGAGAGTTTTCAATAGAGGAGTCTAAAATGGCTGAGAGGCCCTTGAGAAAGTGCTCAACATCCTTAGCCATCCAGGAAATGCAAATCAAAACAACTCTCAGATACCATCTCACCCCTGTCAGAATGGCTAAAATCAAAAACACCAATGACAATTTATGCTGGAGAGGATGTGGTGAAAGGGGGACACTCCTCCATTGCTGGTGGGAGTGCCAACTGGTTCAGCCACTTTGGAAATCAGTATGGAGATTCCTCAGAAAAATGGGAATAAACCTACCACAAGACCCAGCAACTCCACTCTTAGGCATATATCCAAAAGATGCCCATTCATACAATAAAGATGTCTGTTCCACGATGTTCATAGCAGCTTTATTTGTAATTGCCAGAACTTGTAAGCAACCTAGATGTCCCTCACCCGAAGAGTGGATAGAGAAAATGTGGTACATCTACACAATGGAGTACTATTCAGCAGAAAAAAATAATGGAATTATGAGATTCGCAGGCAAATGGACGACACTAGAAGAAACCATCCTGAATGAGGTAACCCAGTCACAAAAAGAGAAACATGGCATGTACTCTCTCATATATGGATTTTAGACATAGATCTGGGGAGTGCCAGCCTTCAATCCTATGGCCAGAGAGTCTGGGAAACAGAAACTTTATTTAGTGCCTGATCGAAGAAGAGGCAGACTCCCTTGGTTAAGTACTGAGCTGAACTCAAGAAAGCCAGTAACAGAGAGGGAGGACTGATGATCAAAGGGATTAAGACTGGGCTGGTTTAACCCCCAGAAACAGCTGACCAGATAAAGGTTAACTCTTGAATCCCAGGCATCAGCCTGGGAATCCAGCATGGGACTGATCAAGACCCCCGGAATCTGGGTGTCAGTGAGGAGGCCTAGGGAATCTATTGAGCCTTGGGCAGCATATCAGTACCCATCCCAAGTATACACACGGACTTTGGACTCCCATAGAACAATGTGAGGTGCACTCTCACCCAAACTCTTGGGGAAGGGTCTAGGCCCTGCCCTATGTGAAATGACAGACTATGCACACCCCCATGGAGGGCCTCACCCTCCCTGGGGAAATGAGGGGACAATGGGGGGGGGAGGGCTCGGGAGGAAGGGAGGGAATGGGAGAGGGACCTGGAACTGACTTGTGAAGCAACCTTGTTTCTTATCCAAATTTAAACTGGAAAATAAAATTAAAAAAAAAATAAAACAAGGAAAAAAACATTGGCAAAAAACAAAACAAAACAAAACAAAAAAAATCCGAAAAAAAATTATAATTGTCATCATTTCCCACTTAGGTGATTGCTCACAGTCGGTATCAAAATTCCAAAAGAATTTCCATCTTTTTCAGCATGCAAGATGAAATTGAGACAGAAGAGATTATCAAGGGCATTTTCAAACAAGGCAAGATCTGCTTCTTCCCTCGGTACCAGTTCCAGAGTAATCACATGGACATGGTGAGATTAACATCACCTGAAGAGATCTCTTTACTTCCCAAAACATCCTGGAATATTCATCAACCCGCTGAGGGAGATGTTCGGGAGGAGGCCTTGTCCACTGGTAAGGCATCATTTCTCACCTCAGAACACTTACCTAGATGCATCCTATTTCATCTGATTTTGGATGCTAAGTGTGGTCAGGCTTGGCTAGTTTGGGAGAATTAATGTCTTTGAATGTTTGGTAATTTCATCAGATATTTTCCTTGCCAACTCCTCACACCCTGTGTGTATGTGTGTGTAAGACAGGGTCTCACTATGTAGTCAAGTCTGGCTTCCACCTCTCAAACTCCTGCCTCTTCAGTGCTGAGCCCATAGGCATACACTACCTCTCTGACTTCTCCCAGATAGTTTCATCTATTTTATGTCATATCTATTGTATGTATAGGAAGATAAGGACTCACACTGTATCTGAGAAGACAGCAATTTTGTACTAGTGAAGTATCCCAACTTGTACTATATATCAAATGTAAGTATTAAATAAAAAGATATTGAGTATTGAAAACATTTAAGTTCAGGGGTTGGTCTTGAAAAATGTGCGTTCTCAATACCTGTTTATTCACTTTCATCCTCTGCTCTTTATTCACACCATGTTTGTGGCCTTGGTGGCTTTTGCTCCCATGACACTTGCAATCCAAGTTGCAGTGGAATGGAGTATGACACTGTAGATTCTCTCAGTCGTGGTATGAGATAGAGATCCCTGCTGTTGTTGGAGGAAATGTCTGAGCAGGCAGGCTCGTTGTTCCTTACCTCCTAACATCACATCCTCCGGGTGCAGTTTCACTTGCTTCAGCAGTTTAGAATGCAGCGAGTTTGGTGCTAAAGCATCAGTCAAGCTTCACAGGGCCTGAGACCAGCTGACTGGAGCTCAGATTGTCTTTGCCACAGCCTTTGTGGTCTATGCATCTTCCTGGTTGGCTTACGTTATCTCAGTTTAGAAGGCAGTAAGCTTGTGTGCCCTCAGTTGCAATGACAAGTTCACGTAAGGCATTCTTGTTTCACATAATAACCCAGCTTGTAAATGAAATAGAGGGGCTGTTTTTTAAATCTTTACTGGATTTAAGGTGACACCTGCCTAGACAATTTGATCAACTGGGAGTCCTTCCATTGAGAATTTATAGTCCTATTAAACCTTAATCAATTTGGCTTAAGCACAACTGGGATAATACTGGTACAGAAACTGAAGACTGCACAGAACAACTGGTCTTAAATGTCTCTGGGTTAGTGTCCTTAGGAGTCAGTTTGTCTTTGTTGTGATTCTCTTCGTATCTGTGATGGCTTTGTGTCTGCTATGGCCCATGGCAGCTTGGACTTAGACATCACCTTTTCTGCTGGAAATTCTAGCAGAAAAGAGCACGTTTCTAACAGTCTCAATAAAATTCTGGTCCTAAATCTCATTGCCCCTATTGGTCATCTCTGAATTAACCACTATGGCTAGACATGGAATTGATTTACTGGCTCAGGCCTGGGTTGAACATGATCATTTCTGACTGATTTTCTTTGTTCAGGGAAAGGACCTACAGCCACCTCTCCAGCCCTCCTCAGTCACTGAGCTGAATTGTGGGGCTGAAGTGAGAGCGACATGTGCTGTTCTGGAACAAAAGAGAATGGATAAGATAATGTCAAAAGTCAAACTCTCCTATACTATTAGCCATTTCTGAGGTCCCAGAGAACAGACTATTGCCTATAACTTTTAGTGATAGTTTTACTGTTTGAATTTTTTTTGAGACTCTTAAGAATTCATGTCTGTGTAAGAGTACCCAAGACACAACTTAAATAGGTGGCTGCAATGATTTTACAGTGCTCCACTGTGACACTTTACAGTAATTAAAGAGGCCCCATCAAGGGCAAGGTCTTTGACTCTACTCCTCAAGGTTGAGCAGCTCAGTGCTTTGGGTGAGGCAGAATCAGTTCATTGAGAGTAATTCACATTTATTTGTCCCATTTCCTTCTTTACTAGGACTGTGTAGAACCTACAAAATTATGGTGAAAACTGTGGGCATGGGTTTCATCGATGTCTTTGTGTATAATATATATAATATATATTATATATTATGATATATGATATATATTGAGAACTTTATTATAGAATACTTGCAAGAAAAAAATACCACAAAGTCATGATATCCTTAACAGTAGATCAAAGAAATTTGAATTGTATCACAAAAAATTTGAAAATGTTCTATCTTATTTATTTATTTATTTATTTATTTGAGATGGTGTGGTGATTTGAAAGAAAGTGCCCCCTAAAGGGAGTGGCACTGTTAGGAGGTGTGACTTTGTTGGAGTAGGTGTGGCCTTATTGGAGGAACTGCGTCACTGTAGACGTGGGCTTTGAGATCTCATATATGCTCAGGCCCCACACCCATGTCTCAGACCACTTTCTATTGCCTGTGCAAGATGTAGAACTCTCAGCTACCTCTTCAGCACCACATCTGCCTGTGTGCTGCCATGTTCTACCATAATGATATGGACTGAACCTCTGGAAGTGTAAGCCTCCTTTATAAGAGTTGCTGTGGTCATGGTGTCTCTTCGCAGCAATAGAAACTCCAACTAAGACAGAAGTTACTTCACTGTGCAGCCCAGGCTGGCCTTGAATTCACAATCCACCTGCCTCAGCCTTCAATGGTTATAGACCTACATAGCCATCTGTCTGGTAACTATTTATTAAGCACTTAATCCAATGTTGTCACCTTCCTAATGAAGTTCCTCATGGTGTGCTGACCCCAACCATAGAATTATTTCCATTGCTGCTTCATAATTGTAACTTTGCTATTTTTTTAATTATATTTTTATTCATTTTATGTATGCTTTGCCAATTTTTTTCTTTTTTTTTCTTTTTTTTTAATTTTAAATAGCTTGTTTTACATGTCAATCCCAGTTCCCTCTCCCTCCCCTCCTCCCGCACTCCCCTTCCACCCTCCCTCCCACCCTATTGCCAAATCCTTCCATATAGGGGATGTCTAGAGTCTATCATTTTACTCTTGGTAGGGTCAAGGCACTCCCCTAAGAGTCCAGGCTGAGAGAGCATCTCTCTTTGTGCTATAGGCACATGAAGACAGATTGTATACCAGGGATAGACACTGATCCACAGCTCAGAGCCCCATAGGTTGTCCAGGCCTTCTCACTGACACTCACATTTGGGGGGTCCAGATCAGTCCCATTCTGGCCTCCCCCCTGTCGGTCTGGGGTCCAAGAGCACTCCCCTGTTCAGATCAGCTGTCTCTGCTGGTTTTGCCAGCCCATTCTTTGCCAATTTGCTCATCATTCCTCTCTCTCTGTCACTGGGTTCCTTGGGTTCAGTTCAGTGCTTAGTTGTGTGTTTGCCTCTGCTTCCATCAGTCCCAGGATGAAGGCTCCCGGATAGTTATAGACATCAAGTTCATTATCAGGAATGGGCATTCGAGGTGGTCCTTCCACTATTGCTTAGCTTGCCAATTGATGTTATACCTTTAGATCACTCGAGGTCACTCTGGTGCCTGATCTGTCTTCGATCCTATGATTCCCTCTTCCCCCTATTCTACCCCCACCCCCTCAACTTCCTGTTCCCCCATGACCAACTCCCTTCCTCTTTACCCCTTCTATTCTTCCCAGGTCCCACTACCCCCCTCGCCCTGTTCCCCATCCATTCAGAGGATCTTGTCTCCATCCTCTTCTCTTGGGTACTATGCATATATGCATATCTTTTAGGTTCTTTCCTGTTTCCCAGACTCTCTATCTATGGAAGTGCAGACTGGCACTATCCTGATCCATATCTAAAATCCATATATGAGTGAGTACATACCATGTTTGTCTTTTTGCGACTGGGTTACCTCACTCAGGATGGTTTCTTCCAGTGCTATCCATTTCCCTGCGAATTTCAAGATTCCATTGTTTTTTTCTGCTGAGTAATACTCCATTGTGTAAATGTACCACATTTTCTCTATCCACTCTTCAGTTGAGGGGCATCTAGGTTGCTTCCAGGTTCTGGCTATTACAAACAATGCTGCTATGAACATAGTGGAGCAGATGCCCTTGTTGTATGAACCTGCCTCATTTGGATAAATGCCTAAGAGTGGAATTGATGGGTCTAGTGGTAGATTAATTCCCATTTTCCTGAGGAATCTCCATACTGATTTCCAAAGAGGCTGTATGAGTTGGCATTCCCACCAGCAGTGGAGGAGTGTTCCTCTCTCTCCACATCCCCTCCAGCATAAATTGTCTTCGGTGTTTTTGACATTCTGACAGGAGTAAGATGGTATCTCAGAGTTGTTTTGATTTGCATTTCCCTGATGGCTAAGGATGTTGAGCACTTTCTTAAGTGTCTCTTGGCCATTTTAGCCTCCTCTACTGAGAATTCTCTATTTAGCTCTGTACCCCACCTTTCAAGTGGATCCTTTGGTGTTTTGGAGACTTGTTTCTTGAGTTCTTTGTAAATTTTGGAGATTAGCCCTCTGTCAGATGTACGGTTAGTGAATATCTTTTCCCATTCTGTGGCCTGCCTTTTTGTCTTTTTGATTGTGTCCTTTGCCTTACAGAAGCTTTTTAGTTTCAGAAGGTCCCATTTGTTAATTGTTGATCTTAGTGCCTGTGCCACTGGTGTTATGTTTAGGAAGTGGTCTCCTGTACCAACTCGTTGAAGAGTATCTCCCACTTTCTCTTCTAAAAGTTTCAATGTGGCTGGATGTATGTTGAGATCTTTGATCCATTTGGACTTAAGTTTTGTACAAGGCGATAAACATGGATCTATCTGCAGTCTTCTGCATACCAGTACCCAGTTATGCCAGCACCATTTGTTGAAGATGCTTTCTTTTTTCCACTGTACAGTTTTAGCTTCTTTGTCAAAAGTCAGGTGTTCATAGGTGTGTGGGTTAAAATTAGGGCTTTCGATTCGGTTCCATTGGTCTACCTGCCTATTTTTGTGCCAATACCAAGCTGTTTTCAGGACTATAGCTCTATAATAGAGCTTGAAGTCAGGTATGGTGATGCCTTCTGAAGTTCCTTTATTGTATAGGGATGTTTTGGCTATCCTGGGCCTTTTGTTTTTCCATATAAAGTTGATTAATGTTCTTTCCAGGTCCTTGAAGAATTGTGATGGAATTTTGATAGGGATTGCATTGAATCTATAGACTGCTTTTGGCAAGATTGCCATTTTTATTATGTTGATCCTACCAATCCAAGAGCATGGGAGATCTTTCCATTTTCTGGTATCTTCTTTGATTTCTTTCTTCAAAGACACAAAGTTCTTGATATACAGGTCTTTCACTTCCTTGGTTAACATTATCCCCAGATATTTGATGCTGTTTTTGGCTATTGTAAAAGGTGATGTTTCTCTGATTTCTTTCTCAGTCACTTCATCATCTGTATATAATAGGGCCACTGATTTTTTGAGTTTACCTTGTATCCTGCCACATTGCTGAAGGTGTTTATCAGCTCTAGGAGTAACCTTGCGGAGTTTTTTGGGTCACTTATGTAAACTATCATATCATCTGCAAATAATGAAAGTTTGACTTCTTCTTTTCCTATTTGTATCCCCTTTATCTCCTTTTGTTGTCTTATTGCTGTAGCTAGAACTTCAAGTACAATATTGAAGAGATATGGAGAGAGTGGACAGCCTTGTCTTGTTCCTGATTTTAGAGGAATTGCTTTGAGTTTCTCTCCATTTAGTTTGATGTTAGCTGTTGGTTTACTGTATATTGCTTTTATTATATTCAGGTACGTTCCTGTTATCCCTGATCTCTCTAGGACCTTTATCATGAAGGGGTGCTGGATTTTGTCAAAGGCTTTTTCAGCATCTAGTGAGATGATCATGTGGTTTTTCTTTCGCAGATTGTTAATATGGTGGATTACATTGATAGATTTTCTATTGTTGAACCATTCCTGCATTCCTGGAATGAAGCCTACTTGATCATGGTGGATGATTTTTCTGATGTGTTCTTGAATCCGGTTTGCAAGTATTTTATTGAGTATTTTTGCATCAATGTTCATGAGGGAAATTGGTCTATAGTTCTCTTTCTTAGTTGTGTCTTTGTGTGGCTTGGGTATCAAGGTAATTGTAGCCTCGTAGAAAGAGTTTGGCAGTGAGCCTCCTGCTTCTATAGTGTGGAATACTTTGACGAGTATTGGAATGAGCTCTTCTTTGAATTTCTGGTAGAATTCTGCACTGAAGCCATCTGGGCCTGGGCTTTTTTTGTTTGGGAGACTTTTGATGACTGCTTCTATTTCATTAGGGGTTATAGGTCTGTTTAGATTATTTATCTGTTCTTGATTTAGTTTTGGCAAGTGATATCTGTCCAGGAAATTGTCCATTTCCTTTAAATTTTCAAATTTTGTGGAGTACAGATTTTCAAAGTATGCCCTGATGATTCTCTTGATTTCCTCAGAGTCCGTTGTTATGTCCCCTTTCTCATCCCTGATTTGGTTAATTAGCATGTTCTCTCTCTGTCTTTTGGTTAGTTTGGACAGAGGTTTGTCTATTTTGTTGATTTTCTCAAAGAACCAACTCTTTGTTTCATTGATTCTTCTCAGTGTTTTCCTGGTTTCTACTTGATTGATTTCAGCCCTCAATTTGATTATTTTCTGGCGTCTGCTCCTCCTGGGGGAGTTTGCTTCTTTTTGTTCTAGACATTCAGCTGTGCTATTAATTCTCTAGTATGACTGTTCTCCAGTTTTTTCATGTGGGCACTTAGTGCTATACACTTTCCTCTCAGCACTGCTTTCAAAGTGTCCCATAAGTTTGTGTATGTTGTGTCTTCATTCTCATTGAAATCGAGGAAGTCTTTAATTTCTTTTTTTATTTGTTCCTTTACCCAGGGATGGTGCAATTGTGCATTGTTCAATCTCCATGAGTTTGTAGGGTTTCTGCGATTTGTGTTATTGTTGAATTCTAATGTTAATGCATGGTGGTCTGATAAGATGCAGGGGGTTATTCCAATTTTTTTGTATCTGTGGAGATTTGCTATGTTTCCTATTATGTGGTCAATTTTAGAGAAGGTTCCATGTGGTGCCGAGAAGAAGGTATATCCCTTTGTATTTGGGTGGAATGTTCTATAGATGTCTGTTAAACCCAGTTGGGTCATAACTTCTATTAATTCTTTTGTTTCTTTGTTAAGTTTCTGTCTGGAGGTCCTATCTAGCGGTGAGAGCGGAGTGTTGAAGTCTCCTACTATTAGTGTGTGAGATTTTATGTGCATTTTGAGCTTTAGTAATGTTTCTTTCACGAATGTAGGTACCTTTGTATTTGGGGCGTAGATATTTAAAATCGAGACTTCGTCTTGATGTATTTTTCCTTTGATGAAAATGAAGTGCCCTTCTTCATCTCTTTTGATTGATTTTAATTTGAAGCCTAATTTGTTAGATATTAGGATTGCTACGCCCGCTTGTTTCTTGGGGCCGTTTGATTGGAAGATCTTTTCCCAGCCCTTTACTCTGAGATAATGTCTGTCTTTGGTGTTGAGATGTGTTTCTTGTATGCAGCAGAAGGAAGGGTTCTGTCTTCGTATCCATTCTGCTAGTCTGTGTCTTTTTATAGGTAAGTTGAGGCCATTGACATTGAGGGATATTAATGACCATTGATTGGTGATCCTTGTTTGCGCTTGATTTATTGTTAGTGAAGTTATTTTGTGTAGTTTCTCCTCCCTTTTTCTTTTAGTGTTTTGTAAAGTATGATTCTATATTGCCTGTGTCTTTGTGAATGTAGTTATCTTCCTTGGCTCTAGGTTTTCCTTCTAGCATTTTCTGTAGAGCTGGATTCATGGATACGTATTGTTTAAATCTGGCTTTGTCATGGAATATTTTGTTTTCTCCATCTATGGTAATTGAGAGCTTTGCTGGATATAGTAGTCTGGGCTGGCATCCTTGTTCCCTTAGCGTTTGTAGGATATCTGACCAGGATCTTCTGGCTTTCATCGTTTCCATTGAGAAGTCAGGTGTAATTCGGATAGGTCTGCCTTTATATGTTACTTGGCCTTTTTCTTTAGCTGCTCTTAATATTTTCTCTTTGCTCTGTAGGTTTGATGTTTTGATTATTATATGGCGAGGTGACTTCTTTTTCTGGTAAAGCCTATTTGGTGTTCTGTAAGATTCTTGTACTTTCATAGGCATATCTTTCTTTAGGTTAGGGAAGTTTTCTTCTATGATTTTGTTGAATATGTTTTCTGTACCTTTAAGTTGAAGTTCTTCACCTTCTTCTATACCTATTATTCTCAGGTTTGGCTTCTTCACGGTGTCCCATATTTCCTGAATATTTTGTGTTAAGGATTTGTTGGTTTTGAGATTTTCTTTGGTTGACGATGCTATGTCCTCTAATGAGTCTTCAACACCTGAGATTCTCTCTTCTATCTCTTGTATTCTATTGGTGATGCTTGCATCTGTAATTCCAGACCGTTTACCGAGCTTTTCTATTTCCAGCATCCCTTCATTCTGTGTTTTCTTTATCGTTTCTATTTCAGCTTTCAATCCTTCAACTGTTTGAGCTGTTTCCTTAATTTTCTTGGTTGTTTTTTCTTGGTGCTCTTTAGATTCCTTGAGAGATTTGTTTATTTCTTGAAATTTTTCCCCCATTTCATGGATTTTTTGTTTGTTTTTTCTTCTATTTCTTTAAGGGATTTCCTCATTTCTTCTTTGAGGCTCTCCATCATCTTCATGAAATAATTTTTAAGGTCTGTCTCCTCTTCTTCATCTATGTAGTGCTTTTCAGGTCTTGCTGGTGTTGGATCCCTAGATTCTGGTGGGGTCGTGTTGGTGTTTCTATTGCTGAGTGATCTCTTATTCTGTCTTCTTCCCATCTCTTCTTCCAGTGGGTGCTGGTGGGGGCTTTCTGTTTCCACTGGTCTCCTTCCTTACTGCAGCTGAAGCTGAAGCTGGCCTCGCTGGGGTTGGGGTCTTGGAGGGGCTGATCTCTTTCCTGAAGCTGGCTCACTGGGTTGGGGTCTTGGAGGGGCTGATCTCTTTCCTGTGTGGGCGGCTCTTCTGAAGCTGGGCTGGCTGGGTTGGAGTCTTGGAGGCGCTGATCTCTTTCCTGTGTGGGCAGCTCTTCTGGAAGCCGGGAGCGGCCCCGAAGATGGAGGGGGATGGGTGATGGGCGGGTGGTCTCAGCCGGGGACCCAATCTCACCTGAAGCTGGGCTGGCTGGGTTGGGGTCTTGGAGGGGCCTGTGTGGGCGGTTCTTCTGGAAGCCGGGAGCAGCCCCGAAGATGGAGGGGGATGGGTGATTGGCGGGTGGTCCCAGCCGGGGACCCAATCTCACCTGAAGCTGGGCTCGCTGGGTTGGGGTCTTGGAGGGGCTGATCTCTTTCCTGTGTGGGCAGCTCTTCTAGAAGCCGGGAGAGGCCCCGAAGATGGGGGGATGGGTGATGGGCGGGTGGTCCCAGCCGGGGACCCAATCTCACCTGAAGCTGGGCTCGCTGGGTTGGGGTCTTGGAGGGGCCTGTGTGGGCGGTTCTTCTGGAAGCCGGGAGCAGCCCCGAAGATGGAGGGGGATGGGTGATGGGCGGGTGGTCCCAGCCGGGACCCAATCTCACCTGAAGCTGGGCTCGCTGGGTTGGGGTCTTGGAGGGGCTGATCTCTTTCCTGTGTGGGCGGCTCTTCTGGAAGCCGGGAGCGGCCCCGAAGGTGGAGGGGGATGGGTGATGGGCGGGTGGTCCCAGTCGGGGAGCCAATCTCACCTGAAGCTGGGCTGGCTGGGTTGGGGTCTTGGAGGGGCTGATCTCTTTCCTGTGTGGGTGGCTCTTCTGGAAGCCGGGAGAGGCCCCGAAGATGGAGGGGGATGGGTGATGGGCGGATGGTCCCAGCCGGGGACCCAATCTCACCTGAAGCTGGGCTGGCTGGGTTGGGGTCTTGGAGGGGCTGATCTCTTTCCTGTGTGGGCGGCTCTTCTAGAAGCCGGGAGCGGCCCCGAAGATGGGGGGGATGGGTCGTAACTTTGCTATTTTATGAACTGTAATATAAATATCTGATATGCCAACCCTGTGAAAGGGTCATTTGACCCTAAAGGGGGTCACTACCCACAGGCTGAGAATGACTGAATGTGTGTGAGCAGTGTGGTGGAGACCTAGTTCCCATAGTAGTGGCGTTAACTGGCCTGTTGTTCTCACAGAGGCAGGTTTTGCTTGCATGTTGTCATAGTTCCTCTTCTTTGAGCTGTCCTGTTCAGCTTTGTGTTAAACAGCAAGATGTCCCACCACGCCTTAATTCTACATTTCTAAATGTATTCTTTTTATTGTATTTCTGTTTGTAGCTAGCTTGTACCCATAAAATTACCCTTGTCTCTCCTTCTTAACCATCCAATTATCAAGTATTACCAGGATTTTCTTTGTAATGTATTTGTATGCAGTGCATATGTGTGGTATGTGTGTGGACAGGTGTGTGTATCATGTGTTGGAGTAGAAGCCAAGGGAGTGTGTTGCCTGTCCTACTCTATTGCTTCCTTACTGCTTTGCCGTGGTCCCTCACTGAGCCTGGAACTAGGCTGACATCCAGCAAGCGAGATTTTTAAAGTAATGAAATGTCAGTAAATTAAAGTTTGCCTTCACCTCTGATGATCTTAACAGATACTGATTCTTTTCCATGGGGTACTGAAGCCTACTCTATATGCTTTTCTTTAAATATTCCTGCAAATGGCACCTTACCTCAACCACATAGCATCACTCTACCTATGGAAGTCGTTTTCATTGCCTAGAAAATAACTCTAGATTCTATGGCAAGGAAGAAGAAAAGAGGGGTTTTATATTTCCCCCATCCTTAGTTTTGGGGAAGGTGTCTGCCTTCATTCATCTGCTTACCTCGACTGAATGTCACCTTTTTTCTCTGACTGCTGGAGGCTTTCATCTTTCGTTTGTGGGGAGTGGGAAATAGAGTCTATATAACCTACCCTAGTCTTGAACTTGCCATATTGTCCAGATTGGCCCTGTACTTATAATCTTAAGCATCAGCTTCCAGAGCTGAGACTGGCTGAGAACCACTCTGCCCAGGTCCCGCTCAAATCCCAACCATTGTTGTAGCCTTAACCTTATGGATTTCTGATTCTTTGTTTCTACCTAGAAAACACTTTGATTTCAGGTGTGTACAACTATTCCTTGTTTATGCCATTCTGGGGATCAAACTCAGGTCTTGTCTTCATGCATACCAGGCAAGCACTCTTCTAACTGGGGTACCAGCTCAATATTTTTTAAAAAAGAATATTAGTTGTTGTCATGAAGTACTAACTGTATATGGCGTTTATTGAATGATCTCTTCTTCTGGTAAAGTCACAGCTGGGTTTTATTCCTAACATGGTATGATAGGCAAGCAATTAATGATACCTAACTCAGTGGTTCTGAACCTTCCTAACTCTTCAACCCTTTAATACAGTTCCTCTTGTGTGGTGGTTTCCCCCAACCATAAGTTATTTTTGTTGCTATTTCATAAATATAATTTTTCTACTGTTATGAACCATAATATAAATGTCTGATATGTAAAATATCTGATATGTGACCCTGTGAAGGTATCATTCAACCTCCAGTTTGGCTGGACTAACTCTATAGAACATTGAAAACATCTGTGCTTTGTTCAATAGATTTAGTTTCTTAACTTCTTGCTGGTCAGTACGCTGAGGGGTTAAGGATGTAGAGGGCCAAGTGTCCAGTGGATAGGTGGGCTGGGGAGTATCAGCGTTGGTAAAGGTGAGGTGAAGGAAGAAAGGACTGGTCAGGGATTAGCTGAGGGAAACACAGGCCTTGAGCATTCAGAGCCAGGGCCAGGGACTATAAGAAATTCCTCATGTGGACAGGGATGTGGAGGGCACAGGTGATGCCCAGCTCTTCTTCCCTCCCCAGGGATCATCCTTTCCTTTCCTGTTCTCTCTCTTACTATCTCCTTTGTCCCTATGTTTTCCTCAACTCCTTGCTTTTCCCCTTCATCTCCTTATTATCTGTGCATTACCTACTCTTCTTACAAATCATTCAAGCAATCAATAGTTTTGTCTTTGTTATTACCTTGATATTAGTCTGTAATTATTTCCTGATTCCTTATTCATTTATTTTCATTCCTCCCTGTATATTAATACAAAGGTAATAATAGTTAACATTTTGATATAAAATGTTTTGATCTCATTGTTATCTGATTTATCTTAATAGTATTAAGTGTTTCATTGACCCAAACAGTATTGAACATTATTAAATGTCCTAAACATTTTCTTATGTATTCCCCTTGAGTAAGAGAATATTGTCACAAATACTTTAGAACTTTTGGAATTTATTAAAAATTTCTTTGCAGGTTAATATAGTTGATTGCTGCAGTCTGGTTAGTAATGGCATTGGAGTATAAAAACAGTAATCTTGTAAAGCACAGTTTAAACATGGAAGGGGCTTATTTATTACATGTTTTTATGCAATGAGAATAGAATTTCAATGGCATGTGATTGTTGACATTGGCCTCTCAGTTTAAGGTTGAAGAGAGTGTGGGCTACCATTTTCTTGGCAGCACTTTCCTACTTGTGCAATGGCTTCTGCAGGTCCAGCCATCATATCTGTAGTGAGCAAGAAGGAAAACAGAGCTGATGGCAAAGAGTGAATGTTAGCTGCCCCTACTGCAAGAAGCTTTTCTGGAAATCCTTACATCTCATTGGCTTTAACTATAACAAACCTAAAAATAAGGGGATTCAGGACTTTTCGGTTATTTATTTATTTTTATACAGATTATAGGATGATATTGTGTCAGTAGACAACAGTTCCTATCAGCCAGAGTTCTGTCACTTGCAAAAAACCCTGCGTGTTTTCTCTAGGGGACAAAGTAAGCTTTATGGCTGTATATTCAGGAGAATTTTATTCTGGGCTTATAAATGACATCACCTAAACTGGCAGCAGCCACAGGAGGAAGAAGACACAGCCTTGTTGTGGCTCTGCCTGAGGATTTATTCTCAGAGATCTCCACTCCAGTGAAGCCAGTACTCTTGACTTCATCACACATACGATTTAGAGGATGAACAGTTTGAAACAGAGTTGGAGTTTATTAGAAAAGTTTTTAATATACAGTTAAGCACTAATATTGAGAGAGTAGGGCGGAGAGGAAGAAGGGGAAGGAAGTCATAAACAAACAGACTCACTTAGGAAAATGATAACCCACCCCCAAGTATGGACATGGACATCCAAATGGAGAGTTGCCCTTAATGTATTAGGATAGCTGTGTAAACATTCTGGTGGTTTTTAAAGTTACATTATTCCAGGTCTAGAAAGATGACTCTGTGTTAAGAGCAGGTATTACTCTTGTAGAAGACCTGAGCTCAGTTTCCAGGTTCAGTTTCAGGCAGTTCCAGCTCCAAAGGGTCCAGCTCCCTCTGCTGGCCTACACAGGCATCTGTACTCACATGCACATACCCACACAAAATCAAAAATTGTAAAATAAATCTTTAAAGTTAACTTTTCAGTATTCAAAGAATTTAGAGAGTAAGTAAAGATGTTTTGGTATATTTGGTCCCCTGTCAGAAACTTTTTTTTTCTTTTGTAAATAAAATGGTTTCTGAGGTACAATGAACCTCAGAATTACTGGCTGATAAGATAAAGGGAAAAGTAGGTCCAAAGAGTCAACAGAATTTTTAGCATAGTACTCTCCACGTGTCCATGTCCCCTTAACCTTGCTTCTACACATTTTCATTAGTGTATTGTTAAATGTATTTTAACCAGTTTATACTTATTACTATTTTATGTGGATTTCCTCCTTTTTATATAAGGGATGTGTGTACATTCAGTGAGAGGAAGCGAGAGGGAGATAAAGTGGTGTGTGTGTGTGTGTGTGTGTGTGTGTGTGTGTGTGTGTGTTAGTTTTTCGGTTGTGATTACACATGTGCATCACAGCTGGTTATTCTTATATTTTAAAGTGATTACTTCTATTTTATAGCAAATCATAGCAGCATAGACTCTAATTTTCAAATAGGATCAGGAGTCTCTGAAAGAATTTCAAAAATTATTACAATCTTAAATTACTTCTCAAGTTTGGTGAAAATAAACACTGAAGCTTTGATAGCGTAAGATGTGTATCCTTGCTGAACTGTTTTCAAAGCGCGGTATGGGAATTTTAGTTTTCACGATTGTGTCTTAGATGAATTGCATACTCTTCTCCAAGTCCAGCAGATGTCAGTGTTTCACAGAAGTATTAGTCTGAAGCAGTGACTTTGTTCACTTTTCTACGTCCCTTAGTCAATTAATAGTGCAGTGGGAATCACTCAAGTGTGAGTCAGCTAGAGCCCATCCAAGGCAATCTTCTACCTTTCATAGGGAACAGGCCTCTGTGGGAAACTGTCCCGCGCTACCGTCTCGCCAGCAAGAATGACGCAGAACACTCAGATCCTTCTGCAGTAAAGCTTTAATGCATCTTGAGAGATAGATGATCAGCTTCTTAGAGGGAGACCCCAAGCTAAGAAACCCAGCCCCTTATATAAGCCTAGGAGCTCCGAGTGAGACGTGTAGAGCCGGGATTGGTGGTTTGCACATCACCCCAGATGACGCCACGGGAGAGGCACAGCTTAAACGGTTAACTCCAACTGACAGCAGATGTCAGCGCCATCTTCTAACGGTTAACTCCAACTGACAGCAGATGTCAGCGCCATCTTCTAACGGCAATAGCGATAGCGAGGGCGGCTCCTCACATCTCCCCCTATTCATTTATTTTTGAAGCAATAGGACACCCACAACTTTGGAGTGGAGATAGAGGTCAAATCCCCATGTGCAAATTCGGAACATGTACAAAGCTCCTCTCCAGGGTCTTATCCCCAGAGAGAGCCCTGACCAGTCCGATGTCGTTTTCTGGGGGAAGGAGATCATGACATAGAACCTTCATGCAAGATGACTTATCTCCCAGGAGAAAGTCGTTATACCGCAGACCTCTCCTGTGCAGTGCTTAGCCTTGCAACTCCTTGGGCTGCTGAAGCCTACCCACTCTATCCCGTGCAATGAGACTAGCCTCGTGGGGTGCAAGAGCTGGGAGGCCAGCGACCTATTGCTTTAACATGGTTAACCAAATGTCAGGGGAGGCTCCGTGTTCTAAGGCAGCAAGTGCTTGTGCCACCACCACTTTGTCTCTTTTGTTTGGGCTCTGAGCTTACACACCATCCAAAGCATCAACACTATTCCACAGCAGAGAACTAGGCTAAATGATCCTACCCCCACCCATTCCTTAAAATAAGAAAATGCAGATGAAATCCAGGAGGAGAGGCCTTCCATCAGAGAAAGATCCAGATGCTTCGAATTCACTTGCAGGATCGCCATTCTCAACTCACGGAGTGTCTGCTCAAACTCAAAAGTCCAATTCTGTAATAAATGTTGAGACAGAGCTTGTGACAGGTTAGCTGCTCTTGTAAAATTCTCATATTGTACTGAAGTGACACAAAGGCCAGGCAACTTTTGTTCACATCCCAATTGGGCCATCTGCCACAATATATCCAATTGTTCCTGAACCAAATTAATCTGTTGGTTTACCAACATCAGGCCTCCTTGTATCTGAGAATTGGCAGTGGCCTGTTTATCTAGGACCATGGTCACAGTGGCCTATAGTTCATTAATGGTTTGAGTTGTCTGCACAGTGGCAGAAAGTGCAAGGGCCGAGGCGGTAACCGAAGCAGTAACCGCGGCGGTGGCTATCAGGCCCACAATAATAGCAGAGATCCCAAAAATCTCGCTTTTCCCTAAACAAACTCAAATTACTTGGCGTCTCAACAGGAACTGGAACAAATCGAGGCATGCGCATTACCAAAGCAAAAGGGTGCTTAATAGCATCCCAGCATAATGCATAAAAACAATTCTAAGCAGAGCAATTTATTTCTTTCTGATTCTTACCTAAGGTATCATTACTCACAACCCAAATAAAGGGCAGCTGAATAATTAGTTCTCTTAAAAGGGGTATACTTAACATTGGAGGAGGACCAATCAGATGATCCATAGCTCTGTCCCTCACTCAGACTGTTGCCTAATGCCCCTTTCCAATCAAAAGTCCTGAAAACTCTGTATCTGAGGATCTAAAGGCAAAAAGGCAAGCCCCAACTCTCTATTAGTTGTGAAAAATCTAGGGAACACCTGGGCATTCTGCATCACTGGCATCGGTAGGGGAAGGTAGACATGATGGCCCACCGTAACTCTCCCATCATACTAGGAACCATCATCCCGAGTAGGAGAGTCTTCATCACCCACTTGGCCTCCATCCTTCTTATTCTGGAGTTGTGAAGGAGCTCTTCGAGTGAGTCTTTCAGGGATCCACAGGGGGTTTTCTTCCTCCTGTGGAAAAACACACACAGCTCCCCTGGATCTTATAAGAATAGGATCCAGGCCTTTCCAGAGATCAGTCAAGACATCTTTCCATTTTACCATTTCTTTTGGCCTATCAGGCTCTAAACTGTGGCGATCGGCCGCAGTGTGGCCTTGGGCATCAGAGTTCAAGAAATTAAGGGTAAAAAGTGCCATGGACACAGCAACTCTTGGTACCGAGGGTAGAACATCCTCAATACTCCCCTTTTGTTTAATCAGATATGATTTGAGTGTACGATGGGCACGTTCCACAATGCCCTGTCCTTGAGGGTTATAAGGTAGGCCAGTTAGATGGGTAACATCCATTTGCCGACAAAACTGTCGGAATTTTTGAGAGGTATATGCTGGTCCATTGTCTGTTTTTAAAATTCTGGGTTTTCCCCAAGCACTCCAGGCCTCAAGGCAATGTTGAATCACATATGAGGCCTTTTCCCCTGTTAGGGGTGTGGCGAACATTACGCCAGAACAGGTGTCAACAGAAACATGAACATATTGAAGCCTTCCAAAAGAGGGAATATGAGTAACATCCATCTGCCACATCTGCAATGGTCTAATCTCACCCTCCAGGAGATCGAAGAGGGGTTTTAGATCAGCAGATGGAATTTTTAAAAAGGGCCTCAACCAATTTATATCTCCCAGAAGTTTCTGAAAATCATTTAATGTTTGTAAGTGGTCTTTGCGAATTTCTATTTTCTGAGGAACTATATTTTTGGGAGTAATCATTGAGCCCAAAAAGAGGCCTGTATCTGCAATTTGAACCTTTTCTGAGGCAATCTCTAATCCCCACTGTTTTAATTCAGCCACCAGCATGGGAAAAGCCTTTTGTAAAACATCTAACTCTTTGTGACAAATAAGAATATCGTCCATATAATGGATAACGATTAAAGATGTAATTTGCTTCCTAATTGGCTCCAAAGCCTCCTGCACATACAGCTGACATATTGTTGGGCTATTGGCCATGCCTTGCGGCAGTACCTTCCACTGAAATCTCTTGTCTGGTTCCATATGATTAAGAGAAGGGATAGTGAAGGCAAACCTTGGTCTATCCCGTGGGTAAAGTGGAATAGAGAAGAAACAATCCTTAATATCTATAATAATAAGCTTCCAATCTTGAGGAAGTGCAGAAAGCAAAGGAAGTCCTCTTTGAACAGGGCCAAAAAGATGCATCTGATTGTTAATGGCCCGCAGGTCGTGGAGTAATCTCCACTTCCCAGATTTCTTCTTAATAACAAAATTTGGTGTATTCCATGGGGAGGTAGAAGGCTCTAGATGCCCCAGCCGTTCCTGTTCTTGCACTAATCTTGTGACAGCCTCTAATTTTTCAGAGGATAGAGGCCATTGAGAGACCCATAACGGCTCCTCTGTTTTCCATGGTATGGGTCGTGAAGCCTCAACGGCCCCTAAATAAAACCCAGTCCTTTTCTACCCCGATTTCCGTGTTGCGTAATGGGTGTTATTCTGCCTTGTTCTTGCCTACCCAAGCCTCTACCCTTTGTATACCCCATCTTTGCCATAATGGCTGATGCCTGGGGGAGTATTCATTAGTTAGGGTCATGCCCATGGCTTGTAACACATCCCGTCCCCATAAATTTACAGGGAGTGGCAACACATAGGGGGTAAAACATCCCTGTTTGCCCTCAGCATTCCGCCAGGTTAAGGCTGAGGCACTGATGGCAGGAGAGGACTGGTATCCAAGACCTTGTAGAGAATGAGATGAAACAACAGTGGGCCAAGACTTCGGCCACCAATGGAGTGAAATAATGCTTTTGTCTGCTCCCGTATCCATTATCCCTTCAAATTCTTTTCCATTAATTAACAATTTTATTGTAGGTCTCTCATTTAGGGGTATAGCCAGATAGGCTGAATCACTTCCAGAAGATCCCATAGCCCTTTTTTGTAAAGTGTAGGTTTCTCCATCCCCGAGGGAGGGCAGCAACACCAGTTGTGCAATTCTATCTCCCTGCTTTATAGAAAATACACCCCGAGGGCTAGAACAGAGAACTTGAATCTCCTCTTTATGATACGGGTCAACAATTCCAGGATATATAATGAGTCCCTGTAAAGTTAAGGAGCCACGGCCCAGAATAAGCCCAATGGTGGCAGGGGGCAAAGGTCCAGGGGAATGGACTGGGACCGGTTGAACATTCATTTGGGGCATGAGTAAGAAGTCGGAGACGGCACGCAAGTCCATTCCGGGGGTTCCTCGGAAACCTCTACTTCCTCTTGATTGCTTTCTGAAATTGGTTCCCATATTTCTGAGGGCCCTGGGACCATGGGCCCCGTGACCCGTTTTTTGATTGGGGTACCTTGGGTTCTTCAATAGGGGGCAGAAGCCTCCCTTTTACATCCCGGACTGACCTGCATTCGCTAGCCCTATGATAACCTTTACCAGAACGATGGCAAAGCTTCGATTCTCTTGTTCTTTCAGGGGCTTGACAATCTTTCTTAAGGTGCCCCATTCTCCCACAATTAAAACAAGCTTTTCGACTAGATAAATCTCTATACCTGTGCGTTTGTAAAATGGCGGCAGCTAGTCCTGCATTGGTTAGGGGTCCCCCAGCTCCCTGCACACTCTGAGCCAATCTTGTAAACCTTTGCTTTTGCGAGGGCGATAGCCGCTCGACATTCCTGGGTTGCTTGTTCATAGACAAGTTGCTCAATCAGGGGCATAGCTTGTTCTGAATCACCAAAGATGCGACTGGCGGCCTCTGTCATTCTGGCCACAAAGTCTGAAAATGGCTCTTGGGGTCCTTGGACAATCTTTGTAAGGTGTCCACTGGATTCTCCCCTTTTTGTGAGGGCCTTCCATGCTTTAATAGCGGCAGCCGACACCTGACCATAGACACCCCAGATGTAGTTGGTTTGATTAAGGGCATGTTGACCCTGACCTGTCAGCATTTCAAATGTCCACTGCCTCTGATTCTCATCTTCAGCCGTGGCATTAACTCTAGCTTGTGCCTGGGCTGCATCATACCAGAGAGCCTTCCATTCCATGTATTGTCCCATGTTGGGAAGCACTGCTTTCACTGTCGTCTGCCAGTCAGTGGGAGTCATGGCAAAATTAGCAAGCCTTTCCACCTGTAATGTGGTAAAGTTAGCATTGACCCCATAATTACGAACGGATTCGGCCAATTCTTTGATTTGATTGTAATCTACAGGGGTATGTACTCTTCCGCCTTCCGCATTCTCGAATACTGGAAAAGCTACTTGTATTTTTCTCCGTTCCTCTAAAGGTAAAAAGGAGTCAGTACCATTATTCAGCCGAAGCTCATACTGCAGAGGCGCTGAGGGGCGTGAGCCCGCCGGATTTATAGGTGGTGGTCTCACATTCATTTTTGTTTTCAGTGGCCGGTGTCTATCAGGGTGATATCTTTCTTCCTCATACCGTGCCACCTCCTCCTCTAGACCACCTTCTTCGCTAGAATACAGAGTGTCAGAATCAGAATTATCTAGCTCCAAGGCTTCTAGCTCTACTCTAGGGTATAGACTAGCTTCTGGCTTTTTCTTTTTCTTAGATTTGTTAGGGGGTGAATGATCACTCCCTTCTTTCTCTCCCCCTTTCTTAACTTCTTGGGGAGGGCCTTTTTTCTTAGACATGTCTTTCCTTTTGCGAGCTCCCATTCTCTCACTCCGTTCAGTTTCTGACATGCTATCCTGAACTTCCTCTAAGGTTCCCTGACTTTCTATTATAGCAGGGTGACAGGCCTCATCCTCCAAGCAGTTTTTAACTAGCTTCCAAATGGCTTTGGTACCTAAGTGGAGATCTCCTTCTGCATGCTTCCTGTCTAGTTCTTTACCTAGCTTGTTCCATGAGGCCACAGTGAGGGACCCGGAACAAGCATACCATGATGCCACTCTATCTACCTCCTTCACAAAATTTTGAAGTGTTTGTGGTGCAATTTTGAGATCTCTTTGTTTTAGCACAGTCTGTAGGGCAGTAACCACTGACTGTGACAACCCCATCGCGCTAGTGGCTTATCTAAAAAACGGCGCTCAACTCCGTTACCAGACTGACAGCACCAGACTGACAGCACCAGACTGACAGCACCAGACTGACAGCACCATTCTGTCAGCACCAGCCACGATGAAGGAGAAGGACAAACAGGACTAGCACCAAAACCTCCACTGACCCGTCCCACGGTGATGACAAACTAAGGCCAAAGTCGAGAAAGGGGGGTGTTCAGGATAAAGCATACCTCTCTGAACTTACGTCCCTGCAGTTCTGAATCCGCCCCGTCTTCCGAGGGGTCTCCCGCGGCGCCGGCGATGTTGAAGAGTTCCCGGGTTTCGGCACCAGATGTCCCGCGCTACCGTCTCGCCAGCAAGAACGACGCAGAACACTCGGATCCTTCTGCAGTAAAGCTTTAATGCATCTTGAGAGATAGATGATCAGCTTCTTAGAGGGAGACCCCAAGCTAAGAAACCCAGCCCCTTATATAAGCCTAGGAGCTCCGAGTGAGACGTGTAGAGCCGGGATTGGTGGTTTGCACATCACCCCAGATGACGCCACGGGAGAGGCACAGCTTAATCGGTTAACTCCAACTGACAGCAGATGTCAGCGCCATCTTCTAACGGTTAACTCCAACTGACAGCAGATGTCAGCGCCATCTTCTAACGGCAATAGCGATAGCGAGGGCGGCTCCTCACAGGAAACTATTCATCAAAGTCACAAAGTGAACGAACAGTGAAGCCCAGCCAGGTGGTTTTGTTTCTAAGACTTTCCATCCTCAGAAATTGATTAAAAATAGGTACCAAAATCATGGAAAACAACAATGTAAAATCCAGAATAAAAACCCCACTTTGCAGGAAAAAGAGACAAATGTTGTTCCATTTGTGTGGTTGTAGAGACAACAGTTCAGTTGGGAATGAATAAGATACTAGATTCTTAAACTGTATAATTAGGTGGAACCATCTGAAAACAGCTGGTTGAATATGGAATTACTGGATGTGAAAGTGACCTTTGAAAACCATTTTGTTCTTTATCTGATTCTTATGACACCAGTGTTATTACTTGTCTAATACCAGTAGAGTAACTCCCATATTCTCTCTGCACATAGCCTTATCCATTGCATTGAACCAAAATAATGCAAACCATTTAGTTCTACCTGTGTTGAAAACACTATTGAAGGATCTATTATCTTTTACATAAATGCATGGGATAATAGACAAACTATGGTATTTTCCTTCTGTGTTATGACTAGAAACAAACCAGAGCAAATAAAGGAACACTTACCCAAAGTCATAGAAAGGATGATGTCTATTTTAAGGAAATACTTCAACTTCAACCAGCCCACAACATCTTTTCAAAATGTAATTGCCAGGCTCTGGAAGGCTCTTCCTCATGTGATAAGTGCCCGCTCTACCCCTGCTGACCCAAATTCCCTTCAGGGGAACTCCTTTAAACTTCTAAGGTCTTGAAAGTGTCTTTAAAGGAGTCGTTGTCTGGTGGGCTACATGGGGGTACAAGTTACTGGGGTCTGATTACAAACCAGGGATTAGCCAGTGAGGACCTTCCCAAGCCTTCCTTCAGAGTGCTCGGGGAATGTGGGAGTGCTATGCAGGTTAATACTACATTTTCCTTAGGAGTGAGTTTGCTTATGTAGGAATATGTTAATGTAGCATTTTTAAATGCCAGGAATGGTTCTAGACTGTTTTCTGTGTAGTCCCCAAGATGCTTCCCACTTGCCTCAGGTTTTCTCCACCTTGCAGTGGAGTTTATTTTCCTTGGAGATTCAATTTGGCCTCCCATGGCCACTCATGTTCCCCTGGTTTTCCTGTCAAGCCGCCATGGGCTTTACTGGTTCTCTATGGAACTTAGTGGTTTCTTTCGTAGGCACTGGAGGCACTTTTCCACATGGTCGGCATATACGCCCCAGCTGGCTTGTTTTCCATCACTATGGTCACCTGAACACATGCCCAGTTCTCCAAATCTATGCTTTTCTTATTTCATTTGGATGTCACAGGCTATTGCTGTCCTTAATCCAGATCCCTGAAAGTGCTTTTCTTCTAGCACCTCCGTCCTTAATGTCATCTCCTGGACTTAACCCCTTTGCCAGTGGGATGCTATTATCTGCTTTCTGTTTATTGCCTTGGCACCTACATTGCTCCATCCCTATTATAGTTTAGGTGTTTCCTTACAGTCAACTTCTTGGGTGTGTTTTTAGTGGAGCAAGTTGTTAGCCCTTATTGGTACATACCTTTCCCATGCTCTTTGTAGTTCCTTGGGCAGAGCTGACTTGTATTTATCGAGTTAATAATGGCTGTTTATTGACTTGATTCCATTGAATTTCTGATAGAACATAAAACTTTGAGAATTGTTTTTTCTGCTTCCCCCTTCCTGTCAAACTAGTTTTAGGGTACATTATGGGTTTCAAGATAGAGTTTTTACCCACCAGACAAAGACATATTGAAGCAGAAAAGCAAGGCTAGTTGGAGTGAAAAAATCACCCTAATTCAGACCCAGCTGATACTGTTTCATAACCTTATATTACTTTAACTTAGGTTTTGTAGCAGTAGAAGTTGTTCTGGTGGCACAAGACTCACATCAGGTGAGCTATAAGGCTTCTTCTACTGTAAGTCTAGTTACATTTGCGGAGCCAGAAAGACTGTTGGGCTTTCAAGTGTCTGTTAAACACTTGGATAAAACAAGTGATGGAAGCCAGTTTCTATTTTTTGCTAAAGTCTTGAGGCTGAAGAAATGGGCAGGTCTATAACTGGTTAGGATAATGACTTTGTATGTTGATCATGTATAAAGTAAGATAGACAGCAAGAAGTTCAAAGACACTCTTACCCTGCACCTGGAAGAGATGTTCTTCATTACTCTGGAGCAGTGGTTTCTCAACCTTCCTAATGCTTCGAGCCTTTAGTACAGTTCCTCATGTTCTGGTGACCCCCAACCATGAGCTTATATTGTTGCTACTCCATAACTAATTTTGTTGCTGTTATGAATTGTACTGTAAGTATTTGTGTTCCCAATGGTCTTAAGTGAATCCTGTGACAGAGTCATTTGATTCCCTAAGGGATTGAGACTCACAGATTGAGAAACACTGCTTTAGAGTAAGCCACATTTTAATTAACTCATTAACGATGCTGGTAGCTCTCACATGCCAGGGAAACACTCTCCCAGCCAGGCCTCTAGCCCTTCTCTTCTTTCTTGTGCCACCTCTCCTATCGTATTTGTTTCTCTTTATTAAGGTAAAGAAGCATATAGTATAAATCCACAGCTTTCCATTCAGCAGGGTTAAGTTCATTGAGTTGTGCAATGGATCTCTGCCGGGCGATGGTGGTACACACCTTTAATACCAGTACTCTCACGAAGCAGAGGCAAGCAGATCTCTGTGATTTTGAGGCCACCTTGGTCTTCAGAAAGTTTCAGGGCAGCTAGAACTAAACAGAAAAACCCTGTCTCAAAAAAACAAAACCCAAAAAATTCATTTGGGGACCTGAAATTGCCCACTGAAAGATGACACACGCACCAGATGACCATCCCCACCCCCCATCCCACCCCAGACCTCCCACCTCCCCACCCCCGCTCCAGGTCCTAAGGAACCATGGTTCTCCTTTCCATTTCTGAGATTGACTGCTTTAGATACATATAAGTGGGGTTGTACAGTGTGGGAACACCAGACCTTGAGCAGAGACCCACTTCCCCTTCTGCAACGGGAGCATAAACCAGGTCGCTTGAGACCTGTAGTACTATTTTGAGGGCACTCTCTACGGAAGTGTCCCTCCCTACCACAGCTGAAACATGTTTTTTTCCCTCCCAGAGTAGGTCTTTCTTTCCCCACTTGGGGCCGAATGGCAGCAGCTAACACTTGGCCCTGGATGAAGTTCCCATCAATGTCCCTACAAATCCGGATATAGTCATTTAGACTTTTATTGCGATAGGGGCGAAGGGCTTCCTTACAATACTTATTTGCATTTTCAAATGCCATCTGCTTGATGACCGGCATCGCAGGCCCAATGCCCCCAAATATTCTTTCTGCTACCTGACTGAGACGGTCTACGAAGTCTTGAAAAGGTTCAGAGGGTCCTTGAAGGACTTTGGACAGATGATCCCCTCCTTCCTTGGAAGGCAATGCTTTCCAAGCCCCTTGGGCCGCGGCTGCCACTTGGGCATAAACTGCGATGTCATATTGCATTTGTAGCTGAATGGTGGCGTATTGACCACTCCCGGTAAGCATCTCCACATTTCTCTGGGGCTGTCTGGCCTGTGCATTTCTTTGGGCTGTCTGGCTGCATCTTTCCTGAAACTCACCTCTCCAAATCAAATA
This sequence comes from Mesocricetus auratus, assembly GCF_017639785.1. Lineage (NCBI taxonomy): Eukaryota > Metazoa > Chordata > Mammalia > Rodentia > Cricetidae > Mesocricetus > Mesocricetus auratus. Next base: position 104,562,107 of record NW_024429266.1, on the reverse strand, counting down.
ATCTCCCCCTGATAGAGTCGCTCGGCAAAGCTGCTGCCAATCACTAGGTGTCAAGTTAAAAGACGCAAAACATTTCCATTAAGGAAAGTGTAAAGGGAGCCTGTGCTCCATAATTTAAAGTTGCCTCTTTAAGTTGTTTTATCTCCTTAAAATTTAAAGGGTTATGACGCCGAATGACCTGTCCAGAATTGTTCGGATCTGGAACTTCCATTACTGGGGGCACCACCGGGCAGCATTGGACCCCTCCTCTGGGTCTTCCCTCCAGGTCCGAGAAAGACTGGGTTATCTCATAGGAGTCCCTTTTGTCAAAGTATGGGGAAGGGTTTCTCTCCCTGTCCTGTCTTTCCTTAAATCGAATCTTCTTTAGTTCTTTTTTAAGGGCCGCGATCTCAGCAAGTAACCGTTCCTTTTCAGACTGTGATGAGTCTGAGTCTGAGCTACTTCCATTTTCTATGTCTAATAGAGAAGGATATAACCGATTCTGACCGGAGTTCTTCTGTTTGGGTTGCGCCCGGAGATCTCTACCCGTTTTTTTGTTGTTACTAAGAGACTCCCCTTCATCCTCACTAACAATGGAGCCTCTAGTTTCAGTCAGGGTCCCTTCAGATGATTCATCATCACTCTCTGCCCCTGAACTCAAGGAGGCTTGAGTCTCAGTCTCTTGTAATTCTAAAAAAGCCTCTTTTGTGTCCTGAACTACCTGGCGGTGACGAACCTTATCTGTCAAAAGTGCTCCCCTCACTAATCTCCATAAAGAGAATGTCGTAGGGGGTAAGGACTCAGATCCCTCTTTTCGTAAAAGTCTATGAAGATCACGGCGAACCTCCTCCCAATCTGGAATATTTAAGTTTCCCCCAGTAATGAACCATGGACTGGCTCGTTCGATCGATTTTAGAAAGCCTTCTAGGGTTTTAGACTTGACTGCAGTCCCATGTTCTTTAAGTAACTTTTTTAGTTGATACTGCAATGATTCTAGCTTCCCGGAACTATTCCCCATAGTTTCTTAACCCCGTCCACTTACCTCACTTTCACGATCTTGGTAGGACCTCCAATTGTCGTGTCTGCTGCGCGGCCTGTGTCTGAGAATGTGCGGAGGGTGTCGGGATTGACAACACAGAGACTTGTTCAACGATGTAAAGAAAACTTTAAGCAGGCTCCAAAAAGGTTCAAGAAAACTTCCTAAGAAAGGCTCCCACCAGAGAAGCTTCTGCTCTCTCCTCTACCCTGGCTGGTTCTGCTCTCACCCCAGAAACTGATCTGGGCGTGGCAGAAGAGGTGGTTAGTCTTTGGACAAGGTCGAGGTCAGGGTGGTTTCTGCGGGCAGGCCTTTTCCAGGAACTTAATGCCCCCAGGCATTGTATTGTTTTTAGTAAACATGTTTTTAGTAAACATTGTCTTACAGCTGCCTACTCCCAGGCAGAAGGGGAAGTGGGCCTCTGCTCAAGGTCTGGTGTTCCCACAGTACAGTATTTTGTTTTTCTGTGGTTCTCTTATTTATTCTTTGATTGTGTCACCCAGAGGACGAGTTCTAAGAGTCATTAGCTTAGACTGAAGAGTTTGTCTTCCTCTTTTTTTGTTTTGTTTTTTAGAAAATCACATGACCAGAGGTTACCCAGATTAGAGAAAAAGCATAAGAAAATTATTCACTGATTTCTTCCCACTTCGTTGTCCCCTTTGGGCCCATCTGACTATGAATATCAGCAAATGCCTCCCAAACTCAGTGTCAAAATAATACTTAGGAATGCTGTTTGGATTAGAGAATATCGCTTCTCTACATCATTTTGCACAGTGAAAACAATTTAATCTCCCTGTCCGTATTTATTTTAGTCAATATCTTCTAAGATAGGATGGACTGAAGTTTGATTTTCTGTGCCCTTAAGCCCTAAGGGAGATGCCCAAATCAAGGGCTAGCAAGCTTTCCTTCTAAGGAGCAGATAACATTTGGGGCTTAGTGGCTGGTACTGCATCTATTTCAGGGATAAAGTGTGGCTGGGTTCCAGTGAAACTTTATAGCCGTATTTGACTGGCAGGATGTGGGTTGCAAGCCGGTGCAGTTAAAGAATTGGGGATGCAGATATGGCTCCGTAGGTAAGAGTTAAAGAATTGGGGGGGTACAGAGATGGCTCCGTAGGTAAGAGTTAAAGAATTGGGGGGGTGCAGAGATGGCTCCGTAGGTAAGAGTTAAAGAATTGGGGGTACAGAGATGGCTCCGTAGGTAAGAGTTAAAGAATTGGGGGGTACAGAGATGGCTCCGTAGGTAAGAGTTAAAGAATTGGGGGTACAGAGATGGCTCCGTAGGTAAGAGTTAAAGAATTGGGGGGTACAGAGATGGCTCCGTAGGTAAGAGTTAAAGAATTGGGGGGTGCAGAGATGGCTCCGTAGGTAAGAGTTAAAGAATTGGGGGGGTACAGAGATGGCTCCGTAGGTAAGAGTTAAAGAATTGGGGGGGTACAGAGATGGCTCCGTAGGTAAGAGTTAAAGAATTGGGGGGGTACAGAGATGGCTCCGTAGGTAAGAGTTAAAGAATTGGGGGGGTACAGAGATGGCTCCGTAGGTAAGAGTTAAAGAATTGGGGGGGTACAGAGATGGCTCCGTAGGTAAGAGTTAAAGAATTGGGGGGGTACAGAGATGGCTCCGTAGGTAAGAGTGCTTGCTGCACAAGCATGAGGACTGAGTTTAAGACCGCAGAACCTGAGCAAAAAGCCAGGCCTGTTATCCCAGTACTGTGGGAAGGTGGAGACCAGAGGATCTCTGGTACTTATCTCTACGTGCCATACCCACACTGAATTGGCTCTTCTATTCCCATTTTGGTTCTTGGTAACTAATTTGCTATTTTTCATGTATGGTTATGACTGTTGTTCATAGGGATAGCAGTGATGGTCATGATGTCTAATACAATAATGTCAGATAATTGCTACCTGTTCCCTGTTATCTTACTATTTGAGGTATATTTTCTAGATGAGGTGTTGGTCAAAGTATAATTAAGTTTTTAAGTGCTTAAGAAAATGGCTAACATGATTTGAAGTATGTCTCCTGGTAAAGACTAGAATTATTTTAGAGTACACACACACACACACACACACACACACACGGTCTTATTAAAAAATAGCTGTGCCCTGTTTTTGCATTAATTTTGCCCAGGAAGATGTGAAAAGGCATCAAACTACCCCAGATGTAGCACTAACAACACCCAAAGTGAGGATTCCACCCTAGTCCAATGTGGTAAACCATTGAGCTTGTTTATAAGAACATGGGTAAGGCGTTACTTATAGGAGAGTGGATGGCCCCCAAACAGCTACATCACTGCAAAGTCCCACTCCACCATGTATGATGATGTCATGAAAGTTGTTTCATGGATTCCCACTTTGCATAATCTTCCTCTTTTTATATACTGTAGCATCTCCCAAGAGCACTCATAGCTAGTTTGCGGGAACAAGTGATGTCTGGGATCCCAGATGAGGATCCTGTGGTGTCCTTCACCTTTTTCTATTGGGGGGTGGTATTCGTAGCCCAGCTACCATGACCATAGTCCTAGCTTTCATTATGTTTTTGTTCCTGCTTTGTTAACATGGCTATGGGCCAAAGTTTTCTGTACTCTTTACTCCATTATAGCACTGGGACAGTAATTTTATGTCTAGATAAAACAAAAATGAATTCAGCAGTGTTTAATCATAAAGATGAGACATAAAGCAAAAACTAAAATAATCCAAGTCTCCATGCCCAGAAGCAACCACTGATAATAACCGTATGTAAATCTGTTTGTTAGTTTCCATTAGACTCACAATCTTTTTCATTTTTCACTCTAACATGTGGACACATTAGAAACCAGAGGATACTGAAGTGTTAGAATTCAGTATCACCGTGCAGCTCCCACATTGCTGCCCAGCAGCCCGTCTAGCTGCCATTCTGCTGATGCCAGAGACATCCTCTCCCTACTCCTACCTCTCGTAGGTCTGTGAATGGCCAGTGTTCCCCGGTTACTACCTAAGCACTGTCAGCCCCCTAGCTGTCCCCCTTATTGAACGTCTTCCCTTCTCCCAGTCTGTGTGTCGTCTGTCCACACTGTGGCCCAGGCCTGACAGTGCGGTATTCAGTGTTTCGGAGCCTGCTTCCATGGCGGATTTAGTAGAATCATCTCTGTTTGCTTTACCCTCCAGCAGAAGCTCCCATTTTCCCCAGCATTGGAGTCTCAGTGTCACTGTCTATATGACTTTGTCAGATTATATCATGGTTTTCCCATTTGGAAAGAGCAGATGATAATGTGTTTTGTGGGGTTTGTGGGCAGGTGATGTGAACTGGAGAGCGCAGCTGAAAGTGAGCATCAAGGACTCTTCCTAGAAACAGACACAGCCCAGAGGGTCCTCTGTAAAAGGAAAGCTGGTTTATAACCAGAATGCTTTCTCATCGCATCTGGGCAGGGTCGCAATCGCCTAAGTCTGCTCTGCCCCTGACTCCAGCATCTCTCATGGATGGCTCCTGCCTGCATATTTCCAGCTGACAGCAGATGGCAGTGGAGAGTTAGGCTTGCTCTTGGAAAGGGATTGAGCTGATTTTAAAAAAAATCTAAATAACTCTTTAAAAAAAAACTTTCAGAGCCAACAGAGAGTAGGCATTTTCATATTTATAAGTATAAGAGAAGCCTGCGTTTACTGAATACTTCACTGGGTTTTGACATACCTCCTTTGTGTATTTACTTAGTCTCTCTGTAAAGTTGGTCGTATTGGTACCATCTTAAGAAGTTGGGTTTTAAGGGGAGCTTCAGTTACTTAGAAGGTTCTTAGCTATGCAAGGTTGTTGTGGAAGCCAAAGCAGTGGTCCACCTGGAAGCCAGTACATTTGACTGAATGCTAGACTATCTTCTAGGCCCTTGCCTTCACACAGAAGGTTGACATTTAAGAGTAGAATTTTGCATTTCTAGTTCTGTGTGCCATGTGATAAAAATTCACAAGGAGTCATGTGGAATTTGGGTCTCCTTTTTATCCAGGACCTTCCTTGTGTTCCACAACTTTTCATCTCAGAGGCAGCCACTTCTGTGTCCTTCCCAAGATGGACGCACAGGAATGCACAGATATCATAGAGAAGGGCAGCTACCTTCACAGGCCACCTTAGTTTGACTTTTCTAGGGTGGAGGCTGCTGTGTGGAAATACTCAGCAGTTGGTACCTTATGAACTTCAGCTTTGCATAGAAGAGTCTAAATCCCTGTCTCCTTTGACTATAGAGGAAGGTTAGGGCACAGAGAGGATCAAGGTTTACTTGAGAGAAGTGATTTGACAGAAGCACAGAAATTCTTCCCATCAAGGCTACATGTAAGGGACAAATGTACAAAATAAGAGAAGGTAGGTGCTTTGGAAGTGCCCCATAACGGGTAATGACATTAATGGCCCAGGGATTTTGAGCTGGGTAGTTGTCCTAGTTCTCTGGCCTGCTATACTCGGTAGTGTTTTCTTTCTTAAGAAATAGCCTCATTCGCCAGACAGTGGTGGCGCACGCCTTTAATCCCAGCACTCGGGAGGCAGAGGCAGGTGGATCTCTGTGAGTTCGAGGCCAGGCTGGACCGACAGCCTGCAAAACAATACAGAGAAACCCTGTCTCGTAAAACCAAAAAAAAAAAAAAAAAAAAGAAATAGCCTCCATTTCTACCACTATCCATATATTCATGATCTAACTCTTTGTTCAGTGGCAAAAAGATCTGAAAACCTCAGTGGGTGCCCTCTGAATTCTGATATGGTCTATGGCTACTTCTTTCATTTAAACACATAGTGTTCATAGGGTTGAATCAAGCCTCACACTTACAATATCCTTAGTTTTGAATGCAAGGCATAGATAGGCTTCTTATGCTGTGATACACTGGTCAGCAGAGTGCCCTGTTACACCCAGGAATGCATTGTACCAGGTGTTGTGTGCTTGGCCCAGCGCTCTGGTGATGAATGTCGATTCTGTATTTTGATCCACATTGGTGTCCATGTCAAAGCAAAGATTTTGTAGTAACAATGATGAAATGCATAGCCAGGGGTCATCCTGTCTTCAGATGTGTATGATTCTACACTGAGATTTCCAGTGTCCAAAACATGTTGGGACAGAGTGAAAATGCACTTATGATGTAATTATTTTTTAAATTACTGGTTTTTATTAGGCTATCTTGTTGATTAATTCTTCATGGGGGTTTCAAGGTTTCTTTTCTTTTTTCTTAAATTTGTATCGTGTGTGTGTGTGTGTGTGTGTGTGTGTGTGTGTGTGTGTGTTGTGGAGTCAGGGGACCTGTCTGGGTTCCCACCATGTATTTGAAGAGTGTCTTGATTTATGACTTTTTGTTCTGAAAGTATAAAAACTTCACAAAACTGTTACCACTCTGAGTCTTGGTGTTTGGAATAACTGAATCCATGTTCCTGGTCCATGATCACTAATATTTGGCTTTAGAGTAATTTACCCCTTATCCCTTTTGAGGTGAGAGCTGTGTTCTTGCGCTGCCATGGCCTCTAACATAGTTGGCCTGTGGCTGTTTCTTACACACCTTTTGAGGTGAGAGCTGTGTTCTTGCGCTGCCATGGCCTCTAACATAGTTGGCCTGTGGCTGTTTCTTGCACTCCTTTTGAGGTGAGAGATGTGTTCTTGCGCTGCCATGGCCTCTAACAGGGTTGGCCTGTGGCTGTTTCTTACACTCCTTTTGAAGTGAGAGCTGTGTTCTTGCGCTGCCATGGCCTCTAACGTAGTTGGCCCGTGGCTGTTTCTTGAACTCCTTTGCTCAGCCACACTTACCTGTTAGCGTGGGAACAGTGTAGCTGCTGACTCTTACCCTCCCGGGATAGCTTCCTCTTTGAACTGAATGACCTAAGAGTTCTTGGAGCTCTCTGGATGGCTTCTCATGTGTGCAGTGAAGAGTAGTCTGCCCCCTCCTGCCTGCCTGGAGATGCAGCACTTTTACTCACCCCTTTATTCCTAATGCTGGGCATTGGTGGATACTTATTTACCTGTTTTAATAAACAAGCATAACCAGTTATCCATGTATATATTGTCTACGGCTGCTTTCACAGTACATAACTGACTACGGCCCACAGTATCACATAGCCTAAATGATTTACTATAGGGTCCTTTACAGAAAACAAAACTCATCAACTAACTCTAGTTCTTTACCTGCACTTTCCTCAGTGTCTCGCTCCCTCTTTGCCTGAGCCCTGGGGAAGAAAGAGCAGGAACCGTTTCTAAGGGAAGACTGGAGTAAGTGGGTGTGCTTGATTTCACTGGGAGTTCCCAAGGAATGCCATCCTTTTCGGTGCCTCGGATTTCTTAATTCACAAGAGAAAGTCTCACAATAAGTGTGATTATCATAGACGGCACCTAACTGTAGAGTTCATAAGCTTTATCTAATTTAATATTTGTGACCAGCGGGGACCAAGCAGATTTGCAGGTGATAATGTTGAAACCCAGATTGGAAAGTAACTCGCCCTGGATCCCACAGCTAGGCCGGAGCATGGTCCTTGCACCTTACCAGCTGCCTTCAGAGGTGGCTGCTGTTTCAGGGCAGCACCAAACAGTGGGAAAAAAGAAAGTTTGCAAACAAACACAGGGTGTAAGGCTGGGGCAAAGTGTTACAGTTTTGAATGCAAGAAAGCATAAACAAACAATAAACTATGACTGTGCAGAAGGATTTAGCTATCCCCAGAGACCCCTTCCTGAAGTTCCTGTTGCAATCCTGATGAGTGGAGCTCTTTGGCTGTCTTAGGTATATTCTGCTCCAGCAAGACTTGTGAAGCAAACGCCCCAGGGGTTAAACAACAGCAGGAGTGGGCTGTGCTGATACCATTGTCCTCTGTTAATGAGACTCTGAGCTGCAGGAAGAGTATGTGTGAAGAAGGAAGGCTTTTCTGTTTTCCTACAGAATTTTGACATTAGGGGGTGTCTAGGGTATCACTCTAGTGTGTATGGCATGGAAAGCTTGTTGAGCCCATACCTGATTTTCTTGTCCCCATTGGGGAAAGGGGCATCCAGAAGTAGTATTATGGTGTGGGAATATTCCCAGAGGGATGTGTGTGTGTGTGAGTGTGCACCTGTGTGTGTGTGTTTCAGGTGGGGAAGAGGAGAGAAGGCAATAAAGGTTGGTGGCACAGGAAGAACTGAGACCACAGATGGATGAAGCCGAGTGAGGGCTACAGGATGTTTCCAGAAAAACACTCAGATTCACCAGACAGCAGAAGTGGGAGCCTACCAGAAAAGTCTTCCTAAGTAACTACTGGAACCAGGGGCCACAGCCCACAAATGGTAGAAGGGTGTTAGGTGGTGGTAATCCTGTGGGCAGGGACCCACAGCTAAGAAGAATGCCAGGACCCCTGAAGGGCGAGTTCAGATCCCTGAGTTACTCAACAGTCCAAAGGCCATTCTCCCTTCTGCTTAACAGCTCTCCCATTCACATCAAACTAGCAGGCATGCGGAGACAAACTTACTCGTTTTGTCCCATAATGTTACTTCTTTAATCCAAATATATGTATTTAGAGTTATTAAAGTGGGGATGCCATGCCAGGATTGATCTATCTGAAGATAATGTACTTGTCTTTCAAGGTCTTTGTGCTCTGGAAGTCTATTAAAATTCAAGCTTGAAGGATGTCTTGGAAAAAGTTATGGCCTGCAAGGAAATTTGCTGTCCAGTGGAGTTGACAGAGACGTACACACTCAGCTCTACGAGGTAGACTCCAGGGAGAGCAGCACAGGGAGGAGGAGGGCAGTGGCAGCAAGCTTGGCTGCAGCCTGAGGGCTGAGAATGGCTTTCCTTGCCTGTTTCCTTTCTCCATTCTCTCTTCCACCAGCATAATGTGGCAGCTCCAAAATTCTGCCTTCTGTCCTTAGGAGTTGGCACTGGTGGATATCCCAGCTGTTCTGTTGCTTTCCCTTTTTGTTGCTTGGCTTTTATAGTTTTTCTTATGTTATCTAGTATGCCACATGAGATGTAACCTCTTAAATTGTAACATGCATTTGTGTTGTCTGTAAGCACATTGTCATATTGCAGATCTCTAGGACTTTTCCATCTTGTATGACTAAAATGCTGACTGCAGTGTTTATCAAAGCATCTTCCTCGGGCCTCTGGCAAATGACATTCTACTTTCATTCTGCTTTCTGATTATAAAAGGTTTACTACTCTAGATGCCTGTAAGTGGAATCATATAGTGCACATGTTTATATGATCTTTTTCATTTTGCATAGTGTCCTCACAGTTCATCCTTGTCCACTATTACAACATTTTCTTCCATTTTCTGACAGATTAATATGTTGCCATATGTATGTATCATGGGTTTTGTTTTTTGTTTTTGTTTGTTTATTTTGATCAGTTGCTACATTTAGGATAGTCTACCTTTTGGCTATTGTATACAGTTCTACTTGAAAATGGAAGTGTGTAAAGATCCTCTAAGATCTTTTTTTAATTTTTGTGGATAATCCATAGGAGTAGGACTGCTAGGTTTTATGGTAGTTCTACTTTTAATTTTGTGACAAATATGCACACCTTTTTAAGGACGTCTATGGCTCGTGCTGGAGAGAGCTGGTCTGTCCTCCTACTCTCTACCCCGTTCTTCCTTCTCCAGGAAACAGAAGTGCTGCCTGCCGCTTCTTCAGCACACTGCTCCTGCTACCCTTCTTTTGGTTTCCAGGATATAACCTGACCCTTAACTTGTTCTTAAAGATCCATGTCAAGTCAAAATACCATATAACCTGGTCCTATCACCTAGCTAGATTTACTTGCTCTCTGCTGGAGTCTCTAGGGCTCCTGTCTCTGTTGTTTGGGACACATGATAGAGATGTTGTCTTGGCCTTGGATGAATTTTTGTTTTAACTGAACTGCCATCTCTTGAAGGCAGGGACTCTGTCTCCTCTGAGGACTTTGCAAAATAGGTTTCTTACCATGGAGAGGCAGACGTCATAGAAACTGTATGTGTTTAGAAGACAGGAGCTTTAAGTCAGTTGCTCTGGAAACATAAAGAGGACCCTAGGGAGTAAGGTCCGAGTGCACAGGACACTGTTCATCCCTATAGAGATAAATGAATGGGATGGGGAGAGAGAAAAGGTCAGTGTCACCACCATTCTTAGCAAGCAGGGCTTGTAATAGACAGGCGGGCTTGGAGGTTGGATCTGACTGCACCTGAGCTGTTCAGTGTGGGATGTTGGCGGGTAGGGTCGACAGGTACATGCCAGGAACAGGAAGTGGAGTTGACCTCATAGGAAGTCAGCAGCTGCTTGAAGCAGGGGCCAGTCTAGCGGCAATCTGAATAACACTGCTTCTAGCACCCTGTGCTGGAGAGTCCTTGGCTTCCAACCGTGGTATGCCTAGCCAGCAGTGCTGTCTGAGTGGTTAGCCCACAGCGAAGATGACAGGCTGAGCCTACCCTTGCCTGTCAATGGGAGGAAAAGGAAGAGGAGTGGGCTTCTCAGTGCTCTTAGGAGCTATGAGAATAGCTCCATCCATCCTGCTTTTCCCTTACCCTCTCACACCTCTCCATCTCATTATCCAGGCTGCTGCCTCCCAAACTGGACAGTGCGTGGAGGGAGAAGCATGCTAGAATTAACGGAGGTTCTGAGGCTCTGCCATGGAGAACCCTCTGGCTTGTGTGGCCAGGGCTATCAATCTGCCATATCTATAGAGGCCCACCAGGAACTGCTGAAGGATGGATGCAGGACTAACTAAGTAGCTGGAGAATTAGCTCCTTTGTCCAACTTGATTTTTTCATAATTTCACAAAGGTCGGCTCTTTCTTTAGAAATCAGAAAAAGGATTATTGTTATAAGAAATAAAACACAGCTGATATCCTGAAGTAATCTTGCAATAACCGTTGATACTCCATATACATCCCTATTTCCACAGGTGGACTTGACCTCATCTTCTTGCCAGGCCTTGGGTTTGACAAAGATGGCAACCGGCTAGGGCGGGGCAAGGGCTACTGTGACACCTACTTGAAGCGCTGTGTGCAGCACCAGGAAGTGAAGCCCTACACCTTGGCTTTGGCTTTCAAAGAGCAGATCTGCCTCCAGGTCCCAGTGGAGGAGCACGACATGAAGGTAGATGAAGTCCTTTATGAAGACTCCCCGGCATCTTAAGTCGCATGATGACTGCCACCCTCACTGTTATGTACCAGGGTGAAGAAAATCTGTGTATTTTCCTCAAAAATGAGTCAACATGGCACATTAAAGTGAATATGTATTGTGTTTTTTTAGTGTAAATATAAAATATCTAGCACAAAACCATCTTTAGAAATCAGTAGAAGTGTGAATACCAGGATATTAATTCAAATGGAGGCAAAAGCTGTATGGCTTCAGCTTAGCTTCCTGGTGTTAAGACGGTAAGCTGACCTCTCTGCCTTGCAGTTTAAATTAAATATTTATGAGTATTAGAGAATCATAGAAATTGGGGATGAAGGCTCCATTCCCTAATGTCCGGCCATTGCTCTGGTTTATGGAGACTCAGCTGTTATTAATTGATTTGGCAGAATAATATACCACCTAATCATGACTTCAGTTACTCACCTCAAAGTTTAATGGGCGATACTTTGTAGTTCCACGAGAGGAACCTTTGGTGGTTTACATACTTTGATTCAGTTGATTGGTCTCTGGCCCTTAGGACTTTAATATCTGATATACGTTGGGAATCGTTTCTGTTGGTTCCTGGATTCCATTTGGAAATGGAAGCTGCCATGGGCTGAAAATTGCCAGATGGCCTCGCAGCCAGAGAGAGGTGATTTTGTTGCAGGGAAGACTTGGTTATCACAAGATACTCAGGGGTCTTCCTGGCCGTGACTACTTGCTTTGGTCCCACCCGCAGCCTGTCAGTGGCTCCTGCTGGCATTGCCTCTGGGATGCCTTTTACACCTGTTCTCCCCTTCCTCTCATCTGGCTGCTATTTTCTTCAGCCCGCAGTGTTTCTCAGCTAAAGTAGGCCGCTTCATGCTCAGCTTCTTTTACCTCCAGTTTATTTCAGGGATGGTCTGATAAGATGTGACTCTAAAGCTGGCTCTCCCAATTGGAATATTTTGGAGACTTTGTAACAGTTAGATGTTGGGAGCACCTCACGTACCTTGATCTTTTGGAGCCAAGCCTGTACTTTCTAAAGCCTAAAGATTTATGTAATTTGCCTTTAGCCTTAACAAAGGAGCCTTCTGGAGGTACTCAGAAGAGAAACAACATAGGTAGAACATAGGAACACTGTGACCCAGAAAGCTTGTCCAAACTCAACCAGCCCTAACCATCTCCTGGACAACGGCCATTAGCCCACCCATTCCTCTCCCTCCTGAACTTTTTACCTTGCCAATATCCTGCTCTATGTGCTTAAACAATACCCTGCTATGTGCACACCTGATACCCAAAACAACCCTCTCACCCCCTCACACCCCTCCTGTTCTCTTGCTCTAACAAGTACATTAACTGCCCTGAGAAAAATAAAAATTGCCACTTGATCTGCTGCTTGTCTTGTGGTCATTACTTAGTGTCTTCTTGTCCCTATCTCCGGTCATTAGGTCTCTTGATGGCCTGCAGGTTGGTGTCCTGCAGGTCAGGGCAGTTAGATGCCTTCTACTGTGGAAGAAACCTCTTGTAAGTGTCCCCTACCCTTCTGTCATCTTTCTCCCCTTCCTATGTCATCTTTCTGGCATGCTGTGAGTATCACAGGCTGTTCCTGCCCTCTGGCCTGGGCAGGCTTATTTTCCTGCATCTCAGTGCTATTGTCTTTTGCCTGGGAACTGCTCTACATCTTTAGGCCTCTGCTTCTGCCTTGTTTCTAGGTCTTCCTTGGATCCCCCACTGCTCCTTCCATTTCCTCTCCATCCCTTGCTGTGGCCATACTCCTGTGTGTCACATTGGCCTACATAGCAGTTATTAGTGTCCATGTCTGTCCACTTCATGAGGCTATTAGTTCAGAGGATGTAGAGTATTTAGAAACAACTTTAGAGAGTATACAGATTTCATGTACATTTATTTCATTTAAAACAGATCTTTTTTTACATAATATATAGTTTACATAATTTATAGCTTGATATTTTATGCACAAAAGTAAAAAATACTTTAAAATGCCAATTTGGCTTCCTATAGATATACATAATGTAAGAGCCAGTGGAATGTGGAGACTGCTTATCAGTATGACTATCTCCTCTAGGCTCTCTTCCAGGCCTGCAAGCATTACATCCGTAAAACATTTCCTGCCTGCTTCACAGCCTTTATTGTTTCTCTGTTGCCTACAGAATAAGACCCAAACCCTGGCTCTCATACACAAAGGGCATTTTCCAACCAGGTTGCAATTTTCCCAACCCCAACACCAGACCAGTAATGTCAGTTATAGTCACATCTAATATACTTGATAAGAATTGTGAGAACTCATTTTCCTACAACAGAAAGTGAATGGAACAGAGCAGAATTGTTCAAAGAGGCACCAACATATTGCAGAAAGTGGACAGTGACTTTATTGGTATGAGGTTCATAAGGGAATCACTTTAAAAATGTGAATGCTGGTCCAGCTGCCTTAAGGTGTGACCTGAAATTCTGCATTTTCCACAAGATGCTACTGCATGTTTGCTTGCCCCCAGTAGCCAGATTCTAAGCCATACTCACAGCATATTGCTCTAATCCCAAGTGACTGTTTAAGTAAAAATTTAATTTAAGAAATCGTTATTTGAAAACCACCTTCCTTGGTCCCATTAGCCACATGGTAGCCATGACTGTGGCCCACTCTTGAATAGACTGGAGATAGGACATTTCACCAGGTAGGGCGTTCTGCCAGGGAACATTTTTCTAGAATACATTTTCCAAGCAGCTTTTTGTAGATTTCCTGTTAAGACTGTAGGGTACGGTACTGGAAATATCCATTTTAACAACTATCCTCTGGGCATTCTTGTACAAGTTAAAGTTAACAGAACATGTCTACAAGGATCCCAAATGTGATCTCTAGATGTTAAACTGATGTGGAGTTAGAATGTCAGTGATGCAAGACCCAGCAAACCACTCTTGGACATATACCCAAAGGGTGCACAATCACACCACAAGATATTTACTCAGCTATATTCAAGACAGCATTATTTGTAATAGCCAGAACATGGAAACAAGCTAGATGCCACTCAACGAGGAGTGTATAAAGAAAATGTGGCACATTTACACAATGGAGTACTACTCAGCAGTAAAAAAAAGAATGACATCTTGAAATTTGCAGGCAAATGGCTAGAACTGGAAAAATAACCTACTGAGTAAGGTAACCCAGACACAGAAAGACAAACATGGTTTGTACTCACTCATAAGTAGACATTAGACATAAAGCAAAGGATAACCAGCCTACAGTTCAAAATCCCAGAGAAGCCAGGAAACAGGGAGGACCTAAGAAGAGGAGGAGATAAGAGAACACGAGGGATCAGGAAGTAGAGGCAGGGGCAGAACCGAGGGAGAGAAAGAAAAGAGACACCTTGACAGAGGGAGCTATTATGGGGTTAGTCAGAAACCTGGCACTAGGGAAATTCCTAGGAGTCCACAAGGATCAGCTAACAATCTAAGCAATAGTGGAGAGGGCACCTTAGCTGCCCTTCCCCCTATAATCAGATTGATAACAACCTTTATCCAGTAACTGATGGAAGAAGATGTATAGATCCACAGCTAAGCACTGGGACAAACTCCTGGAGTTTGGTTGTAGAGAATGAGGAGTGATATGTCAGCAAAGGGGTCAAGACCATGACGGGGAAACCCACACACACAGCTGATCTGAGCAAATGAGAGCTCACTGACTCCAGCCTGACAGCTGGGGAACCTGCATAGGACACCACCAGGCCCTCTGAATGTGGGTGACAGTTGGGTGGCTTGGGCAGTTTGTGGGACCACTAGCAGTGGAACCCAGTATTTCTCCCTGGTGCATGAACTGGCTTTTTTGAGCCCATTCCCTCTGGAAGGATACCTTGCTCTGCCTAGATACAGTGGGGAGGGCCTTGGTCTTGCCTCAAGTGGTATGACAGACATTGTTGATTCTCCATGGGATGTCTCAACCTTTCTGAGGAGTGGATGAGGGGTGGGGTGGGGAGAAGGTATGGGGAGTGGGAGGATGAAAATGAGAGGGAACTGAGATTGTTTTAAAAATAAAAAATAAATAAATGTCACTTTTTATCATGGAAAAAAGTCAGAAATGGACAGGGAGTGGTCCTGCTTAAAAACTCCCCTGGCAATCATGAAAATCAAAGCTAGTTGTTTACAGGTGCAGAGGATTTTGTTGGTGGAGCTGGCCTGTGACAACAGAGCTCTATAGCATGGAGGAAGTCTAAGCCAGCAGGCAACAGCATTCATCTGGCATGCAGTTGCTTCTGGAAGTATTCTCTGCTCACATGTGCCTCTGGTTCTCTAGTTGCTTGTGTGAGGATCAGAATTTGTATCTAGTTTCAAGGATAAATCTCTCTTCTGGAAGGAACATCTAAGAACTCCATTCTTCTTAAAACCTTGGAGAACCTCTTTTCTTTCCCAGTGGCATATTATGGAGTGAACTTACCTGTGGTGGTTTGAATGAAAATGCTTCCATAGGCTCTTTAGGAGGTGTGGCCTTGTTGGAGGAGGTGTGGCCTTGTTGGAGGAAGTGTGTCACTGGGGGTGGGCTTTGAGGTTTCAGATGCTTCAAGCCAGTCCCAGTGTCACTCTCCTCTTACTGCTGCCTGCTGATCCAGATATAGAACTCTCAGCTCCTCTCTAGCATCGTCTGCCTTCATTCCACCATGCTTCCCGCCATGATGATAATGGACTAAACCTCTGAACATGTAAGTAGCCCCAATTAAATATTTTCCTCTGTAAGAGTTGCTGTGGTCAAATCAGAAATGAAAAAGGGGACATAACAACAGACTCTGAGGAAATCCAGAGAATCATCAGGGCATACTTTGAAAATCTGTACTCCACAAAATGTGAAAATTTAAAGGAAATGGACAATTTCCTGGATAGATATCACTTGCCAAAACTAAATCAAGAGCAGATAAACAATCTAAACAGACCTATAACCCTTAATGAAATAGAAGCAGTCATCAAAAGTCTCCCAAACAAAAAAAGCCCAGGCCCAGATGGCTTCAGTGCAGAATTCTACCAGAAATTCAAAGAAGAGTTAACTCCAATACTCCTCAAAGTATTCCATTCAATAGAAGCAGGAGGCTCACTGCCAAACTCTTTTTACCAGGCTAAAATTACCTTGATACCCAAGCCACACAAAGACACAACTAAGAAAGAAAACTATAGACCAATTTCCCTCATGAACATCGATGCAAAAATACTCAATAAAATGCTCGCAAACCGGATTCAAGAACACATCAGAAAAATCATCCACCATGATCAAGTAGGCTTCATCCCAGGAATGCAGGGATGGTTCAACATTAGAAAATCTATCAATGTAATCCACCATATAAACAAACTGCGAAAGAAAAACCACATGATCATCTCACTAGATGCTGAAAAAGCCTTTGACAAAATCCAGCACCCTTCATAATAAAGGTCCTAGAGAGATCAGGGATAACAGGAACATACCTGAATATAATAAAGGCAATCTACAGTAAACCAACAGCTAACATCAAACTAAATGATGAGAAACTCAAAGCAATTGCTCTAAAATCAGGAACAACACAAGGCTGTCCACTCTCTCCATAACTCTTCAATATTGTACTTGAAGTTCTAGCTACAGCAATAAGACAACAAAAGGAGATAAAGGGGATACAAATAGGAAAAGAAGAAGTCAAACTTTCACTATTTGCAGATGATATGATAGTTTACATAAGTGACCTGAAAAACTCTGCAAGGAAACTCCTAGAGCTGATAAACACCTTCAGCAAAGTGGCAGGATACAAGGTAAACTCAAAAAAATCAGTGGCCCTATTATATACAGACGATGAAGTGACTGAGAAAGAAATCAGAGAAACCTCACTGTAGGAATGAACCCCACAAAGCTATCCGCCCAACAGGGCGGGGTCAAGGTAGAGATAAAAGGAAGTGAAAGGAAAAGGGGCTTTCCTTTTCTCCTGGAAGCCAGCCACGCTTCTAACTCTTGGTCTGTGTGACTCTCTCTCTCTCTGGTAAATAAATATATTGTTTTCCCTATATAGCATCAAATATCATTATATCTGATACCAGAAGTGGTTTGGAATTACAGCCCACACTTTAGTGGCAGGGAAACCGCCTGAAATCGGCATCCCGAGGTGAGTGCTAATCGGCATTCCAGCTGCCGCCGCGGCAGCTGCATTGCGCGAGCTCGCTTCTATTTATCCCGAATTCCATTTCTCATGTCTTCTGCTGCCCGCTCCGGATCCCGGGGTGGGACACAGCAAAGACTCACCACTGCATGTGCCATTTTGCCTCAGCTGCTGCCACCGCAGCCACGGCCTCTGCTGTGTCTGGAGCTGCTGCAGTCCGCTGCCGCGTGCCTGCTGTGGCCTCCACCGCCGAACCGTGAGAGAGGAGCCGACCTAGCCTCCGACACACACCCTGTGCTGCCAGGCGCCGCCACTAATTGCCACGCGTGCCACTCACAGCCCACCGCTGCACTAGGAGCAGCTGCCACTTGCAGTTGTTGACCACCGCTGCCGCCAAGGCTGCGAAGAGGACTGCGTTCCCCGCCGCGGCACCCTGGCCATCTGCTGCCCCCCCACCCGCCTGATTCCCTTGCCCGATTAGTTCTGCCTTGCACCCCCTTAGCAGCTACCAGAGCCACTGCGAGCTCCGCTGCTGTGCGGTTAATCTGCCTTCCCAAATCTGTTCGTTAAGTTTTCACAGGTTCCTTGGGGAGCATCTGATTTTCTGCAGAGAGGCAGTGTTTGGCAATACGCCCGCGCCATCTACTGGCCAAGCACGGTATCTACAGGTATTTTAATTTGAGACAATAAAGGAGGTGATGTTTTTCCAATTTAGGAATCACCAATTGATGGTAAGAACATCTAATTATAACAAGGCAGGTAATTTAACACTGCAGGATTTTAGAGATTTCGTTACCAATGTGATGGATTATGCAGTAAAAGACAATTATAATATTTTTCATACGTATATGTGTGCCATGCTTGTGATTAGTGTATTAATACATGTAATCACATGGAAGAAACATGAGCTTATAATTCGGAAATTAGAGTCAAAAGTTCAGGAAAAAGGTGATTTAGTTACCAAAACAGATAATTTGGAATTCGATCAGAACAATCTTCGAGGCACAGTTAATTCAATGTCTACTGCGTTTATGGCTAAAACTGAGTCTAATAAGCTGGAACTTTCCAAATTAGCTGAGTCAATTCAAAAATTAGAGTCAAAAATTCAGGAACAAGTGGATTTGGTTACATTTAATTCAATGTCTACTGCATTTATGGTTAAGACTGTGTCTAATCAGGTGGAACTTTCCAAATTATCAGAGTCAATTCAAAAGTTAGAGTCAAAAATTCAGGAACAAGGGGATTTAGTTAAATTTGACCAGGACAATCTTTGAGACACATTCAATTCGATGTCCACTACATTTATGGCTAAGATAGAATCTAGCCAGGAGGAATTTTCAAAATTAGCAGGGTCAATTCAATCTATGTCTGATAATAATGGCAATCTAGCAGACTGAATGTTTTTTCTGGAAGGAAAAATAGATGCCTTTGGAGTTTTTAGGGAGGATGGTATGAAAAGCTTGGAATGACATTTAACTGATCAGTCCAAAGATTTAAAACAATCTTTAATGCAGAAAATCCAAGACCTTAATGAACAATTTTTAGTGGTGGAAATCCAAGACCTCAATGAACAGTCCAAGGACTTGCAACAATTTTTAATGCAGGAAATCCAAGACCTAAAAGATGACATGGTTGCAAAATTTAAATATTTAGAAGATACATCCTCTGAAACATCAGATGTTGAGTCAACAGATGCTCGGCTACCAGGAAATAAACGAAATATGGCTACTAGACATCCTAAGGTGGCCTTTCCAGCAACCATGGTAGAAAGGCCAGCATCACAGAGGAATCAATCTGGTTCCACTACACACAAATGGGAACCTATTCCCATGAAAGAAATGAAAGCTATAAAGCAAGCTATAATGACTTTTGGGGTCCACAGCCTTTATGTAAAACAGTTACTAAACACATGAGCTACTACCAATAAGATAACTCCCTCAGATTGGAATGATTTAATATATGCAGTGCTGGACCAGTCTTCCTAAATACAGTGGAAAGCTTTGTGGAGACAGGAAGCCAAGGCCCTTGAATTTCAATGTTTGAAGGATGGCTTTGAAGCTTCCAAAAGTAAGATTATTGGGGAGAAGCAATTTTCTGACCCACAGGTCCAAGCTGGTTATGATCAGCATACATTTGATTTATGCAAAGCAGCAGCACTAAATGCTTTGGATAAGGTTTGTGAACCAGGGGAAAGAGTTGAATCATATTAAAAAGTGATACAGGGTCCGAGAGAAAGATTCTCTGAATTCTTACAAAGATTATCCAGAGCAGTAGATTTACAAATAACTGATCCTAATATTAGGCGACTTCTTACAGAATCTTTGGCTTATGAAAATGCAAACCCACATTACAGATACTGTGGCCATTAAAGATAAGATCAGCACCATTGGAGGAATGGGTCTTATATACAACTAATGTTGAGTATGACAATCCAGAGGCAGGAACCTGGATAGGAGAAGCCATTTCTAAAGAATTTAGGAGGAATCAGGATGAAATATGGCCTACCCAAGAGGAGATACCAAATTGGGTTGGGGAAGCAATCTTTAGAAGTTTCAAAAGACATCAAAACTTTAGATGTTTTAATTGTGGTAAAATGGGACATCTGAGTAGGAACTGTAGACAACGCATTCCTAGGAATAATTCTTCTACCAGGAATGTGTCAAACAGAAGGCCTCAGCCTCCTGGTCTCTGCAGGAGGTGTGGAAAGGGCAAACATTGGACTAATGAATGCTGGTCCACAAGAGATAGACAAGGTAGATCTTTAAAGCCGGGAAACAGGGATCGGGGGCTCAAGCAAGCCCCAGAAAGAAAGATTATCCGGTCATTCCCAGTGACAGTGGAGGACAGCCTTTCCCAGGACAATTAGAAGATCCACTGCCCATTGTAAATAATACGGAACTGGATAATACATTAGCTCCAGAGGATGAATCAATTATATCAGGAGGAGATACAAAGCATATATTTTGGCAAACTTCTATACAATATCATAGACCCAAGTTACCAGTTAAGGTAAATAATATGGTGATTAATCGAATTTTAGACACCCCAAGTGACGTCACTATCATTAATCAGAAGTCCTGGCCCCCAAATTGGGCTTTAAAAGAGGTTAACGTTCAATTCTTAGGGATTGAAACCCTATCTGAAGTTAAACAGACCGTTAGATGGATTGACTTTATTGGGCCAGAAGGACAGAGAGGAAGGTTAAAGCCATATTTTGCAGATATTGCTATAAACCTCTGGGGTCATTATCTACTCCAGCAATGGAATACGAAGATTAACATTCCTCCTGTATCAGCTAGGAATTATAGACAGGCTCTTAGTGGTACAAAGAATATAGTAAGGCAGTACAGAAAACAGATGCCAAATGTACAGGCTGTACAGAAGCAGGATGCTAGTGCCAAACCAACAGAGCAACCAAAAGCTCTACCCTTAAAATGGCTGACAGATGAACCCGTCTGCGTGGGTCAATGGCCTATGACATCTGAGAAGTTAGAGGCTTTGGAGAAGTTAGTTCAGGAACAGCTAGATGCTGGACATATTGAGGAATCAACTAGTGCATGGAATTCACCTGTTTTTGTTGTCAAGAAGAAGTCTGGTAAGTGGAGAATGATTACTGATCTTAGAGCCATCAACAAGGTAATTCAGCCTATGGGGTCTCTACAACCTGGGATGCCGTTACCTTCTCTAATTCCTAAGGATTGGCCAATTATAGTTATAGACTTAAAAGATTGCTTCTTCACCATACCGTTACAAGAAAACGACAGAGAAAAGTTCGCCTTCACAGTACCTACCTATAATAATTCCCATTTGGTACAGAGATTCCAGTGGAAGGTACTACCTCAAGGTATGTTAAACAGCCCAACTTTGTGTCAATATTTTGTGAATAAACATCTAGAAATAATTCGTAAAAAATTTCCACATTCGTTAATATATCATTATATGGATGACATGTCATTGTCTGATTCAAATAAGGATACATTGGAAAAGATGTTTGAAGCAGTAAAAGACACTTGGCCTCGCTGGGGATTACAAATTGCCCCAGAAAAAATACAAAGAGGAGATTCTATTAACTATTTAGGTTATAAAATAGATGCTCAGAAAATTAGACCACAGAAAGTACAGATCAGAAGAGATCGTTACCAGACTCTTAATGAACTTCAAAAACTATTAGGAGAAATCTCTCAATTACAGACAATTATCGGTGTAGAAGGGCATGATTTAAAACACCTAAAAATGGCTTTAAAAGGAGATAAAGACCTAAACAGCCCACGAGTACTATCAGCTGAGGCTAAAAAAGAATTAGAATGGGTAGAAAAGAGAATATTAGAAGCACATGTAGACTGTGTGGATCCAAAACTGGACTGTATTCTGGTTATTTTGCCATCTAGAGAATACTCCTCAGGAATATTAATGCAGAGGGAAGACATCATATTAGAATGGGTATTTCTGCCACATAAACAGAATAAAAAATTGAAAACGTATATAGGAAAGATCTCTGATTTGATATTAAAAGGTAGGTTGAGGCTTCGTCAACTGACTGGGAAAGACCCAGCTGAAATTATCGTACCTTTAACAAATGATGAAATTTCCTCCTTATGGAAGGATAATGAGTATTGGCAAATAGCTTGCAGTGACTTTTTGGGAACTATTAGTAATAACTATTCCAAAACAGAGAGAATCAAATTCATAAAGAAAACAATTTGGATTCTTCCACGTATCATGAGACAAACACCTATTTCTGGAGTTCTTACCTTCTACACGGATGCAAACAAATCAGGTGAGGCAGGGTATAAATCAGGAAATATAAGTAAAGTAGTTCAAAGCCCTTACAACTCCATACAAAAGGCAGAGTTATTTGCCATTCTCATGGTACTTAAAGACTTTACAGAGCCTCGCAATATAGTCACGGATTCTTAGTATGCAGAAAGAGTTGTCTTGCACATTGAGACTGCAGAATTTGTTCCTGATAGTACAGAATTAACCTCATTATTTTTACAATTCCAGGAAACCATCAGAAACAGGACTCATCCTATATATATAACACACATCAGGTCCCATACAGGTTTGCCAGGTCCTCTGGCACAAGGCAATGATGAAATTGATTGTTTGTTAGTAAGTAATGGGTTGGAAGCTTCAGAATTTCATAAGAAACACCATGTCAACAGCAAAGGATTAAAGAAGGATTTTCTATCACCTGGAACAAGCCAAAGAAATAGTAAGAAATTGTCCCAGTTGCTCATTCTACAATCAACCTCCATTACCAGCAGGTTATAATCCTAAAGGTATTCATAGAAATGAACTTTTGCAAATGGATGTATTTCACTTCCCAGAATTTGGCAGTTTAAAATATGTACACCATACCATAGACACGTTCTCAGGATTCCAATGGGCTACTGCCCTCAGCTCTGAGAAGGCTGACTCTGTTATTACACACCTCTTAGAGGTGATGGCTGTTATGGGTATACCTAAAACGATAAAAACTGACAATGCTCCAGCATATGTCTCCAGTAAATTGGAACAATTCTTCAAGTATTATAATATAAAACATGTAACTGGTATACCTTACAATCCCACAGGACAAGCAGTGATTGAAAGATCTAACCGAACCTTAAAAGAGATGCTTCATAAACAGCCGGGGGAGAACAAAGACCCCTAAACACAGGTTACATAATGCTGTACTAACATTGAATTTTCTTTTTTTTATTAATATTTTTTTTATTTTCCATTTTAAATTTAGATAAGAAACAAGGTTGCTTCACAAGTCAGTACCAGGTCCCTCTCCCTTTCCCTCCCCTCCTCCCGTGCCCTCCCCCCATCCCCCCCCGTTATCCCCTCATTCCCCCAGGGAGGGTGAGGCCCTCCATAGGGGTGTCCATAGTCTGTTTTCTTAATGCTGATGAAAAAGGACAAACTGCAGCAGAAAGACACTGGACTACAGAGAAGACTTCTGAACTGAACCAACCAGTGTATTTTAAGGATGTTATGACCTCAGTCTGGAAACCAGGATATGTGTTACGTTGGGGAAGGGGTTATGCTTTTGTTTCCACAGGAGAAGAAAAGCTTTGGATCCCATCTAAATTAATTAAGATTCGATCAGAACAGAAAACGTCTCAGGAGGAGGAAGGATGACAGCTCATCTACAAGGTCTGCTAAGTATAAGGAGACCTCATAAAAGGAAAGAGAAGTATTCTGTTTGTTTCTTTACAGGACAATTAGTTCTGAACAGTGAAAAAATCCTAGGCATATGGATACCTAAAGAAGAAAGGTTAGCTATTCAGAGGACCACCAAACATGCAATAATGCAATGTGTTATCAATGTCTAAATCTCTGTATTTTGTTATTATAATTTCTATTTCTTCCACTTCTTAATATGCCTGAGTCCCAATTCATCTAAATTTTGCTGGCTTTGGAGTTGGATTGGCTCTCCTGCTTTAAACCCAAGCATATTGTTAAAATGCAATTCAGACTTTCTGTATTATATCAAAGAGCCATTGATATAAGACAGAAACAATGACACCAAAAAAGATATACATATATGGGGACTGTCATCTGTGTATATTTGATTTTTTTCTAAAACTCTAATCTCCTTCATGTGTATTATCTTCCTTAGGATTGCCTTTCCCAGTATTCATACACATAGAAGTTATGAATTTCTGTGCTAACATTAATATTTCAGTTTTCTCGAGACAAAGGGATTTCTTGACAGCAATCTTCAATTGCTTCAGAAAGAGAATGTGGATTCACTTTCCCGACTCTGCCTGATTCAACTGGATACATCTAAACTACCCCACATCATCAACCCCACCTGACTGGCACCATCCTGAAACCAGCTTGGAACTACATCACTTGACACATCATCAGGCCAAGGAACTGATACAGTGCATCTTCTATAATCTGATCAGAGCTTCAGACAAGAGCTTCAATCAAAATCAAAATCTAATCCGGATCTTCAGTCAAGCCTCTCCTGCAAAACAGAGACTAACTGACCTACTTAAGACTCTTATTACACAAACAATTTCTTCCCACAGGTCCCCATGATTGTCATCGTCCCACTTCAGCAGGAAGTAAATTTGAGAATTCCACGTCCCATCTCCCTACTATTGACATTAGAGGATAGTTTACACCTGTTAATGTTACTTTGCAATTATTTTAGGGTTGGGATTGGAAGGTGTTCAGACTTAGGCATCCC
Source organism: Mesocricetus auratus (assembly GCF_017639785.1). Taxonomy (NCBI): domain Eukaryota; kingdom Metazoa; phylum Chordata; class Mammalia; order Rodentia; family Cricetidae; genus Mesocricetus; species Mesocricetus auratus. The sequence goes on along the minus strand of NW_024429266.1, from coordinate 104,537,765 downwards.
TTTCAGATAAGTTTAGAATTTAGGTGGAATGGATATGTTTAGTTTAGGATAAGTAGATTATAACTTAATTATCACCCTCTACGTATATATGTTGTATGTGTTTTTATCTTCTATTTAGACTAAAAGGGGAATTGTAGGAGTGAGCTATCCGCCCAACAGGGCGTGGTCAAGGTAGAGATAAAAGGAAGTGAAAGGAAAAGGGGATTCCCTTTTTTCTCCTGGAAGCCAGCCACGCTTCTGACTCCTGGTCAGTACAACTCTCTCTCTCTTCCTGATAAATAAATATATTGCTTTTCCTTATATAGCCTCGATAAATAATCTTTCTTAACTCTAGACATTTAACACTTTTACTCTGTCAGTGGGAGTTTCTGAGGTTTTTTGTTGTTGGTTTGGTTTGTTTTTTGTTTTTTTCAAGACATGATTTCTCTGTGCAGCATTTTTAGAGTCTGTCCTGGAATTTGCTCTATAGACCAGGCTGGTCTTGAACTCACAGAGATTAATCTGCCTCTCCCTAGAAGTGGTGGGATTAAAGGTATGTGTAATCACCACCCTGAAATGGTCTATTTGTTGTTCTAAAGTATGTTTTAAAATTTTATTTAAAGGCAATTTATGCTTTGCTATGTCCCCTGTCTCCCTAATTTCTCCAGACCTTTTATCATGAAGGTGAGATAGATTTTTAACTATCAGAGTATTGGACCTGCTTGCACCCACTGGAAGAGAACCTTAGTCCTGTACCCACCAGGAGAGGGAGACCCCGCTGGTACCCACTGGAAGAAGGGATAGGATAATGGCAGTATAAGAACAGAGTCAACAACAGAAAAATCAATGTGACATGAACAGAGTCTAGGGACTCCACAGCAGCAAGACCTGAACATCCCAACATATAGGAAGTAGAAAAGAATGACCCTAAAATCATCTTTATGTAGATGATAGACACCCTCAAAGAGGTAATGAGAAAATCCCTTAAAGAAATGGAAGAAAAAAACCAAAAACTCAAAAAATGGAGGAAAAACTTCCACCCACACTCAGGGCAGAAGGCTGAGGTGAGCACCAGGGCCCCATCTTAGATCCAATTTCCTCTAGTTTGCCCTCTTTTGGATCCCCTAGCGTGGGTACAGCAGCCAGATCGGCATCTGCCCCCCCAGACCAACAACCAAGTGACCAGGAGCCTGAGAGAGAGCTGGTCCACTTCAGCCCACATTCAGGGCAGAGGGCTCAGGTGAGCACTGGGTCCCCATCTTAGACCTGATTTCCTCCCACTCACCCTCTTTCAGATGTCCTGGCTTGGGGACAGCAGCCAGATCGACTCCCCCCTGATGGATGACCAAGCGACCAGGAGCCGGAGAGAGCTGATCCACTTCCACCCACACTCAGGGCAGAGGGTAGAGGACAGAAAGCAGAGGCCAGAGAATGTTGTATTTGTTTATACCCACCAAAAGGGAACCCTGGTCACCTACACACCAGGAGAATAAGAGACTCTTTCTACACCCACTGGAAGAAGTGATGGGGAAAAGACAATATAAGAACACACTCAGCAACAGAAAAACAAATATGACACCACCAGATTCTAGAGATTCTACACCAGTAAGACCTGAACACCCCAATGCAGATGAAGCAGAAGGGAATGACTTTAAAAACATCTCCATGAAAATGATAGAGGCCCTCAAAGAGGATGTGAGAAAATCCCTTAAGGAAATGGAAGAAAAAACTAACGAAAAATGCAAGAAATGGAAGAATAAACAAACCAAAAATTCCAACAAATGCAAGAAAAGGAGGAAAACACGAAGCAAAAATTACAAGAAACAATTCAAACAGTGCAAGAGTTGAAAGCTGACATGGAGACAATAAAAAATCACAGTCTGAAGGAATGCTGGAAATAGAAAAGCTGGGCAAACACTCAGGTATTACAGATGCAAGCATAACCAACAGAATACAAGAGATTGAAGAGAGAATCTCAGGCGTTGAAGACACACTAGGAGAAATAGATTCATCAATCAAAGAAAATCTTAAGTCCAACAAATTCCTAACATGAAATATCCAGGAAATATGGGACACCATGAAAAACCTAAGAATAATAGGTATAGAAGAAAGTGAAGAAATCAAAACAAAACAAAATCATAGAAGAAAACTTTCCCAACCTAAAGAAAGATATGCCAATGAAGGTACAAGAAGCTTACAGAACACCAAATAGAGTGGATCACAAAAAAAGCCCTCTCGCCACATAAAAATCAAGACCCCAAGCATACAGAATAAAGAAAGAATACTTAGAGCAGCTAAGGAAAAATGTCAAATAACATATAAAGGCAAACCTATGAGAATCACACCTGACTTCCCCATGAAAACTCTGAAAGCCAGAAGGTCCTGGATAGATATTCTACCAATACTAAGAGACCAAGGATGCCAGCCCAGATTACTATACACAGCAAAGCTTTCAATCACTATAGATGGAGAAAACAAGATATTCCATGACAAAACCAGATTTAAGAAATACATATCCACTAACCCAGCCCTACAGAAAGTTATGGAAGGAAAACGTCCAGTCCAAGGAAGTTAACTACAACCAAAAAACATAGGAAATGGATAATCCCAATTTAACAACACCCAAAAGAGAAAAGGGGTAGAAATCCACATACAACTCCACCAAGAACAACCATTCCAAATCAAATGAGAATGAGCAATCAAAGTTCATTAATATCCCACAATATTAATGATCTTAACTCTCCCATAAATAGGCACAGGCTGACAGAATGGATTCGAAGATAGAACCCATCCTTCTGCTGCATACAAGAAACACACCTCACCCTCAAAGACAGACATTGCCTCAGAGTTAAGGGAAAAGATTTTCCAATCAAATGGTCCCAAGATACAAGCAGGGGTAGCAATCCTAATATCTAACAAACTAGACTTTAAATTGAAATTAATAGAAAGAGATGAAGGAGGTCATTTCATATGCATCACAGGAAAAATACACCAAGATGAAGTCTCAATTCTTAACATCTAAGCCCCAAATACAAAGGCATCCGCATTCATAAAAGAAGCATTATTAAAACTCAAATCACACATAAAACCTCACACACTTACAGTGGGAGACTTCAACACCCTCTGTCACCACTAGACAGGACTACAAGACAGAAACTTAACAAAGAAACAAAGGAATTAATAGAAGTTATGACCCAATTGGGTTTAACAGACATCTAAAGAACATTCCATCCAAAAACAAAAGAATATACTTTCTCATTGCCACATGGAACCTTCACAAAAATTGACCACATACTTGGCAACATATTAAACCTCAATAGGTACAAAAAATTGGAATAACTCCATGCATCTTAACAGACCACCATGCTTTAAAGTTAGAGTTCAACAACAACACAAACTGCAGGAACCCTACAAACTCAAGGAAATTGCTCCTGGGTCAATGAAGAAATAAAAAAAGAAATTAAAGACTTCTTATAATTCAATGAGAATGATGACACAACATACCCAAACCTATGGGACACTTTGAAAGCAGTGCTAAGAGGAAAGTTCATATAGCACTAAGTGCCCACATGAAAACACTGGAGAATAGTTAAACTAGAAAATTAACAGCACAGCTGAAAGCTCTAGAACACAAAGAAACAAACTCACCCAGGAGGAGTAGATGCTAGGAAATAATCAAATTGAGGGCTGAAATCAATAAAGTAGAAACTAGGAAAACAATACAAAGAATCAATGTAACAAAGAGTTGGTTCTTTGAGAAAGTCAACAAGATAGACAAACCATTACACAAACTCACCAAATGGCAGAATGTGAACATGCAAATTAACAAAATCAGAAATGAAAAGGGGGACATAACAATGGACACTGAAGAAATCCAGAAAATCACCAGGTCATACTTTGAAAACCTGTACTTCACAAAATTTGAAAATTTAAAGGAAATGAAAGACTTCCTGGATAGATATCACCTGCCAAAATTAAATCAAGAACAGATAAGCAATTTAAATAGACCAATAACACCTAGGGAAATAAAAGCAGTCATAAAAAGTCTCCCAACCAAAAAAATCCCAGGGCCAGATGGCTTCAGTGCAGAATTTTACCAGAAATTCAAAGAACACCTTATACTAATTCTCGTTCAGCAAAGAATCACGATATAAGATCAACTCAAGAAAATCAGTAGCCCTACTGTATACAGAAGATACGAGGGCTTAGAATGAAATCAGAGAAACATCACCCTTTACAATTGCCACAAACAACATAAAATACCTTGGGGTAACGCTAACCAAACAAATGAAAGACCTGTATCGCAAGAATATTGAGTCTTTCAAGAAAGAAATTAAAGAAGCCCTCAGAAAATGGAAAGATCTCCCATGCTCTTGGATAGGTAAGATCAATGTAGTTAAAATGGCAATCCTGCAAAAAGCAATCTACAGACTCAATGCAATACCCATCAAAATTCCAGCCCAATTCTTCACAGACCTTGAAAGAACAATTCTCAAATTTATATGGCAAAACAAAAGACCCAGGATAGCCAAAACAACCTTACTCAACAAACAACATCTGGAAGCATCACCATCCCTGACCTCAAGCTCTATTATAAAGCTGTAGTCCTGAAAACAGCTTGGTATTGGCACAAAAATAGACAGGTAGACCAATGGAATTGAATTGAATTGAACACTCTGAGATTAATACACAAACATGTGAACAGCTGATTTTCAACAAAGAAGCTAAAATTATACAATGGAAAAAAGAAAGCATCTTCAACAAATGGTGCTGGCATAACTGGATATTGGCATGCAGAAGACTGCAGATAGATCCATGTCTATCGGCATGCACAAACTTAAATCCAAATGGATCAAGGACCTCAACATAAATCCAGCCACACTGAACATATTAGAAGATAAAGTGGGGACAGATCAGCCCCTCCAAGACCCCAACCCAGCGAGCCCAGCTTCAGGTGAGATTGGGTCCCCGGCTGGGACCACCCGCCCATCACCCATCCCCCTCCATCATCGGGGCCGCTCCCGGCTTCCAGAAGAGCCGCCCACACAGGAAAGAGAGCAACCCCTCCAAGACCCCAACCCAGCGAGCCCAGCTTCAGAAGAGCCGCCCACACAGGAAAGAGATCAGCCCCTCCAAGACCCCAACCCAGCGAGCCCAGCTTCAGAAGAGCCGCCCACACAGGAAAGAGATCAGCCCCTCCAAGACCCCAACCCCAGCGAGGCCAGCTTCAGCTTCAGCTGCAGTAAGGAAGGAGACCAGTGGAAACAGAAAGCCCCCACCAGCACCCACTGGAAGAAGACATGGGAAGAAGACAGAATAAGAGATCACTCAGCAATAGAAACACCAACACGACCCCACCAGAATCCAGGGATTCAACACCAGCAAGACCTGAAAAGCACTACATAGATGAAGAAGAGGAGACAGACCTTAAAAATTATTTCATGAAGATGATGGAGAGCCTCAAAGAAGAAACGAGGAAATCCCTTAAAGAAATAGAAGAAAAAACAAACAAAAAAATCCATGAAATGGGGGAAAAATTCAAGAAATAAACAAATCTCTCAAAGAATCTAAAGAGCACCAAGAAAAAACAACCAAGAAAATTAAGGAAACAGCTCAAACAGTTGAAGGATTGAAAGCTGAAATAGAAACGATAAAGAAAACACAGAATGAAGGGATGCTGGAAATAGAAAAGCTCGGTAAACGGTCTGGAATTACAGATGCAAGCATCACCAATAGAATACAAGACATAGAAGAGAGAATCTCAGGTGTTGAAGACTCATTAGAGGACATAGCATCGTCAACCAAAGAAAATCTCAAAACCAACAAATCCTTAACACAAAATATCCAGGAAATATGGGACACCGTGAAGAAGCCAAACCTGAGAATAATAGGTATAGAAGAAGGTGAAGAACTTCAACTTAAAGGTACAGAAAACATATTCAACAAAATCATAGAAGAAAACTTCCCTAACCTAAAGAAAGATATGCCTATGAAAGTACAAGAATCTTACAGAACACCAAATAGGCTTGACCAGAAAAAGAAGTCACCTCGCCATATAATAATCAAAACATCAAACCTACAGAGTAAAGAGAAAATATTAAGAGCAGCTAAAGAAAAAGGCCAAGTAACATACAAAGGCAGACCTAACCAAATTACACCTGACTTCTCAATGGAAACGATGAAAGCCAGAAGATCCTGGTCAGATGTCCTACAAACGCTAAGGGAACAAGGATGCCAGCCCAGACTACTATATCCAGGAAAGCTCTCAATTACCATAGATGGAGAAAACAAAATATTCCATGACAAAGCCAGATTTAAACAATACGTATCCATGAATGCAGCTCTACAGAAAATGCTAGAAGGAAAACCTAGAGCCAAGGAAGATAACTACATTCACAAAGACACAGGCAATAGATAATCATACTTTACAAAACACCAAAAGAAAAAGGGAGGAGAAACTATACAAAATAACTTCACTAACAATAAATCAAGCGCAAACAAGGATCACCAATCAATGGTCATTAATATCCCTCAATGTCAACGGCCTCAACTTGCCTATAAAAAGACACAGACTAGCAGAATGGATACGAAGACAGAACCCTTCCTTCTGCTGCATACAAGAAACACATCTCAACACCAAAGACAGACGTTATCTCAGAGTAAAGGGCTGAGAAAAGATCTTCCAATCAAACGGCCCCAAGAAACAAGCGGGCGTAGCAATCCTAATATCTAACAAATTAGACTTCAAATTAAAATCAATCAAAAGAGATGAAGAAGGGCACTTCATATTCATCAAAGGAAAAATACATCAAGACAAAGTCTCGATTTTAAACATCTATGCCCCAAATACAAAGGCACCCACATTCGTGAAAGAAACATTACTAAAGCTCAAAATGCACATAAAATCTCACACACTAATACTAGGAGACTTCAACACTCAACTCTCACCGCTAGACAGGACCTCCAGACAGAAACTTAACAAAGAAACAAAAGAATTAATAGAAGTTATGACCCAACTGGGTTTAACAGACATCTATAGAACACTCCACCCAAATACAAAGGGATTTACCTTCTTCTCGGCACCACATGGAACCTTCTCTAAAATTGACCACATAATAGGAAACATAGCAAATCTCCACAGATACAAAAAATAGGAATAACCCCCTGCATCTTATCAGACCACCATGCATTAACATTAGAATTCAACAATAACACAAATCGCAGAAACCCTACAAACTCATGGAGATTGAACAATGCACAATTGCACCATCCCTGGGTAAAGGAACAAATAAAAAAAGAAATTAAAGACTTCCTCGATTTCAATGAGAATGAAGACACAACATACACAAACTTATGGGACACTTTGAAAGCAGTGCTGAGAGGAAAGTTTATAGCACTAAGTGCCCACATGAAAAAACTGGAAAACAGTCATACTAGAGAATTAATAGCACAGCTGAATGTTCTAGAACAAAAAGAAGCAAACTCCCCCAGGAGGAGCAGACGCCAGGAAATAATCAAATTGAGGGCTGAAATCAATCAAGTAGAAACCAGGAAAACACTGAGAAGAATCAATGAAACAAAGAGTTGGTTCTTCGAGAAAATCAACAAAATAGACAAACCTCTGTCAAAAATAACCAAAAGACAGAGAGAGAACATGCTAATTAACAAAATCAGGGATGAGAAAGGGGACATAACAACGGACTCTGAGGAAATCAAGAGAATCATCAGGGCATACTTTGAAAATCTGTACTCCACAAAATTTGAAAATTTAAAGGAAATGGACAATTTCCTGGATAGATATCACTTGCCAAAACTAAATCAAGAACAGATAAATAATCTAAACAGACCTATAACCCCTAATGAAATAGAAGCAGTCATCAAAAGTCTCCCAAACAAAAAAAGCCCAGGCCCAGATGGCTTCAGTGCAGAATTCTACCAGAAATTCAAAGAAGAGCTCATTCCAATACTCGTCAAAGTATTCCACACTATAGAAGCAGGAGGCTCACTGCCAAACTCTTTCTACGAGGCTACAATTACCTTGATACCCAAGCCACACAAAGACACAACTAAGAAAGAGAACTATAGACCAATTTCCCTCATGAACATTGATGCAAAAATACTCAATAAAATACTTGCAAACCGGATTCAAGAACACATCAGAAAAATCATCCACCATGATCAAGTAGGCTTCATTCCAGGAATGCAGGGATGGTTCCACATTAGAAAATCTATCAATGTAATCCACCATATTAACAATCTGCGAAAGAAAAACCACATGATCATCTCACTAGATGCTGAAAAAGCCTTTGACAAAATTCAGCACCCCTTCATGATAAAGGTCCTAGAGAGATCAGGGATAACAGGAACGTACCTGAATATAATAAAAGCAATATACAGTAAACCAACAGCTAACATCAAACTAAATGGAGAGAAACTCAAAGCAATTCCTCTAAAATCAGGAACAAGACAAGGCTGTCCACTCTCTCCATATCTCTTCAATATTGTACTTGAAGTTCTAGCTACAGCAATAAGACAACAAAAGGAGATAAAGGGGATACAAATAGGAAAAGAAGAAGTCAAACTTTCATTATTTGCAGATGATATGATAGTTTACATAAGTGACCCAAAAAACTCCGCAAGGCTACTCCTAGAGCTGATAAACACCTTCAGCAATGTGGCAGGATACAAGGTAAACTCAAAAAAATCAGTGGCCCTATTATATACAGATGATGAAGTGACTGAGAAAGAAATCAGAGAAACATCACCTTTTACAATAGCCAAAAACAGCATCAAATATCTGGGGATAATGTTAACCAAGGAAGTGAAAGACCTGTATATCAAGAACTTTGTGTCTTTGAAGAAAGAAATCAAAGAAGATACCAGAAAATGGAAAGATCTCCCATGCTCTTGGATTGGTAGGATCAACATAATAAAAATGGCAATCTTGCCAAAAGCAGTCTATAGATTCAATGCAATCCCTATCAAAATTCCATCACAATTCTTCAAGGACCTGGAAAGAACATTAATCAACTTTATATGGAAAAACAAAAGGCCCAGGATAGCCAAAACATCCCTATACAATAAAGGAACTTCAGGAGGCATCACCATACCTGACTTCAAGCTCTATTATAGAGCTATAGTCCTGAAAACAGCTTGGTATTGGCACAAAAATAGGCAGGTAGACCAATGGAACCGAATCGAAAGCCCTAATTTTAACCCACACACCTATGAACACCTGATTTTTGACAAAGAAGCTAAAACTGTACAGTGGAAAAAAGAAAGCATCTTCAACAAATGGTGCTGGCATAACTGGGTAATGGTATGCAGAAGACTGCAGATAGATCCATGTTTATCGCCTTGTACAAAACTTAAGTCCAAATGGATCAAAGATCTCAACATAAATCCAGCCACACTGAAACTTTTAGAAGAGAAAGTGGGAGATACTCTTCAACGAGTTGGTACAGGAGACCACTTCCTAAACATAACACCAGTGGCACAGGCACTGAGATCAACAATTAACAAATGGGACCTTCTGAAACTAAAAAGCTTCTGTAAGGCAAAGGACACAATCAAAAAGACAAAAAGGCAGGCCACAGAATGGGAAAAGATATTCACTAACCCTACATCTGACAGAGGGCTAATCTCCAAAATTTACAAAGAACTCAAGAAACAAGTCTCCAAAACACCAAAGGATCCACTTGAAAGGTGGGGTACAGAGCTAAATAGAGAATTCTCAGTAGAGGAGGCTAAAATGGCCAAGAGACACTTAAGAAAGTGCTCAACATCCTTAGCCATCAGGGAAATGCAAATCAAAACAACTCTGAGATACCATCTTACTCCTGTCAGAATGGCTAGAATCAAAAACACCGAAGACAATTTATGCTGGAGAGGATGTGGAGAGAGAGGAACACTCCTCCACTGCTGGTGGGAATGCCGACTCATACAGCCTCTTTGGAAATCAGTATGGAGATTCCTCAGGAAAATGGGAATTAATCTACCACTAGACCCAGCAATTCCACTCTTAGGCATTTATCCAAATGAGGCAGGTTCATACAACAAGGGCATCTGCTCCACTATGTTCATAGCAGCATTGTTTGTAATAGCCAGAACCTGGAAGCAACCTAGATGCCCCTCAACTGAAGAGTGGATAGAGAAAATGTGGTACATTTACACAATGGAGTATTACTCAGCAGAAAAAAACAATGGAATCTTGAAATTCGCAGGGAAATGGATAGCACTGGAAGAAACCATCCTGAGTGAGGTAACCCAGTCGCAAAAAGACAAACATGGTATGTACTCACTCATATATGGATTTTAAATATGGATCAGGATAGTGCCAGTCTGCACTTCCACAGATAGAGAGTCTGGGAAACAGGAAAGAACCTAAAAGATATGCATATATGCATAGTACCCAAGAGAAGAGGATGGAGACAAGATCCTCTGAATGGATGGGGAACAGGGCGAGGGGGGGGTAGTGGGACCTGGGAAGAATAGAGCGGGTAAAGAGGAAGGGAGTTGGTCATGGGGGAACAGGAAGTTGAGGGGGTGGGGGTAAAATAGGGGGAAGAGGGAATCATAGGATCGAAGACAGATCAGGCACCAGAGTGACCTCGAGTGATCTAAAGGTATAACATCAATTGGCAAGCTAAGCAATAGTGGAAGGACCACCTCGAATGCCCATTCCTGATAATGAACTTGATGTCTATAACTATCCGGGAGCCTTCATCCTGGGACTGATGGAAGCAGAGGCAAACACACAACTAAGCACTGAACTGAACCCAAGGAACCCAGTGACAGAGAGAGAGGAGTGATGAGCAAATTGGCAAAGAATGGGCTGGCAAAACCAGCAGAGACAGCTGATCTGAACAGGGGAGTGCTCTTGGACCCCAGACCGACAGTGGGGAGGTCAGAATGGGACTGATCTGGACCCCCCAAACGTGAGTGTCAGTGAGAAGGCCTGGGCAACCTATGGGGCTCTGAGCTGTGGATCAGTGTCTATCCCTGGTATACAATCTGTCTTCATGTGCCTATAGCACAAAGAGAGATGCTCTCTCAGCCTGGACTCTTAGGGGAGTGCCTTGACCCTACCAAGAGTAAAATGACAGACTCTAGATATCCCCTATGTGGAAGGATTTGGCAATAGGGTGGGAGGGAGGGTGGAAGGGGAGTGCGGGAGGAGGGGAGGGAGAGGGAACTGGGATTGACATGTAAAACAAGCTATTTAAAATTAAAATAAAAAATGATTAAAAAAAAAAGAAGATAAAGTGGGAGGTACCCTTGAATGAATTGGTACAGGAGACTGCTTCCTGAATGTAACACCAGTAGCACAAACACTGAGATCGACAATTAATAAATGGGACCTCCTGAAACTGAGAAGCTTCTGTAAGGAAAAGGACACAGTCAGTGAGACAAAAAAGACAACCCACAGATTGGGAAAAGATATTCACTAACACCACATCTGACAGAGGGCTGATCTCCAAAATTTACAAAGGACTCAAGAAGCTATTCTCCAAAACACCGAAGGACCCAATTAAAAAGTGGGAGACTGAACTAAATAGAGAATTATCAATAGAGAAGAATAAATTGGCTGAGAGACACTTGAGAAAGTACTCAACATCACTAGCCATTAGGGAAATGCAAATCAAAACAACCCTGAGATATCATCTTACTCCTGTCAGAATGTCTAAAATCAAAGACACCAATGACAGCTCATGCTGGAGAGGATGTGGAATAAGAGGAACACTCATCCATTGCTGGTGGGAGTGCAAACTTGTAAGCCATTTTGGAAATCAGCATGGAGATTCCTCAGGAAAATGGGAATCAGCCTACCACACAATCCACCAATTCCACTCTTAGACATATATCCAAAAGTGTCAGTGAGTAGGCCTCAGAAATCTCTGGGGCCTTGTGTAGTAGATTAGTGTTCACCATGACATACAAATGAACTTTAGGAGCCCATTCCATATGGAGGGATGCTCTCTCAGCCTGGACATATTGAGAAGGGCCTAGGTCCTGCCCTGGATGAAATGACAGACTCTAGATATCCCCCCCAAGAAGGACCTCACCCTCCCTGGGGAATGATGTGGGGATTGGGCTGGGGGTGGGGAGGTGGGGTGGAGCTGGGAGGGAGAAGGGGGGGAGCTGGGATTGACATTTGAAGCATGCATGTTTCTAATTTAAATAAAAAAAGAAATGGAGGAAAAGACAAACCAAAAATTGCAAGAAATAATTCAAACAGTGTATGGTTTGAAAGCTGAAATAGAAACACCCAAAAAAAACCACAGTCTGAGGGAATGTTGATAATAGAAAAGCTGGGTAAAAGATCAGGAACTAGAAATGCAAGCATAACCAACAGAATACAAGAGACGGAAGAGAGAATCTCATGCATTGAAGATACACTAGGTGAAATACATTCATCGACCAAAGAAAATCTTAAATCCAACAAATCCCTAACACAAAATATCCAGGAAATATGGGACATCATGAAAAGACCAAAACTAAGAATAATAGGTATAGAAGAAGGTGAGAAAACCCAAGTCAGGGACTGCAGCCAGGTAGACTCACCCCCTGAGGACCAATCAATCAGGAGCCTGCTGACAGTGCCAGTCTACTCCTGCCCCCACTCAGGGCAGAGGAGAGGGAGTGCCTCACACCTGCCTGCACCAATCCTGAGACCCATCATAGTATTGGACCTGCTTGCTCCCACAGAAAGAGAGCCTTGGACACGTACCCACTCAGAAAGGAAGAAACCACAACTGTACACACTGGAAGAAGAGATGGGAAGTCTACAATATGAGAACGCTTTCAACAACATGAAAACCAATATGATGACACCAAAGTCTAGGCACTCTATCTACACCAGCAAGACCTGAACACCCCAACAGTGATGAAAGCAGCAGAGAACAACCTTAAAAACAATTTCATGAAGATGATTGAGACCCTCAAAGAGGAAATGAGAAAATCCTTTAAAGAAATGGAAGAAAAGACAAAGCAAAAAAAATGCAAGAAACAATTCAAACAGTGCAAGGTTTGAAAGTTGAAATAGAGACAATAAAAAAACACAATCTGAAGGAATGCTGAGATTATAAAAGGTGAGTAAATGATCAGGAACTACAGATAGAAGCATAACCAACAGAATACAAGAGGTGGAAAGGATAGTCTCAGGTGCTGAAGATTCACTTGAAGAAATAGATTAATCAAAGAAAATCTTTTTTCCTTCTTTTTTTATTTAACTTAAATTAGAAACAAGTTTGCTTCACATGTCACTCCCAGGTCCCTCTCCCTCCCTTCCTCTCCTGCCCCCTTCAACCCTCCCCCAACCCCTCCCTCAATCCCCACCCAAGGAGGGTGAGGCTCTTCATGGGGGAATCTTGAAAGTTTGTCATATGACCAGGGGCAGGCCTAGTCCCTCTGCCATGTGTTCCAGAGGAGACAGCATCTCTCCATGTGGAATGGGCTCCCAAAGCCCATCTGGATGACAGGGCTAAAATCTTAGGAAAATCTTAAGTCCAACAAATCCCTAACACAAAATGAAACATTCTTTAGAAATCTTCCAAACACTCTTTCATTTCTCATTTGCAATAAATGACCTACATTATCAATCAGTCTAAAGTCATTTCACAGCCATAATAACTTAATAACTCATAGACACATCCCATTTTCTCTAGATTTGGGTTAGGACAAGCATAGTCCAAGCACTTGAAACCTTCACATGGTCCTTTGGAATTATGGCAGAAACAAGAATGGTTCCAATCCTCACTCATTTATCTGATGATCTGCTACTTAAATTGATTTCATTTTAAAAATCAGATGGAAAAACTTAATGAAGCATATGAAATATCAAAGTCAAAAAGGAAGGCAGAAAGAATTCTGTAAAATGCTGATTTTAAAATGCCTATCAAGGTGTGAAAGCCATCATCAGTCACTCGGGAAGACGAGAGCAGATGAGAAACAGTGAGCAGAGTACAAACACCAAGGAGGGGACACAGCAAACAGAAGGGTGGAGTGAAGGCGCTCCTCTCCTTACATGGAGATCGCTCTCAGGCAAGAACAAAGCCTGTGATGACAAGGGTAGAATGGATGACACCGACTAAGCCAGGAAGCCAGAGCCAGCACCTTTGCTCTCAGAAAAACAAGAAAGGAAATATGACCACATTGTAAACAGCATGTCTCTCTTTTAAAAATAATACAGAATTCCACTGTCATATACACTCTCTTATACAATTCTTGCTCTATGCTAATTCAGTGTTGCTTGCATGTAACAACACGAAAGCATACTATCTAGGAAAGTTCACCCACGGTAGGTACATTTGGCAGGTATGGATAATAGAACAATAATAAATATACTATTATATCTACCATGTCATCATAATTGACTGAGTGTTTAATTGTATGATAAGAACAGTTTGTGATATACACTATTTTATTATTATAGAGTACATTAATGAAAATTGTAAAATGCCTTGTAACCTACAGTGATAATGAACACAATAAAATAACATATTTCCTAAGGTGGTCAATAAATTACTTTCATCCTCTTTACTCCTAATTAGTGACTAAAGTTGTACATTGCTTGCTTTACTCTTTGTCTAAGCTGTACCTAACCTACTTTCTTTAAGAAACACTTTCCCCTCCGCCTTTGGCAATCTCGTCCTTTCAAAATTTCAAATCTCAAGAATTGCAAAGTGGCCACATAAACTAATGGTTCTTAATATTCTCATTCAGCTTCCTCAGAGCCACCCACCAAAGGAAGAGAGGCTACCATATCAGAAGCATAGTATTTCAATATGCAGATGGTGTTAAAATTACCAAGAAAGGACAAATCATAACCTACTGGAACTGTCTCCAGGTTAAAGCCTTGTAGAAGCAACACAATTACAGCATGGATGTTGCGATAAAAAAGAAACAGGCAACAGAGAAAATGGGGTGGACCAAATGCTATTTCAATGTGAAAATACATACCGCCTGTATACAAGTGATCTTTACAAGCTAAAATGTTTGAAAGAAGGATTCTTACTTAATTTCTTCCCAAATAACTTCTTCATTGTCATAGTCTTCAATTTCAACTGAGCTATGAAATTCTAAGTTATCAAGTAATGACATAGCTTACCCAGATTCCATGTAAGCTTTGAGATCAATACTGTGTTCTACTTTTCAAGGTTATGGGATTTACTCAAGCAGTAGGTATCTAACACAAAAAAGTATCCAATGATTGCTCAACTAGTACAGAATTATTGATCTTTTAGCATATAATATAGCATAACTGTGACTTGTTGAATCACCCTATACTTTCATAATATAATCTACCCTGTACAATGTTTCATATGTATATAAATGCATATACATAGATACTCAGAAGCAAATATATGATGTCTTCATAAATATTATTTCTTTGTATTTTGAATTTCCTAATAGTAAGAATGGATTATATATCAATAGGAAAGGACTTTCACTTTAATAAATTTGTTTCTGCCTTTACCACCCGGGGTGGTTTGAATGAGAATGGCCCTATCAGCTCATATGTTTGAATTCTTGGTCCCTAGTTAGTAGAAGTATTTGGGAAGGATTAGGAGGTGTGGCTTTGTTGGAGGAAGTGTGGTCTTGTTGGATAAGGTATGTGACTGGTACTGAGATTTGAGATTTAAAAGCCCACACCAGGCCCTGTGTTTATGCCTGCAACTTACAGATCTCATATGAGTTCTCAGCAAATGTTCTAGCACCAATCTTGCCTGCTGCCAAACTCGCCAACATAATGATCATAGAGCAGCACTCTGAAAATGCAAGCAAGCCCACAATTAAGTACTTCTTTTTGTAAGTTTCCTTTGGCATGATGTTTCATTACATAGTTGGAGACTAATGAGCACTACTTTCACTGCATGATCAGTACAATTAAAACTGGAATAGCCCCAAATCAGAAGAATAGTACACTTCAAGAGCGATTATCAAGGAGCTATGACACAAGTATTTCAGAAAGTACTAATATGTTCCAGAAACATCAAGGCAGAAACCATGCCAAAGCAGTATAGAAATGGGATGGGTTCGAAACAATATTACTTGTGGGATTGTTGAGTTCAGAGTGAAGGCTCCCTTCTTGGTCTAGATCCAATCTCTATGTTCCTGAGACAGATACACATAACTTAAGCAGAGTTTACTGGAATAACATTACAACTTCTAGCCTTAATAACTACAAGATACTTTATGTGTAGGTCCACCACCAATGGCAAGACTGAACTCATGGGTGTCTGTAGACCATCTCACATCTCTCTCACATTGAAGCAACTGGTCCTGCTCCAACAGCCAGATAACCAGATTCCTGTAATAAAAGCAAGTCAAAATTAATATTGTCTGTGAACACATCTTACTAACACATCAGGAGAGGCTGCTTTGCAAAAGCAAGTCTCAGCTTTGCATTTACCCTGGCCAGTCCCTTCCCAAAACCAAGGCAATGCCTTCTGCAATGATGGCAGGTGAGCAAGGTTGCATGCAATGTTTCCCCTGGGAGGTGAGCAGGGACTCATGCAATGTTGTTCTGGGAGGTGAGCAAGGTCTCATGCAATGTTTCCCCTGGGAGGTGAGCAGGGACTCATGCAATGCTGCCCCTGGAAGGTGAGCAAGGTCTCATGCAATGCTGCCCTTGGGAGGTGAGCAAGGACTCATGCAATGCTGCCCTTGGGAGGTGAAAAATGCCTGAGGCAGCTGCTGCTGGCTGGAGTTTTCTGAGCAGTGCCTGTGTCTGATTAATTTTTAATTTAAACTATTCTAGAGGCTGGGGCTTCTTTCCAATGTACTTGTCTGTAAACAAACAGTAAGAAGTGAAATTGAGGCAAAAATCTGTATCTCTCGGGATGTTTTGTCTTAAATGCTTTCTGCATATGTTAGTCTTGATAAAACTGCTTTGTCAGATACAAGCAATAAAATGTTTGAATAAAAATTGTAGATGCCTATAAATAAATAACAGTAGAAATAAGTCCTTTCTCCAAATGTGTTCTGTTCCATCAGTTTACTCACAGCTTCCTAAACATACCCTCACTAATCTGGGCAGATGGAATTTCAGGTAGATTTGCTTTTGATTTTCCTGGTACCTAAAGGTGCTGAACATTTTTTTTCATGCATTCATTTCCTATAGTGTATGTTTTGGACATTTATTTGACCAGCTAACAAAAGCCCTAACCCCATGCATGAGTAATCTTATTTTGAGCTGGTGGTCAGAGTCCTCCAAGACACTCAAAACAATAGCCTTTTCTATAGCCCTTGTTTGCCCCCCCCAAGACATTGGAGGCAGATGATTGTTGCTGAAGACACCAAGCACTTCAGACACAGGAACAAAGGACCTCTGAACAAGGTTATTTTCAAAATCTATAAGCAAATACAATGGTAGCAGATAGTACCACACAGTGATGAACCCATAAACAAACGCAATGAGAACAAGGAACTAGAGAGATCCCTCAGTAGTTAAGTGCTCACATGTGTGTAGGCAATTGTATGTGTAATTCAATGAATCTGTGTACACACATATGCAGGCCTGAGGCTGCCATAAGGAGTCTCAATCATTCTCTACCTTATTCACTAAGACAGGGTCTCTCAAATAAACCCTGAGCTCATTGATAAGACTATTTAGCCATTATAAGTTGAGGAGAGATCTGGAACTAGTGATATCTTCACAGATCTATAAGAATGACACCAGCTGGCATTAAGACTACCTTGAATGCCCTTCCACGATAATGGGAATGATGACTACCTTATATGTCGTCCTAGAACTCTCATCCAGTGACCGATGGAGGCAGAGGCAAACACCCACAGTTGTGGAACCCAGTTGCAAAGAGGAGTGATGACCAAAGAATCAAGATCAGGCTGGCAAAACCCACAGAGGCAGCTGACTTAAACAAGGAAGAACACATGGACCCCAGACTGATGACTGAGGGGCCAGCATGAGACTGATCCAGAAATCCATCCCACTGAACCTGGGTGACAGAGAGGAGGCCTTGGCAATCTGTGGGACCTTGGAGAGTAGAGCATTATTTATTCCTGGCATACAGAGGGACTCTAGGAACCCATAACACATGGAGGGATACTCTCTCAGCCTGGACACATGGGGAAGAACCTAGGCCCTTCCTGGGATGATGTGACAGACTCTGGGATGATGTGACAGACTCATGGAAGCCCTGGCCACCCCTGGGGAGTAGAAGGGGGATGGAGTGAGGGTGAGGGCTTGGGAGGTTTAGAGGGTGGTGGAAAAGGGGAGGGAGAGGGAACTGAGAGTGACATGTGTAAAAAGTTAAATAAAATATATGAAAAAAGACTATTCAGCTAGCCAGTTTGCTCCAGATATCCCATACCTCCATCTTCTGGGCACTGGAATGACAGGCAGGCTACAATACCCACCAGACATTTACATGGGTGCAGGAGATCCATACTTGCTACTTACACAGCAAGTACTGTAACGGTGAGCCCATATATCCCCAGCCCTATATGCAATTGTTTTTAACCATTTTCCGAGAAAAACAGCTGTATCACACACAAAACTAGTGTGTCAGCAGAGAAAGCCATGTGAGCCAAGTAGATCCTGAAATCCCCACATCTCCTTTTCCTCCATGTAGCATGTCACCCTTCCCCTTTGTACAGTTATTTCTTCAAGTTGTTATTACTTTACTAAGATGTCCTTACTGCCTACGTTCTACTTCTAAGAATTGTTTTCATGTACCATCTATGCCCATTCCCTGTGAGGAAACAGAAAGAAAAATGCAAATTAAAAATGTTCTTTTCCACGTGTAATAAAATGGACCATATGAAACATGGTATGGGGAATACACATATTTGTTTATATTTAGATATAGTGTGTATGGCATATATTATTTATAGTATATTTCTGTTTATTTTAAATACTGTAAATATTTTTTACCCTTATGTAGTTTTGAACTTTGGGATTTCTTTTTGGCATAGTTGGAAAGCTTCAGTCACAGCTTGGAAATTTCTTAGAGAACCATAAAAGTGTATGGATGTGTAGATGTGCGGTTAGCTCTTCAGCTGAAATCATGGGAAAAAGCTCCAGCAACCCTAGGCACAAGAGATAACATACTGGAACAGCAGAGATGGTCCAGCATTACAGTATAAACACATGGAGCAGAGTTCCAATCCCCGACACCCATGTCTGAGACCCAGCACTTGGTAGCATGGTGTAGAGGACATCCTATTCACACATACTCACAAGAAGAAACAATTTATCTAAAGATTGTTATAAAGCACTTTTTAAAATTCTGAGCAATTAGCAATTAGATCTTAGAAAAATAATTAAGACAACTAGAAGATCTCATGACTGAAGTGGCATTTCTAGAGGGCCCCCAGAGCATGTAACCCCACATTCCCCTTTGAGATTTGAAGTTCAGACAATCTGATTGTCCTAGCCTAATTTGGCTTGAGGTTCCATGAAACTCCATGCTCTTCAACTCAACTTAATAAATATCCATTTGATCTATTGCTGAACCAATGTGAATGACGCCCTGGAGTTGAAAACTGTGATCTGACATTGGAGCCTGTTGCCTATTCCAGTAGGAAGAAAGAATGAGATGAGGGTTCCCACCAAAAAAGGAAGGGAGAAACAGGAGAGCACCTCAGAGTGTACATCTTCACCTCGTGTTTGGGTGCTCGTGAAGAGATTGAGTAAAAATAACCAAGGAGACCCCATATGCTCTTCACACTTATATTTTTTTCTCTGTGAGCCCCACAAGAGAAAGTGCTCATAAGCTGACTTTGGAGACCATTTTTCCAATTGCTACTCAGCTTCAGTACTGTGTGAATACTGTCAGCAGATAACAGAGGTGTTGACTATTTCTAGGAAGAATGAGTCTAAGTGCTGAAAGGTGGGTCAGATGCTGGTGTAAACAAGCACTGGTCATATCCTCCTCTTTACCTCATCCACTCATCAGTTACCAAGCCTCTCTCAGTCATAAATGTAGAACATGTACCCTGTAGACCGAAACTACACAGAAAATCAACATTTCAAGTCCATGGTGTTTGTAACTTTTGTGAAGCTTCCATGCCTCCGTGTCCACATGTTTCATCCAACCAACTGACAATGATAAAGGACTTGGTTTCCCGAAATTTCAGGTCTGCCAATCCCTACCACATAGTTTGTGAATACAGCTAAAGTGACATAAATGGCTTAGGTTCAGAGTATGATTTTGCCTCTGCTATTTACTAGTTTTATGACCCTAAATATGATATTTTCCTTTGAATAGAAATTCTCTTATATGAAAAAGGGATGGGAATAATGTTGCTATCTCTTAGATCCATATTATTAAACAAGTTAATATATACATACAATAGTAAAAATCAGATAGATATGCTCCCTGACTCCCTGATAGATAAAAAATGATGTATTTTACAATTAAAGTCTTCATTATTGCATGTATACATATGCATGTGTGTATTATATGCACATTAGCTTCTCAGGACTTGGAGTTTGTCTTTTCCTCAAAATTATATGTCTTGCTGTCTTCTTCCACATAGCACAATCTTGCTTATATTCTCCTTTACTCTTCCACACAAACTTGCTTCACAGTCACTCTGGTCTTTTACAAGCATAAATATGTGAACAAACCAATGAAGAATCTGGCCTGAGGCTCTCAAGACATAACTCTTACACTGCAGCAAAGTGACATCAAAGCATTAGGAGCATATTAAGTTGGTGCTAAACTAATCCCCCCATTTGAAGCTATATATAACTAACTTGGATTTTTTAAATCCCTTATTCTGGAAAAAAGATTTATCTATGCTAAAATTACTTTACATGTATTCTTCTATGTTTACATCATATTATACAGTTACCACAAAGAAATGTAAGTCACAGAAAAGATGACATTGATGTCAAGAGCTCTTCAACATATTCAGATGGGGACAGTGTCATAAAAGGCCATTGAAGCAGGAAAAGAGCAGTGACATGTTGAGGTCATATACAAGTCATAGTGTTGAGGTCATATACAAGTCATAATGAACTTGTACAAGATGTAAACATACAGACTTAAATAAACTAAAATGTGATCAGAGTGGCAGTAAGGCTTAAACTTGCGTGACTAAAGCAAAATAACTGATTAATGATCACAAATTAATGAGATAACAGTGACATTATGGTGAACATTAACACATTTTGATTATCTGCTTGCTAGAGATGTCCCTGCATATTCAGTACAAAGAACATATGAACTCATTAAACAAAAGCTAGTTTTGTTTCAAATGAGATGAGATTGTCATAGGTTAAAGATATATCTAACAAATGTAACAAACAAAAATATTGCATTAACTATGTCTTTGTTACTGTCCTATGGCTGTAAAGAGACTCCATAAATAAAGGAACTTGTGAAAAGAATCATATATGTTAGGACTTGCTTACAGTTTCAGAGGATACGTTGATGTCCATCATGGCAGGGAGGTTGGCAGGTGTGGCACTGGAGCAGTAGCTGAGAGCTTACGTCCTGATTCACAGGAGGAGAGGGGGGGAGGGAGGGAGGGAGGGAGGGAGAGAGGGAGGGAGGGAGGGAGGGAGGGAGGGAGGGAGGGAGGGAGGGAGGGAGGGGGACTGGGCCTGACATGGGCAAAAGAACCTCTCACACCATGCTCCCCCACCCTGAGGCACATCTATTCCAACAAGGCAACACTTCCTACAGTCAACGCTGAGAACATGTGAACAGCGGGGCACAGCAAAGGGGCATCCATCTTCACATTTCAAGTCATTGGGCAGGGATCGGCAGAGTTATGAGAAATCTGCAGTAACTGTTGAGCCATCCATAGGGCTACATTTGGTGAGGAGAGAGGGCATATGTGTCCATCTGCTCCGGATCTAGCTACCTTCCCAACCTTGCCTCTCTTGTCATTTTCAGAATGCAAACATTTTGAATGTGTGGAGGAACCAGGTTCTGTGCTGTGTTCTGAACAGTTTCCAGCACTTTGAGCCCTTAGAACATTTTTAAGGAAAAACAAGATTTTGCATTGGACTGGAGGGAATAGAACTTCCCCTTCATTTGCTAAAATGAGAATATCTTTTATTCACCAAAAGCTATTCTTTGGCTGACCAGTTTAGCAAAATAATAAAGAACTCCCCCTACTCCTGCTTAGAAGAGACCTGTTCTTGAACAATGAAATGGTAATTCAAGGAAACATGTAGTAGCAGTGAACCAGTTTGTAAAAGTAATTGTCTGGACAGAAAGATGGTTTCAGAATGTAGGACCTTGACTGGAAGCAGCCCTGCCCACATTCAGTAGGACCAGGTGCATATAAAAGGAACAGGAAATTTTCTAGTTCCATATGCCTAAGTCTCAAAGTGGGCAGAGGGGATGGTACTGTCTCCTGGATTCTTTAAGATCTAGAGTCTGCCTCATAAAAGAAAGCCAAGGTTTGTAAAATCTCACTTGGCTTTTATACAATAGTTCTTGACATTTAGATGTAAAGCAGATGTAACCAACAAAGTAACCTGTATGTGGTTACAGGGAAAGACTGCAAACAAAACAACTCAAGTGTCCCCAAAAGGGGGCGAACATAAGAGTCACCTCATCGGAGCAGCAGAGTAGCATGCTGTGGGTAAAGAAGGGGCGGTCTCTTCATCATCCTAGGACAAGTCAAGGGTGCAGCTAATCTCACAACACATACGTGTGGTGGGATGCTGGCTTCCCAGCAAAGCACTGTAAATACAGTTGCACATTTTAAAGTAACTACACGTGCAGGGCAGGAATTGCGGGACCGATCTTCAAGATGTAGTTATTCATAGTTTCTCATCTTGGATTATGTTACTGGTAAAGTATTTTAAATTAAGCATTTAGCATTTATTAAAGTTGAGATTCATTAAGCAGGCCAAATGTCACCTTTAGAATGACTTTTTAAATACCAACTTCCAAGTCTTGCAAAAGGAAGACAGGGCTGTCTAGGCTGACAGTCTCTAAACAAACAAACAAAATAAAGCAAGTTAAAATGTATATGAACAATACACTAGTTTTCCTTAGATGGTCAATAACCTGAATTCATAAATATTTGAAATGGTAAACTGCTAATGTAAAATGAAAGCTGTAACCTCAGTACTAGAGCTAAAACCACAAGGGAATGACAATTTAGAAGAATACAGTCAAACTAATGGGGGGAAATTAATCTCCAGTTGTGCCCACAGAGACTGTAAACAAGAAGTCTAGTTGAATGACAAACATTATAAACCCTCCACAGTGAAGGCTGGTTTATACGCTGTGCTCCATTTGTGTCAGTAGCTGTCATATGCGTGGAATGTATGGATGCTTCACCCAACAGCCCATTTCCATAGGGAATAAAAGTGTAGGAAGAAGGGTAACCATGGCATCACCACTGGTTAAAATAAAACTGTTGGGAATGATGATCCAGTCAGAGAAAGAATACTACAGGTCTCCATGGGAAATTTAACCTAATCCCTAAAACCATTTGCTGTCCTGTTTTCTGTTACTTCTCAAGTATTCTGAATGTACTTGCCCTCAGTAGCTGGAGAAATTATGTTGTGTGAAGACATTCATTTCTCTTTCTCAATAATGTAACATAAAATCTCCAAAAGCTTTCTTGTTGCTTTTCATCCTATTATTTAAAAAATTTGCCTTTTGTGGTGATATATTATTTTTATTTAGTAAAGCTTGCCTGAAGGTTCAGGATGCAAAGCCAATCATACTAGTGAGCTATAAAAGCGAGGTTTTACACACCTTTAATCCCAGGACTCCGGAGACCGAGGCAGATGGATCTTTCTGAGTTCAAGGGCACCCAGCGCTACACAAGAGTGAATCAGTCTAAAAGAATTAGAGCTTATGCCTCTAATCCCAGCCCTAGAGAGGTATGTAAAAGACAGGAGCTCAGTGTTTCAGGTGAGATTTAGAGATTTATTCTCTAGCCAAGTGGAGGAGAGGCAGCGGTCTGAGGCTTGGTGGCTTTGAGGTAGAGGTGAGAGCTAGTGGCTGGCAGCTCTGCTTTTCTGGACTTCACCTTAAAGCTTGAACCCCAGTATCTGTCTCTGGGTCTTTTATTTTTCGTGTTACACCTTTTAATATTATTTAAATGAAAGGAATCCAATATTGTTTTAAAAAGTCATGGATAAGTACTGGCAACTTAATTTGTAGATGTTCATAATGAATGTAAACCAGTATAATATAAGCACTGTATTTTATAAAAATTTATATTCCATATTGTGGCCCACATAAGGCCCTTTCAGTCAGAAATAGCCACTTTTAAAGTCCAGGAAAAAATACTACTGGGAAGGCTAGAGTCTCTCCAGATAACTCACAGAAACATAAACATGCAATACTAATCTGTCACTTCAGCTCGGTGTCTGTGAGGTGAAAAACTCTATAGTAAGAAGAAGAACAGAGCTGGGCGGTGGTGGCGCATGCCTTTAATCCCAGCACTCGGGAGGCAGGCGGATCTCTGTGAGTTCGAGGCCAGGTTGGACTGACAGCCTCCAAAACAATACAGAGAAACCCTGTCTCGAAAAAAAAAAAAGAAGAAGAAGAACAGATGTGCTTTACCTAACTGTTGTAAAATGTCTTATTTTCTATGCACAACTTTTATGTTTTCTTCAATTGGTGATCTTTTATACCATCCAGGCTGAAACTCAAAACAGATGAGAACATTTCATTTGTGACATTATTAAGTTTCATATCAAAGTGCCCATCAATAGTTACAACTTACACAAAATAAAAACTCCAAATCTGGAGAGACGCTCAGCAGGTGAAAGCACCAAGTGCCCTTTCAGAGGCCCCAGTTAAATTCCTGGCCCATACTTAGCAGCTCACAGCCATCTGTAGCTGTAGTCCCAGGGGATCCAACACACCCTTTGACCTCATTGGGCATTGCACACACATGGTCCACAGATATACATGCTGGAAAACACCCATGTCCATAAAATGATAAAAATAAAGGGAATATGTTTAACCACCAAAGACAGTTTTGTAACAATTTAGGTTTTACTATGGCTAACAAAAAAAAATCCAAATAAAAGAGTCAAAGAGAATTATACATGTTAATAGTTTGTTAAAACAACCCAAATTCCAGAACAGTGATTCTAGAAGGGATTTCTCCTTAGACACTCGCCAAACTTCCATTCAACCGGGAACAGTGTGGGGCATTAACAAGGCCTCATTGTTGAGCGGTTCTAATTATTATTACTAATTATTAAAGCACTGAGTTTCTGTTTTCCTCAGTAAGCCCAGAGCCAGCAACAAATGTTCCATGGGAATGGGACATCAACTTTCTCATTATGACATCCTTTAAAATATCCAAAACACTACTACCACAGGCCAGGTCTTGGGGGCTTCAAATCAGACACCCCACATCTTTGAAATATTTTCTAACAACGTACTTTACACACTCCACACCCTCTCAATTGTAGCCTAAGTGTGGATAATGTCCCATTTCTGTTAGTGAAACCTGAATTTATACACCTTGCAGTCACAAGCCTTTTCCCTGTGTTGAATTTATGTTTAGACATAATGGGATTCTTTTTGTTTCTATTATTATTTTACTCTCATAGGACTTTTTACACTAACAACATTTTAATTGATTATTTTTAGTCTTTTTCAATTAGAATTTATTCTATTTTTAATGTAATCACAAAATCATGAAGACATAGTACATTATATTTATGATGTGAGATCTTATTTCCACAATAATAAACATAATGTGTTACAGAGTAAACAGTAAATGGAATATTATGAACATGCATTAGCATGCTAGAAATTGATGTTATGTGATAACCAATCAGTTTTGTCTATGTTAAGTTTTACATTCAGGTAAAGTTACAATTGTTAGTCACCAATTTTGTATTTTATCTTTCTGTTTGTCTGCTACTTGAGACACAGTCTAATTTCAGTTGTCTCAAGCTGGTCTAAAACTTGCTTTGTGACTCAGGATGACCCGAGACTCACAATTTCAAACAATGGATCATTAGGATTTACAGGAGTGAGCCTCCACACCCAATGTATCATGTTTTTAGAAAAACACATGGAGGGTGCATAATAATCCCTCATTCTCCACTGAGCAATTATTCCCCTGCCCTGTCCCATGCAGCAATTCGTGAAAGAAACAGAAGTGTTTTTAGTTAGGAAGGGCCTTCTGCCATTAAAGTTATGTCACTACCTGAATGTACATTGTGTCTTTCTGTGTCCTGCCGTGAACCACTTCGTTTTGGAGTCCCAGAGAGTATCTTCTGAAGTCATTTGCTCTGTGATCTTTCTCACTTGTTCATTCTGCTCTTGGCTATTCCCCCTTACTTTTAGAAAGTCACTAGACTTTGTTTCACTGTCATCTTGAATGGCAGTTCTTCCATTCCTACTGGGAGCGTCACAGAACTGCATTGCTGTTGCTGTTTTGCATCACTTCTGCAACAGCACACATCCATTCAACAGAGAGGAGTTTTTGCTAGTTTGTTTGTCCTAACTCTCCTGTTATTTTGATAGAATGTGGCATTCTTAGTCCACCAAGGGTCAGGATGAGAGGAGTATGGGCATCTTGAGCTACAGCGGCTCTGAGCTCATTGGATCTTGAGGGTTCCACCTCAATACCTCAAGCAACTCTATGATCTCCAAGATATCAAAGTCATATACCACTTCTTCATTCTGCAAAAAAATATTTTAGATAGACCTGTGCATGCTGCTGCTTGTAGCCAAAAATGGAAACGCTTTTACTACAGTGTAAGAGTCAACCCCCCCCCATGATATAATTTAACAGTAAATACCTCTTTGAAACTGACCTGGGAGTTCTGATATGATCACTTGAAGTAAATTCTCCAAGAATATTCTAAGGCTGTCATTTCCTTAAAAATAAGTAGACAGAGGGGACAATATGGGGACTGGAGAAGCCGAATGAGGCAGCACCTAAGCTCCTGAGATGGAGCAAGTATCTCTGCTCACTCTGGATCTCAGAGCTCAGACTACAAGGCTTCTGGCATCAAGACATACCCCGAAGGTAGTCCTGGCTGTAGGAGAGGCTGAAATGTGTCAACACACCAGGAGTCAGACTATTGTGCCTACAGGATGGGCCCAGGCCATGCAGAGAGGGACAGGGTACTGAACTTCACCTCCTCTCAGCAAATGGGTTACACGGCATGCAGTGTGCACGGAGTTGCCAAGTTTCCATGTGTGTGTATGTGTGTGCGTGTGTGTGTATGTGTGTGTGTGTGTTTGTGTTTGTGTTTTGTAGTTTGGTTAACGTGGCTCCACTTATGATTCTGCATCTCTCCAACTTCGCAAAACTTCGTTTGTCTCTGGTACAAACAAGTGGAACAGAAAGGGTATACCCAGCATCTCTTAAGTTTCTTGCTTTCTCCTTTAGCTGCTCAGGATGAAGCCTAAATGCCTGCATGTAGTCACAGCCTTGACAGAGCAGAATATGTTGAAACAATCACTGCTGTTGTTTCCAGGTGTGGTATGCACATGTGTGTGTTTAGACATGCAGGCACTTAAAAACAACTAAAAGCAACCTGGAAAAAAAACTTGAAAGCAAAGAAAGATGCCCCAGATTCACACAACTTAATGAACTTTGTGCCATTTCTGAGTTTCCTATAAGTTGTATGCCCCTATAAGCTACATTCGAATGATTTGAAATCATCTGTCTTTCTACCACTATGGTAAGCAGAATCTAGTCTACATTCCCATCTTCTATTTAGTTGACTTAAATGATTTATTTGTGTAAATTATTTTCACATTCTAACATTTTTATGAGCTTTCTAATTATTTTTCATCTGATTCTTTGAGGATTTTCTAGTTTCTGTGAGTATGTGTGTGTGTGTGTGTTTCTGTGTGTGTAGATGAGTGTCTATGTGTGTGTGTATGAAGATATGTGTGCACATCTGTGCGTGTTGAAGAGTGTCTATGTGTTTGTGAGTGTGTGTGTATGAAGATGTGTGTGCATTTATGCATTTTAGATGAGTGTCTATATGTGTGTGTTTATGAAGATGTGTGTGCACTTCTGTATATGTACATGAGTGTCTATGTGTGTGTGAGTGTGTGTCTGTGAGTGTATGAAGATGAGTGTGCACTTCTGGGTGTGTAGATGAGTGTGTGTGTGTGTGTGTGTGCATATAGATGGAGACCAGAAACCAACTACAGGTGTCACTCCTCAGGATCTTTCCTTCTTTCTTTCTTATTTTTCTTTTTACATTTTTTGTGGGGAGAGAGGCAGGGAGGTGGATGACAAGATCTCTCACTGACCTAAAACGGAACTCACCAAGTCAGCTAAGCTGGTTGTCCTGCCAACCCCATGCTTCCTCCTGTCCCCTGCTTCTCTGTCCCCACCCCACCCGCAGGAAACCACACCAGGCTGTTGTGAATGCGTAAGGAAATCTAGCTCAGTTCTTCAAGCTAGAAAGGTAAGTATTTTCCTTACTGAACCGCTCCCTAGCCAAGAACTTTCTGGGTATTCAGTCTTTTCTGTTTGTAGTCTCACAATTTTAAATTGCTTAGTTTATCTTGTCTAAGTGTTCTAATGGTGCCAATGTAAATGTTAGTGGTGAAAAGAGTATCATTATAACTTTATTTCTGGCTCTAGTAAGAAAATGTACTTCATCTGTAAAACTTCATTTGGGTGATTGTGACACACAAGTGTATACATATCTGTGAGTACATGTGTAAATATTTGTACATACACATTTCTACACATAAATGCAACATAGAGTGCATTAATTCCCCCTTTTTGATCTCTTAAAAATGGAGATTAGATTTTGTCAAATGTTCTTCCAGTGTCTATAGACATGACACAAAGAACAGTCAGTAAACATTTAACCTTGTAGAGGAAGCAGCCTGAGACATGAGAGAAATTTGGGGGTGTCCTGTAAATTATCTCCTTAAATCTATATAAAATTTTACATATAATCTTAAGTGTATACTATGAATATCAGAACATCTTAAAGTAATAAAACATATTTGGTTATGATGTTACTCTTTTACTATGTAACAGGACCCCCAGACTTTAGTTGGCTCCCAGACCTTAGCACAACTAACTCCATGATGAAAGTACTACTCTGTCCATAAAACTCAACACCTAGAGAGCCATAGCAGCCAAAAATGGAAAACAAAGACTTACTGCCTTCAATGTCCATAGTGCTGGGAAAGTCTCTGGATGCACTAACCTGGCTTTTTGGCTTCTGTAGCCCAAATTCTGGGTGACTGCTCTTCCTACTGAACAATCTCAACCCAGAATATGCTTTTGTGTTCAAAAGTTCACCCTGAGAAAGCCAGTGTAGTTGCTGGGCAGCTAGTAAAGACTCTCTCTTGGCTTAAATCCATGTCTTCTCTTGTAGATACCCCACAACACTATACTGCTAAATCTTCTTTGCTTATATTTCATATCATATGACTGTATCAATATTTAGTAGTGTGATTAGTCTGAAGTTTTCTCAGATTTTATTGTTTTGATATTGATAATGTACTCAATTCATAAAATAAATTTGAACATATTATTAAGTTTTTTTATACTGAATTATAATACTTTATACATCGCCAAATAGATTTTATACAAATGGTCAGTTTTAAAGCCAGGCCCAGTGACAGTTTAAGGGATATCTCATTTTGAGAAATTTCTTCTACTTCTTCTCAATTCCGCTTGCTCCCTCCATTTTCTCCACCATCCAATTCTATTATTTTGATAGTGCTTATATTTGGAATCATATTTAGGATTATTTGCCATCTTAAATGTTACTATTTTACATTTGGACTATGTAAAACACACTAATAAGATTGTTTAACTTTCTTCCATCTTCCCTCTTCTCCAGCCCATCATCGTCCAGGTGTTCAATAAGAAACATTAACAAATCACACATGTCTTACTCACTACTCCACTCTTGTCTTTTTACCCCGTTCTTTGAGCTGTAGTCAATCTGTGCACTGCTTATCTGATGTTTTCTTGCTGCCACTTCTTTCATCATCCTCTGGTAGAAGTGCATCTTCAAGATTAGAGATTCTTTCTTTCTCACCTTAAAGTTCTGTCCAATTAAGAGGCTCCTTGACTCCACTCTTAAGAGTACAAATGTACAAGGTACACTACTCTAAAACTACCAACTGCATAGCACCCTACAGGCATTAACTACTTCTACAGGGGAGAGCTCTTGAACCCCAGACCGACAGCTGGGAGGCCAGCATGGGACTGATCCAGAACCCCTGAATGTAAGAGTCAGTGAAGAGGCCTGGGCAACCTATGGGGTCCTGAGCAGTGGATCAGTGTTTGTTGCTGGCATACAAACAGACATCGTGTGTCCATAACACAAGGAGGGATGCTCTCTCAGCCTGGACTCTTAGGGGTGTGCCTGGACCCTACTCTGAGTGAAATGACAGAATCTAGATATCCCCTATGTGGAAGGAAGTGGCGATAGGGTGGGAGGCTAGGGGGGATGGTGGGGGGTGCAGGAGGAGGGGAGGGAGAGGGAACTGGCACTGACATGTAAACAAGCTATATAAAATTAAAATTAAAAAAGTTTGTTAAGATTTTTTCCTGACTTTGGTTTGTTTGGGGGGAGGGGTGTTTGGTTTTCCCGGTCTAACCAGATAGTCTCACTTTATTCTTAAAATTTTGTTTTATTGGATTCTTTGCTAATGACTTTAACATAACATTTACTGACTCTTTGGGAGTTACACATCATGCACTCCAATCCCACTCATTTCCCAGCCCCTCCATGTCCACCTTTCACCCTTGCAGCATCCCCACCAGCTCCACCAAAGTAAAATTATAAAAGAAATAAAGATACAAATAAAAACACTGATGAAAAGCAAACAAAACAACAATAAAAAACCAACAAACAAAACACAATGCTCCTCCATCTTTCCCATTTGTCCATCAACTCTACATTAGGATTAATGGCACTGGGAGCTGCAGTGTGTCACATGTACCCTTTTGTCCAATCAGCTTTACTTGCAAGTGTTCCATGCAATGTGTCATTGGTCAGGCCCATGGTTCTCTTCTACCCACCCAGGCTGAGTGACAATGCTCAGGCATGTGGGTGTCCTCTATCTGCCCAAATTCTTTATGCTTTTTTTTAAAAAAATGGATTAATTTCCTAAGGTATATCATACTCTATTTCCATCTTACTAATTTTCATAACATCTACTGTTTCCTTTTTTAATTTAACATCATTTCTGAACAGGATGTGGTGGTACTGATGGTACTACACTGGAGAAGGGAAGAGAATAAACGGTTCAAGGACAACCTTGGCCACATAGCCACTCTGAGGTCAGCCTAAGCTATATAAAGCTTTACCTCAAAAAGCTAAAACAAAATCTATATTACTGAGGGATTTTTTTTTCTTTTCTGAGCTCTGAAGAGAGACGGGTAGAGGGAGAAAAGGCTTCCTATAAAGCATATCTGCTTGCTTTGTTGTCATTTGATTTGGCTCATCTATTGGTTGTGTTTTCTTATTGTGAAAACACATTTTCCAGAGAATTTTCTTCCTTCTTTTTACTCCTCCTATACTATCTTTATTGAGTGCTTATCAGTGCTTGTCTATAATTAAGTGGGCTTCTTTCCTTCACGAGACTCACTTCCTATAGGACAATCTGGTAAATGGGAGAGAAGACGAATCAGTTCTTGGTGTATTTGTGCTGCAGTAACAGGGTACCAGAGGCTGGCATTATAGAAAGAATGTGATCCTCACAGCTCTGCAGACTGCATCCAGGACTAAGATGCTGTCAAGCTTGGCTCTTGAGGCAAGACTGTCCTCCATCCCCTGATACTACCTTGAACACCAGAAGGAAAAAGCAACACAGCCTGTAGGAGACAAAGTCAGAGGGCAGAGACACACTTCCTGTTGCAAACAGTATTTGTAAGGGAACTTAACCTAGGTTTTGAGTCTTGACCCAATCAGTTCCCAAAGGCTACATTCTGTTACATTAGAGGCTGCGTTCAAGCATGAATTTTGGTAGAGCCAGCAACATTCCAATACACTCATCCACTACCAATGTCTTTGTTCAAGGGGTCTGCCTTCTGTTGTGGGTGTGGCTGGTCTACTTTTCTCTCACACTTCTGAACCAAACAAACTTCCTCACACAAACTAAAATCCAACTCTCAAGACACCAACCTACAATTTAACTCATCTATGACACAAACTACCCATTTTAGCATAGATCTCCAAGGTGAAGGAGCCCAGTGTCACTAAGACTGCCCACATCATAAAAATTCTACATTCGCATGACCCCATATCAACCTTATTAATTTGCCAGGATTGCTCACAGAACTCAGAAAAAAATCCTTTTGTTCACATTTATTGCTTCATTATAAAGAACACAACTTCAGACGAGCAGAATGGAAAGGATGCATAGAGCCAGGAATGAGGGTTGAATACCACACGGTCCTTCCATGCCCTTTATGAGCAGCCCACCCACTCAGAACTCTAAAATGTTCACCAGAAGAGGATCTACGGTGCTACCTACAACACTGTATAATAGTCTCCTTGGGTAGACACGAGCACTCTAATCCCTGTCCACTAGCAATTAGCTCACACTCCAGCTCCTGCCTCCACCTCAGAGACTGATTAGTAGTTGGAGTTAAAACTTCCAAACCACTAATTATGTCTTGGGCATTCTGATAGCCACCTATAATCTCTCTGACTACAAAAGACAGTTTTATTAATCAAGATAATCAACATACATTAGGAAAAAACATGACAGCAATTGGGAAAACCAATATGTATTTTTATGGAAGCGCACTGTGACTGGTTTTATTTCTGGTAATCTCTGACCACTTAGAAGAGACGCTCTCCCTTTTGCATGTTCATGGACACCCCCAAATTTCTCTCATGTCTCAGGCTGCTTCCTCTACAAGGTTAAATGTTTACTGACTGTTCTTTGTGTTCTACCAATTCTGGTTAACCTCACCCCTACTTCATCCCTGTGCCTGTCACCCTGCACACTGACATGCCATGCTATCCTTCGCCAGCTCAGATTTCACTGCATATGCAGACTGTGATCAGTCTCCTCTTTATCGAAGGCAATGGGAAGTCGTCTTTTTGTAATTGCTTTTGTTGTTTCTTTTGGAACCTAGAATTACTTCAGTACTAATTTCAAGTTGTTGCCCTTGTTCTTGGTTTGCATTATTTACAAGGCTCCACTCTAGTTTAATTGAACAAATACATCTTTGGCAGTTATAAAAAATTAAAAAGACTTCTGTGACTACCCATGGATCCTACAGAAGATGTTGAGGGATCATGCCTCCTCTGTGAACACCCTTGGATCCTGTGGAAGGTATGTAGAGCCTAGAGCTCCTAGATCTATTATTCATATTTCACAATTTACTATTAATATATTATTGTACATATTTAATGATCAAAATTTCAAAGTTCATAAATTACCCTTCATTATTCATTATTTACATTTCATAATTTAAATTTCATGATCCAAAATTCATATTTCATACTCCATATTTAACAATGCATATTTCATATAGCATAATTAGTATTTAATTATCCAAAATTTACATTTCACAATTTATATTTCACTGGCCTGAAGGTACACATGCACACAGAACACTGTATACATAATAAATAAATAAATCTTTTAAAATAACATAAATAAATAAATAAATAAATAAATGCTTCATGGTTTATATTTCACAATCCATGATTTGTAGTTCATAATTCATATTTCATGATACTTAGTTTGTAATTCATAATTCTTGATCTATTGTTCATATTAACAATTAATTCATAAGAAATATTTCATATCTAATAATGCATATTTCTTGATTCATAATTCATAATTAATTTAATTACCTAAATGACTTTTCACAATCAAAAATTTATTCTTCATATTTTATATTTCAAGATACATTATTCATATTTCATAATTCATATTTCAGAATCCATAAATCATTTTTCATAATTCATGTATCACTATCATAATATCAACATTCATATATCATATTTCACAATCCATAATATCATTTCATAATTCAAATAACATTATCCATAATTCACATATCATAGTTCATATTTCATGATCCATAATTTGTATTTCAAAATTCATCTTTCATAATTCATGAATCACATTCCCTACTTCATATTTCTTTCCATGATTCATATTTCATAATTCATATTTCTCAAACCATAATGCATATTTGATAATTTGTAATCCTCGGTCAATAGTTCATATTTCACAATTAATATTTCACAATCCATAATTCATATTTCATAGTTCATATTTCACAATACATAATCCATATTTCATGAATCATAATGCTCTAACCATAATTCATATTTCACAAGACATAATTCATATTTATAATTTGTAATCCTCTGTCCATTATTCCTATTTTAGAATTCATATTTCATGATCCACAATTCATATTTCATAATTCACATTTCAAGATTCATGATTCATTTTTCATAATTCTTACTCCTCGATTCATGATTCCTATTTCAAAATTTATAGTTCATGATACATTATTCATATTTCCTACTTTATGTTTTATAATCAATGATTCATATTACATAATTCACAATTCTTGATCCATATTTCCTAATTCATATTTCAGGATTCATTTTTCACAGTTCAAACTTCATAACTCTTTTCATAATTCACATTCTTCAATCCATAATTCATATTTTATACTTCATATTTCATGAAACTTAATTTGTATTTCATAATTCATATTTCACAATCCAAGAAACATATTTAATAATTCATATTTCAGCATCTATAATTCATATTTCATAATTCAAAATCCTCAATCCATATTTCTTCTTTCATGATTCAAATACTGCATCCATAAATCATTTTTCAAAATTAATAATCCACGATTTCATAAATCAAAATGATTCAGAACATAACTCATTTCATAATGCATATTTTACAATCCATACCTGATATTTCAAAATTCATGTTTCAAGTTCCATAGTTTATATTTCATAATTAATATTTCACATTCCATAATTCATACATCTTACTTCAGGATGCGATCCTTAATTCAAATTCAAACATTAATAATTCATGATCCATGTTTTGTATTTCATAGTGTATTTTTTCAAAACCTTTATTTGTTATTACATAATTCATATGTCAGGATCCATATTTAATATTCCATTATTCATAATCCTCAGCACATAATTTATGTTTCACAACTCATACTCCTCAACCGCAATTCAAATTTCATATTTCATAATTCTAATTCAATAATTCATATATCTTAGTTCATTTTTCACCTTCAATAATTCATTTTATGATCCAAATTGATATTCCATAATTCATAATCCACAATCCAATATAATATTTAACAGTGCATTTTTCACACTCCATAGTTGATATTTCATAATTCATATTTCAGGATACCTAAGTCATATTTCATACTTTGGTGTCATAGATCCATATTTTATATTTTGTGATTTTTATTTTTGTAATTCACAATTCTCGATTCATAATTCACATTTCATGCTTCTTTTTTTCATAATTCATATTTTGTATTCCATAATTTATATTATATAACACATAATTCTTGTTTAATGCTTCATATGTAAAGGTCTATATTTTATATTCTATTATTCAAAATACTCGATATGTAATTCATATGTCATAATTCAAATCCTCGATAAATAATTCATATTTCATAATCATACTTCACAATCCACAAATCATATTTCATAACTAATATTCCTTGAGACATATCTCATCATTCGTTTTGTTTTAATTGAATTCATGTTTAATAATTACAGGCACCGTGCCCCCCCTCCCGCCCCCTGCCCAGGCAGCAGTAGGGGTGGTGCAGGGGCTGGGGCATATGCCCCCAGCAGCGAGGACAGCAGTACCAAGAGTGATCTCAGAAAATAAAAAAGGACCCTAGAGGCAATCAGTAGTGTCCTTCTCCCCCAAGACACACTAAATTTCAAGAATATATGTATGTGTGTGTGTGCGTGTGTGTGTGTGTGTGTGTGTGTGTGTGTGTGTGTGCATGCGCTCCGGGTGGAGAGGAGAGAAACACTTGGCAGCATCCTAGAGGGGGGGCCCCAGGCCATCCTGCTTCATCAGCCACTTTATTAGCTCAGACACATCGCACTACGGGCACCCACTGCCACTGCCGCCAATGCCACCGCTGACCCCTGCATTCCAGGCAGCTGGCTGGCTGGGCCATCCACGAGTCCATGGTTCCAAGTCCCTGGCCCCACCCACCATCAGTTGTGATCAGACTCCCCCTCCTCAGCCTCTCGAAGCCAATTGAAGATTTAAGAGCCACACCCTTGCCCTGCTACTCAGCAGAGTCCTGCTGATTTCCCAGCTATAGAAAGCATCTTCCTTCACCACACCCTCCTCATACAGAGCATCAAAGGACATCTGAAGCAGGTTGGCAGGCTGTCCTAAGGTCACTGCAAGGGCCTGGAGGGCACAGAGTGCCTGTAGCTCCTTCTGCTCCTCTCACAAGTAGTATTTCTGTAGCTGTCTCGCTCACACTTTCAACAATGCAACATCCACTCGGAGAGGAGTCTCAAAGATAAGTGCAGAATAACCGACAGTTGTCAGTTGTCATGAGGGCTCGAACTCATGTATTGGATGCTCTCTGCTGCTCATTCAGGCTGGCCTCCGTCCAGTCAAACACCTGCTGGTTCCTGCTGTCCTCCTTCAGCAGCTTCTCCAGCCGCCTTCGCAGCTCCACAGAGGCAAGTGCCCTCTGGCCAGGAGCCTCAGTCTCTTCTCCCAAGGTATCTCTGTGGGAACACCAGACCTTGAGCAGAGACCCACTTCCCCTTCTGCCTGGGAGTAGGCAGCTGTAAGACAATGTTTACTAAAAACAATACAATGCCTGGGGGCATTAAGTTCCTGGAAAAGGCCTGCCCACAGAAACCACCCTGACCTCGACCTTGTCCAAAGACTAACCACCTCTTCTGCCACGCCCAGATCAGTTTCTGGGGTCAGGGCAGAACCAGCCAGGGGAGAGGAGAGAGCAGAAGCTTCTCTGGTGGGAGCCTTTCTTAGGAAGTTTTCTTGAACCTTTTTGGAGCCTGCTTAAAGTTTTCTTTACATCGTTGAACGAGTCTCTGTGTTGTCAATCCCCGACACCCTCTGCACGTTCTCGGACACAGGCCGCGCAGCAGACGCGACATATCTCCACCTTCTGTTCAGCCTTAAATGTGCTAATGTCACGGCCCTTCTGCTAGAGATTCCCTCCAGCTCAGCCCAGCCTCTCGCCACAGCATTCCCACCTTTTTGCGACCCATGCTGTTGCATAAGAGACTCAGGATTTTCAGCAACAAAAAAGTAGCTT
Source organism: Mesocricetus auratus (assembly GCF_017639785.1). NCBI lineage: Eukaryota > Metazoa > Chordata > Mammalia > Rodentia > Cricetidae > Mesocricetus > Mesocricetus auratus. Next base: position 104,500,568 of record NW_024429266.1, on the reverse strand, counting down.
TGCCCATGGGTCTCAAAGGCTTCGTAATTTCCCTGAAGAGCTCTCCCACGGGCACCCCGACTTTCTTGGAGAATGGCTGTTACCTGTTCTGCCAGGGAAAGCCATACATGAGGGATGTCAATTTCCATGTCATCAGCTAGTGTTTCATACAGCCCTTGACAGTACTGGGCAGTGGAGCGGCGCCCTGCGCAGAGCAGCAGATGCAGCAGTCGCCGTATCTGTTCACGAGCAATGGTGCTACGTTCCAGCGTGGACTCAATGCCATGCGCACAAAGACGAAGAGCAAGGAGGGTGAAGCCAGCTTCTGGACACACTGAACTGCCTCCTTCACGTCTCTGAGATGGAGATACTCCTCAACGACGGCCTTAGAGTTCTTCTCCACCTCATCTCCAGAGAGTGCAGCCTTGGGAGGGCTCACGGGAGGTAGAGTGGCTTCCTGCTTCACAGGATCCCGACCAAGATCTTCTGTGAGACTGGCTGCCATGTGCAGTCCCTCCGGCTGGGAAGGCCGCTCTCTACTGTGCTCCTCCACTTGCTTGCTAAAACTTTTCTCTCTTGGTGGCTGGTGTTCTGGCACGATCAAGTCGGTCCCCACGGTCACCTTCCCTGCTCACTCCGCTGTAGTCGGTCTCCCCGTCCCTGGCTTTCTCACCTCGTTCCCGGCTTAAGCTACTCCTCTGTACAGCACGCCTGCTGTCTGTGTTCTCTGTGGGTAATGCTTGCTGAAGAGCAGAAAAGCAATTCAAGGTGTGGACGAGTAGCGTCTGATGCTGTGTCTGAGGGCTTAGCTCCTGAGCCCCCACTGCTGCCCTTGCCCCAACTCATCGCCCTCCCGGTGCAGAGAGCTGGTTGTTGAAATCCATGGAACCGGGCTTGGTGATCTTGGTGAGCCGTGAGGTGTCAATGGGGCGGCTGCCTTTGCTAATGGGGACAGTATTCCAGCCACCATCACCCACAAGGGAAGGCCACGGCTGATGGGCGGGCCTGGAGGGCCGCCCTGACATTTGTCGCTGCCCTTGGCCATGAGATGCTGCGCTTTGATGTGTTCTCGGGGCTCTTCCATCTCCGCCTCCTTGTGGATCTTGGGACCCTGATCCCCTCGGTGAGGCACCCAATTGCCTGCCGCAGATCCAGTACATCCTGCAACATAAAACGGATTCGAGATGAGGTCTTCCTTTCTTTAATGATTTTTTCCATTTGGCTGAAATATTGATCCATTCAAGGCTTGGCTTTTGCACAGTCCAGGTCTTTGCCAATAGTGGTGAGGAGGCGACAGATGCACTCCATGGACTCGTCATCATGGTTCCTAAGCAGTTTGACCACACAGTCATGCATCATTGCTTCTGCTAACATCTTCAGCTTGAATAACTCTCCAGTGACTGTGATGTTCCCTAAAGAGCGCCGTCGAGCTGTGTCCGGCCTCTCCCAGTCCCTCCTTCAGGCATCCCCGTTCTTCTACCTCAGCGGCTTCGTCCATCTCATTTTGCTTTTTCTCAGAAACTTCATCCTCATCTTTGCCTTTCTCAGATTCCTTCTGCTATCGATTTAACAACGGTTTTCTAAAACTCACAGTCACTGTTGGCTTTTCTGTAGTGGACACGTTCAACGCCATGAGGCAACGGCACGTGTTGGCATAAGCCACAGAGAAACTGGGCTCTGAAATGGCTTTCTCAAAGATGAGGTCAGTAACTCCTGTGAGGCGTTCCTCGGTGTCAGTGGCCAGCTGTGTCACCTGCTTCATCAGCTGCCGGAACATCTGGGGTGTCAGCTTGTTCAGGATGATGCGCACCCTGCGGAACAGGTCCTGGGTTTTGCTTCGATCAGCATCCTCTTCCCCTCGATCCTCATCAGTAGCTGTCCGTTTGCTACTGGGTGTCCAAGCCTTCTCGGCTTTGTTCAGTTTTGTCTTCAGTCATTGTCACGGAGGAAATGATCTTGTGCTTTTCCTTTCGTGGGCCCTGCTGAGAGCACCTGGAGGCCTGTTCATTTGTGCTGCTTGTGGCTTGCTAAACACCACCTGTGCGATCTGCCCCGGGGGGAAACGCTGGCTGTGGGAGTCCAGGGGACCAGGCGGGTGGGGGGGGCTGGGGACTGAGGAAACCAAGTCTATTTCATGACTTACAGGAGACCCTGGAGGGAAAAAGGAGCAGGGAGATACGTGCTGACCGGGACGTCCTTGCACAAACGGCACAGAGCTAGTAAAGCCTTCTGCTCTAAGTCTGCTCTCACGTGACCCCTACCTGCTGTCCATGCTAAATCACTTTAGAGCTGACACAAGTCACTGTGACTTCACGTTAACCAATGAGAGTGTCTTGATTGGTGTCTCAATCTGATTGGCTCAGTTATGTACCTGTCACCAATCAGGTCGCAAGTCAGGATGCACACACAGCACAAGCTGAGTGGACAAGAGGCAGTTGGTGCCAGTCTTGCCAGTGAAGGCAGAGCGTTCACTTTGGAAACCCCAGTGCCAGAGGCAGTGCACACAGTGCTTGAACCGGTGAATTTGAAGACGATTTTATGATCATCCGAAGCAACACCAGGTACAGCCTCATTGGCTGCTGTCTTGGCTATTTTGTTTTCATGGGACCCAGAATGCTCTCTTTGTCAAAAACACTTTGGAGTGTGGATTGGGCCACTGGACATTGTTCCTATTGGCTGACTCGTCAGGAACCCCAGCCTGGATTCTAAACCACCCAGTTTTCTGTCTCTTTTGTCTAGAGTCTGTGGTGGCTGAGACAGCCAGGCACCTCCTCAGGACATTGTGGACCATCCCAGGGAAACTGCTGTTTTATTCCTTGTCGTCAGTGACATATGTTAAGTTCCCTCCCTCAATATTTGTGGGATTGTGAGGGTTTTTTTTGCATTTTGATACCAGGTTTCTTTGTGAAGCTTTGGAGTCTGTCTTGACATTAGCTCTGTAGACCAGGCTGTCTACACATGGAGACCTGCCTGCCTCTATCTTCCAAGTACTGGGTTAAAGGCATTCATCACCACCACCGCCAGTCATGTTCCCTCAAAACTTACATTTTGAGACTGGCATTTCAGACATAACAAAGTCATCTATCTTCATTTGCAACTGTTTTCTGGAAAATAACGGAATTACATTCTTAGAGCTACAGGCTTTTTACCCTGTATCTTCATTTTGGTTTTTTTTAGGTTATTTTTCTTTAGGTTTTGTTTCTTTCTTTGGTTGGTTTTGTTTTTTTCAAGACAGGGCTTCTCTGTGAGCTTTGGATCCTTCCCTGTGGAATTTTTTCTATCTACCAGTCTGGCCTAGAATTCACAGATATCGGCTAGCCTCTGCCTCTTGAGTGCTGGGATTAAAGGCCTCTGCCCCCACTGCCTGGGCCCTTCTCTTCATATGCTTTATTTGCCCATTTTTATATAAGAATGCATTCAGTCCCCCAGTCATGAATTCATCTTGAGCATGAACACGACTTCCTTTATGTTCTGTTGAACTTGCTAAAACTTTCAAGTGATTTCAATTAGGATAGTCATATTTAGGTATATAAACTGTTGGTTTATAGGCTCTTCAACTGGATTCCAGGAATTCTGCTCAGTGCTTCGTTGTGAATCTCTGCTTCTGCTTCCATCAGCTACTGGATGAAGGCTCTATGATGGCATTTAAGGTAGTCATCAATCTCATTATAGTGCACAGATATTGCCTTGATGGCCCTTTCACACAGGACAGACTAGAAACAGTGCAAACACAAATCAGACCTTCTGAAACCATCTATTTTCACAACCATGGAAGAGAAGAAAGATGTATTCTGTCTGGGATCTCCATGCACAAATGCACAGAACAACCAACGACTTCTCTGTCCCTGCACAGAAACACAGGACCATATGCTGTGTGTCTGGTCCTGACTTTTCCCCTTCAAATGCAAAGTCTCACACACACATGGGTAAGTATCAGATTCAGCAAGTTGTAGCCTCCCCTACAGCCAAATCAACACACACAAATATCAGGACATGCTATGTTGTAAATCCTGAATAACCAAGTTATATTCACACAAACACAGAGGAGATATAGGGGGAGGGAGAGGGATAGGGAGAGTGAGAGGAGATAGAAACAGAAGAGCCTGAGGGCAAGACAGAAAAAGATGGGTGTTGGGTCCAGTAGGTATCACATCACCCGTAGTCAAAGCCCCCCAAGCCATACACTCACACCAGATCATGATGCCAGGTTCTGATATACTTCCCATTCCCTTACAACCAAATCCCTCTATATATGGCAAGGTGTCATGTCCTTCGATGTGTCCCCACAACCTCCCCATACAGAATTAGGAGTCAGGTACTGCTCACAATCCCTTCTATAGCCAATGACACACATATGAACATACACACATGGGAGCTCACAGGTCCTTTGAGGTTAGCCCTACACAGCAAATAAAATACCTATAAACACACACACACACACATGCACACATGCATGCACGCACGCACGCACGCACATGCACACACACATACACACACTGAGTAAGTTTTCTGGTCCTGTGAAGTATAAATGGCTATGAAAATTCTCTCTCTCTCTCTCTCTCTCTCATCCACTCTCTCATCCATAATGAGGTATCAGTTACTGCTAGATATCATTCCATTCAACCAAAGCCCCCTCTTACAACCAAATGCAGGTACTTCCATTATCTCCTCTTCTGTAACTAAGCCCCTCACACAGTACATTGCTCTGCCTGTATCTACCAGGTATTTTCTCCTGCACAGCCAATGTCATCATATAGCAGGATTAAGCTCCTGCTAAGCACCCCCTGCCCTAGAGACAAAAGTCCTAATACAAATAAAAGCCAGGTATCAGACATTTAGGGTAGCCTTTTCCCTACTGTAAAAATTCCAATAAAAGCATAGGTGCATGCATAAGATCAAACCATGCCTCCCGAACATGGATGTTATGTTTGGAGGCCTGGGTAGGCTATGGGGCCACTAGCAGTAGAACCAGTATTTATTCCTGTACATGAATGGGCTTTGGGAGATCATTCCATATGGGGGGTACTCTCTCAGCCTAGACACATGGGTGAGTATATTATAAAAGATAACCATTGTTTAATAATACTCACTATTCAAGTATATAAACTTAATGAGTGTGTATTAAATACTAGGTACTAAATTAACCCAAAGTAATCACTGTTGATAACCTTGCTTTTCCCTCTCCCTGGGTCCTGGGTAACCTGCCCTGTTCCTGCTCCCAATTCCACTCCTTCCCCCCCCATTGCTTCTCCTCAGCACCCACTCTGCACCACCCTTTATTGAGCCTGAACCTTCTGCCACCTGCCTGTCACTCCCTGCCAGCCTGCATCTGGGCCCCAGCCTTCTCCTTAGGGAAGCTTTCCTGGTTGTGGGGACTCTCTAATCCTCTGGCTCTCTCCCTACCTCGGGATGGCTCTTCTCCAAGGCTACCTTTTCACCCCTGGATCCGTTATTGTTCCTCTCTGACGATTATCAAAGGTTGCATGGCTGTATAGTGCATGTTTAGGTGGCTGCATAAGGACTCTGCATGCAGAAACCAGCAATCACCACATGAAAGCCTCACTTAATGGACCTTTATCCAGCTATTCCCACTCCTAGATGCTGTGAAATCTGAGCTGGTATCTCATTCATGGAAGGTAGGAGCTATGTCATTGCCATGTTTGACACCTCAGATAATGCTATTTACACCCATCAGACTCAGTTGCCCTCCATGATTTTACATATTTCATGAGTACAGCACAGGCTGACCCCAAAATATCTATGTAGCTGAGGATGACCTTGAACTTCTATTCCTTCTAACTCCCATGAGAGCTGGGAAAACAACCCTGATGCATGTGGTCCTCACAATTGAAACCACTCCTGCTTGTGTGCTCACCAATTAGCTCCTGCTGTTTGATTTGTCGTCATTTGTAAGTGTCCCGTGTGCCCAGGATGGTGTTCTACTCTTGTTTCATCCAAGTCACAAGTCTAAGGAAGTATCCATTCATCTTCAATGGTAGATCTGCTGAGCTCATGTGTGAAAAAAATGAAAACCCTACATTTAATTAGAAGCGTTTGTTCTCACTGCTCCTCCTAATTGCCCCCTCTCCTAGAGGCAAAAGTCCCAAAACGAATACAAGCCAGGTACCAGTCCTTCTTAGTAGCCTCTTCCCTACAGTAAAAGCTTCCAATAAAAGCATAGGTGTCTGCCTAAGACTGAACCAGGGCCCCTGAACATGGGTGTCAGTTAGGAGGCCTGGGCATTCTATGGTTCCCCTGGGAGTGGAATCAGTAATTATCAGTAGTGCATGAATGACTTTGGGAGCCCATTAGCTATTGAGGGATACTCTTTTCTACAATTATTTCTATCATTATCTGCCTTTCCCAATTACTCCCATACCCTCCTTCCTCCCTACCCATGTAGTATTATGGTCTTCCTCTCTTTCTATTGAAAAAATAAATAAAACACAAATCAAAAGAAAAATCAACACAAGCAATCAATACCTGTAAAATATCCCCCTAAAAGAAAATGAGCCAAAACGTCTACCACATTTCTATTGAGCTGGTTTATGTGTTTGCCAATGATTCCCCCACATGGGTCCTATCAAGAGGAGTAGTTAAGATACCCAGTGAGAATTCATTGAAGGAAACTGATTCTTCCTTTGCCATCAGGAAACAATTGCAAAAGTGTCCTTGGTTAAGCATGGAAACTTGTTTCCCCTTCCACCACTTTTCATTGCTAGAACCCCAACTGACTTGAACCTTTTTATGCTTGTGTGTTGCTACAGTCTACGTGAGCTACAGTCTATGTGTTCATCTGTACTGTGATTATCTTCTTCCTTGGAAACATCTATTGCCTCTGGCTCCTAATGTCTTTCTGTCTCCTCAATTGCTCCCTGAACCTTGAGGGATGATTTTCATGAAGCCATCCCATTTAAAACTAAGTATTACAAAGTCTCATACTCTTTCCACATTGTTATGAGTCTCTTTGTTAGTTCCATCTCCTGCAAGAGAGTTTCACTGGTGTGGGCTGTTTGAAACACTAATCTCTCAGTATAGCACTACATCATCAAGACTTGTTTTATCGCTATGTACCCTTAGCAGAATAACAGCATCATGTTCTCCCATAGGCCCATGAACAACCTACACAGTTTCTTGGCCAAATTAGCAGTGTCAGTTACAGTTTCCATCTCCTAGAGTGGGCTTGAAAACGAATCAAAAAGTGACTGATTATTGACAGAGTGTTTATGCCATTATTGTTTCAGTCCATTTTGCATATTGGTCATTGTTGTTCTAGGGTTTGTAGTTGGGTGATATTGATGATTGTCTTTCTCCTTCACTACACTGCAGATATCATGATTGTCAGTCATAGTGGTGAAGCTTCTAGGAATAATCCTATCAACTTCTCCATGTTGACTAACATACATTTGTGTCTTCAGTAATAAGGCATAACAATAAGGTTGTTTATAAGCAACAGTCTTAGCAGTCTATGTGAGCTTTGGGAGTTTTCATGGGTCCCATCTTCAGCTATTCAATAAGGTATAACCTGATTATGTCAGTGAACCAAAAATTTTTATAGAGTTTTTTTTCTTCAATAAATATTGAACTATGTTTCTCTTTATTGATTTGCTTTAGGTTTTATATGCTATCTTTTCAGTTTTGGTAGGTCACACAAGTTTAGAAATTTGCCATTTGCTCCAGTATACATTTTCCATTTCATGCCAGTATACATTTTTAAAATACTTCCAGAAGAATCAGAGGAACCAGAGGGGTCAGGCACTGCACAGGAACATTGCCCACAGAAAAACAGTCTGGTACTCATAGGGGCTCACAGAGATCAGAGAGCCTGTAGGAGGTCTTACCCAGTTCCTATGCATATATGTTATTACTAAATAGGCTAATGTTATTGTGGGATCCATAACAGTGGGAGATGGATGGTGACTTATTCTTTGGCCTATTTATGCTACCCTTTTCCTCCTCCTGCTTTATTTCCCAGTCTTATAGTAGCATATTATGCCATGTTTGGTTGGTGTTCCTGAGAAGCATGACCTTTTATGAGGGGATATGTAGAGAGGGTAAATCTGGAGAAGAGAGGGGGAGAGTCTGGGGGAGGGTAAAAAGGGAAAAATATGGCCAGGGTATAATATATGAGAATAGGATAAAAATACTAGGAAACTTGAGCAACCTGAATGAGAAATGTGTTGATATCATTGATTCCTAGAAAGCCTTTTTATTTTATCACTATATAGAGAACAGAGAACATTATAATTTTTCATACTTATCATGTTGTCAGGAAACACCATACCTATAATATCTTCTCTCAAAGAAACATTATCAGATCTGAAAACAAAGAAGTAGAATTTAAAATGTAAATTGAATAATTATGTGTGAATTTATCAAAAATATTGAAAGAATAAAAAATTCAAAATAAGTTGTAAATGTACATATGGTTTAAAATATGTGATAGATATCATGGATTTCTAAGAAATGTTTCATGAATTGAGTTTTCATGGAAGCAAATGACTATTAGTTAGTGCAGGATGATTTTCTAATTACTTAAAGACAAACATGATATCATATTCACCAAATTATGTCAGAATACTCTACTGGGGAACAGGAAACATAGGTAAATTTATTGGCTGTTAAAGGATTACCTTAGGATTTGGTAATTAAAATCTTTTTCTTACAAAACTGCATTTCTTTCTCTCAGCAAAGGAGGGCATCTGTTAAACTGTGTACCATGATTATTTCTATTCCCTATGATTTAGATATTTCTTCAGGAATGTTGATTCTCTGTTACTATTTGTAGTCTATACTTTCCTTAAGAAAGTATTTCAAGTGTTTATGGCCATATGATTCCCATTATTTGGGTTATTGAGAACTTAGTAGTGAAGAAAAATTTATTCCCAAGAATGTTCATGTTAGTTGCCAAAATAAATTACTTCCAAATGATTCTTTACATTCCAGCCACTTTGGCAGTAACAGCACCAAAATTTGGCTATAGATTTAAACTGTGTTTTCTCCTACTTAATCACTTTTGGTAAGGCTGCATCTGTTTTGTTTGCCCTTTTCAAAAAATCAAGGTTTTATGCTTCTGCAATGTTCATTATTGTCTATTTCCTTAGATTCAGTTCTTGTCTTCACTAAATTTTCCAGATTTCCTTTTTGAGTTTAGTTTATTCTCATTTTTATTTGTGTGACACAGAGGTTCATTGTAAGTTTGCCTCACATTTGTCACACTTCTCCAAGTAGAAACTGAAAGCTATAGACTTTCCCTAAGACCTACTTCTCTTTGTTTTTAATCTGGTTTTCTCAGTTAGTGTTGTCATGGATATTACCAAGAATCTCACTAACAAGACCAGTGAGAAGGTGATGATGCAGCTGGACCTAGAGGCCAGCACCTCTGAAAACGAGACACCATCCAATCACTATGTCATCCTCAGGACCCTTGGCAAAGAGAACTTTGCTGAGTTGAAGCTTGCCTACCACCTTCAAACAGAGGAGCAAGTTGCCATCAAGGTCCTGAAAAATGGAACCAGGAATGACTTCAGCATTCATACCAAACTTGACATCTTGAAAATGTTGGACCACCCATATATTATCAAGCTGTTCCATATCATCAACACCAAAGATTACACCTATATGGTGTTAGAACATGCTGCTGGTGGAGATCTGGTGAGCCACATTGAGAGGGTGGGCTCTCTGCAGGAGGAGCAGGCCCAACACATTTTTACACAGCTAGTGTGTGCAGTTCACTACTGCCATAAGAATGACATTGCACACCGAGACATCAAGCTAGATAATATGCTGCTTGATGACAAAGGCAACATCAAGCTGTGAAACTTTGGCCTGGCCACCCGTGACACCCCTGGCCAAGGTACCAAGGGGTTCTGCAGAACCACTGGATGTTGTGCTCCAGAGCTGTTCTATAACAAAGAACACAACAGCGGACATCTGGAGCATGGGAGTGGTTTTGTATGCAATGGTGACGGCAGACTTTCCATTCAAGGGCAGTACCTACTCAGACATGGAGGAGGAGATGCAGGATCCCAAGTACCACCTCCCTTACAGACTTTAAGAAAACATAGCAGACATCATTGAGCAGTTGTTCACTGTGAAGCCTGAGCAGAGGCCCAAGATATATGACATTGGACAGCACCAGTGGGTCAAGGCAAAGGAAGAAATACGGAAAATCACACCACCCTTAGAGGCACTCTGCAACAACCCAAATCCCAGCATTTTGGTGGCTATGTGGAGGATGGGCTACAACCTCAAGGACATTAGTGCTTGTCTACAAGAAAAAAAATTCAATAGCATAATGGCCACGTACCTAATTTTAAACCACAAGTCACCCCGCGACCACTCTAAATATGCTGAGAAGTTTTTGCAGCCTTGTGTTGCTATGTCCCCAGCAGATGCTCTCACTATCTTCCTTCTCAGAGGGGACTGAGTGAGTTTGCTCTCTCCCCCTTGCTGGAGGAAAACCGGGTGCATGATGAGAAGGGATCAAGGAAGAAGACCATGAGAAGCCTGAGCATGCCTGCCACCTTGTGCTGCCAGCAGAAGGGAAACAAGCGTCCACACCCAGCCCCCAAATTGGCTCCTCATGAGATTACTTATGTCAAGAACAGATGTTTGGCAGTGGATAGCATGATTTGCAACTGGCCATCCTCAATATCCCTGTCCTCAGAGAGTATTTCTTCTTCAAAATATTTATCCTGCAATACACCACAGGAAGTGAACACCCCCAACAATAACTCATGCACTCAGAGTTCAGGGAGTTACAGGGAGGTACCTCACATTGTAAGTACCACTGTCACATATGACATTCAGAAAGATTCTCTTCGGGCAACATCCGAGAACAGTGTTGACAATGTCACTCCTGAATGCATTCCTGAAATCCAGAGATCTTCCCTTCAGGCATCATCTAACAACAGCTTTGATGATGTCACTCCTGAAGGCATACCTAAAATTCAGAGATCTTCCCTTCAGGCATCATCTAAGAACACCTTTGATGATGTCCCTACTGAAGGCATACCTGAAATCCAAAGATCTTCCCTTAAGGCATCATCTAAGAACAGCATTGAAGATGTCGCCTCTGTCAGCTGTCTATCCTGAGGCTGGAGGAGGATTAAGAAAGAACTTGGAAATTGTCTGAGATGACTATGCTGCTGCGTGACAGCCTACAAGAGAAGTCATGTTTCTCAGGATGAAGCAGATCCAGTGGAAGTGGAGAGCAGTGTGGTCGCACACACACAGCTGCATGGGGTGCCCAAGATGCACTCCTGTGTTTCTTAATCTATATGTTTTCTAATGTCCTCTGCAACCGTCACATGACAGTACAGTCATGAATATGAAAATTAGCAAACCTTATTTCTAAAGGAACAGTCCTAGAGCAACCCCATAACCATTAGCATGAAATGGTTTAGCAGAAAGTAAACAACAGAGGATGAGAAACAGGGGTTGCAGAGGCAGCAAATATTAGTTAGTTAAAATAGGAAAGGATAGGAGGGGATCAAAGGTTTGAGGTAATAAAACTCCAAAGGCTAGGGAAGAGAGTGAGGGGAGGAACCACTTGAAAATAGATGGCCCAGAAAGAAATAAGAGTCAAGAATCTGAACTATATATTTCAAAGTTCTTAAGACTGTGTCTTGCATACATCATTATCTTCTGAAGTGATAAGTACCTATGAAGGTTGAGACATGGGGTAGGAATTCTCCTGGTGCGACTGAGACAGCCGAAGTAGGAGCCCTGCAGGAAGTCCAGATTTTCGTGTTGCCCCTAACCCAGGAGAGAAGTCCAGCACAGGAGGAGGTAAGCCATCGTCTACCACAGGATTCTCCATAGAAAACTATGGGTAACAAGGCTAAGTCCTAAGGATGGCCTTCCATAGCATTCTTCTCAGAGGGAAGCCTTGGGCCAAAATTCACCTCCAAAACCGCCCATGAATTAAAGTCCCAATGGGACAGTCTTCATGGATAGACCACAGCAATGCTCTTTTGTCTTTCTTTACAAAGATAAGGTCAAAGGGAGATGTTTTGTCACACTGAGGGAGAGGTGACCCTTCTCTTCCCTCTTCCTCCTTTCCCTGGTGTTGTGTATGCCGCCTGCCTACATCCCATTGGCCCTCTTATCACAGGAGTCAAAGTCCCACTGCATGATGCTGGACCAGTCTAGCTGTTGGTGAAGGGGCCTTACTGTGGGGCTTTTGTCAGAAGCATATTTGTCTCCTAACAGGAAGGACAGCAAGCTGGAAGGAAATGGGTTCCACTGTGGATGGAAAGCTGGGATATTGCTCCACTTTGGATGATGGGTATTGCTTGCCTGTCTTGCAGTACAGTAGACTCATGACTTAGACCACAGTCTTGGGACTCCTTTTTATTTAGATCCCACATCAGAGGTTAGACATAGACAGAACCTTGTGACCATAGAGTTGAGGCATTCCACTGGGCTATCTGCTTGGGTGTCCTCCTGTTAAAGTTGTCTTTGCTGATGTCATAGACACACTTGAGACAGATCACTGCTGTCTGCAAGGAAAAGTGGCCACTCATCAAGGACTGAATGCCAGGGCTCATCTGTGGGCCTCATGTGGCTAAAGACAACATTGAAACTACCTATCTACTCCTGTTGTATGAGAGATGTTTCTGTGATCTGGTCTATCCTTGACACTGGTCTACAGACAAATAAGCATGAGGCTGTCAAAGCCAGACATTTTCAATTCCAAGGAAATGGTCATTGAGCTCATGATACAGAGGGGCAAAATAATGAGAGACAACACAGCCATACATTGAGATGGATCTTGGCATAACTTGTGGCTAGTAGAGCTTCTTTCCCCTCTGGCCCACTATCCCCTAACCTTTATGGAGGAACAGTTTTTATAGAAAGGGTGAACAACTTCTTACCCCTGTATGTTAGGACAGTCACTCTGAAACTGCCCTGAGGAACCACAAACATGTGGTGGACACAGCCTCACAAGGAAAATGAACACAGAGCTACAGGGCTTCTTGCTTCTGTGGGCGATGCTGCTCTACATCCCTGGTAATTACTAAGGCTACTTTCTGAAGCCATCACCAGGGAAAGGGAGACTTGGGTGTTGTGACTTGGTCAGTCTAACTTAGGACAGAAAAAGTAAGAAAATAACTGGCTTCTTAAGATGGTGTTTAAGCAAATCTCATTATGAACAGGTGTGATGTTTATTTCTGTTTACTAACATTTCCCTGGAGCCTGATGGGAACTTTGTGTGTCCCTGCAATGAAAGGCATGCTCCTGCCTTTAGCCTTTTCTTCTGAGAGAACAGAAGATGGCTGAGGCCTCCCACTGCCATCACCTCCATCCTTCACTGTCTGTCTGCTGGATAGAGCAGGAGCAAGTGCTATCAGTCCCAGCTACTTAGAGCAGGACCTTCATAAACACCAGCTCAAAGCAGTTCACTGGTATCCTCACAGAAATGAGTCTTTGAGATGCTTTTTTGGACTTAATGTGTTTGGTTGGGACACTACTTAAATTACACCCACTGCCTTATGGACACTGCCATGACGACCATTTTGGTATGGGTGGGTCACACGGAGTCTCATAGACTAACTCAGATCTCTTATTGGCCATCTTTTCTCTCCTAATTTTTGCAGGGACTTTTGGACAGGATCTTTGTGGAGGCTCATTTTCACCAAGTATGTATCCTGTGTAATGTAGACAGAGGACATGAAATGGGGTGCAAGAAGCAGAGTGCCTATGCTTAGATATGTTTCTGGGACAAGACTTTTCCTCCTGTACTCCTAGAGCCTGATTCCTGCAAAATACCAGGGCAGTCATTAGACATTATTCCCTGAAATAATGACCCTAATGATGTTGGCTTAGGGAAGGTCACATTGGAAGACAATGGGCATTATACCTGCCTCTTTAGTCCTCGAATTGCACTAAAAGAAAACCTGCCAAGAACACAGGTCTTCTGCTTTGGGAAAGTGGAACTCTCAGTCAGCTTTTACATTGCTCAATAATACTCCTTCTCCTGTATGTGCTAGGCCACATCCTGAAACACATCTTCAGGGAATTCCTGACCAGAGGATCTGAACACTCAGTGAGGATGATGGTGATAAAACTCCACCAGGTAATTTCCTGAGCTCCTGAGGATCCCAGGGGCTCCACACACAGGACATACTGTGTAGAGCAACGAAATGGCTTCAGTTTCTGCCACCACAGAACACCCCTGCTCAATTCTTGTCAAGATGTGCAGACAACAGGTGGATTCCCTTTGATGAAAGTTTCCCAGTGGATGTTTTAATGTGGAATCTCCACCACACTGTGGAGCTGTGTTTATTTTTGACAGTGCAAAAAGGATACTTAAGGCCGGGCGTTGGTGGTGCACGCCTTCAATCCCAGCTCTCAGGAGGCAGAGGCAAGTGGATCTCTGAGTTCGAGATCAAGCCTGGTCTACAGAGTGAGTTCCAGGACAGGCTCCAAAACAATACAGAGAAACCCTGTCTCGAAAAACCAAAAAAAAGGATACTTATGCCTTTCTTTCCTCACAGATGACCCAGGAAACCTGCCTGAACAGATAAAAAACAAGCCTCAGCCTTGAATTGTGAAGACAGTGTGCATTTCTACATGACAGCTAGACTGGAATGCGTGAAGAGCACGGTGTCCATGAACCCTGTTGGCCAGGCCACCAGTAACATGGACATGGCTCACTTGAGGTCATCTACTTGTGCTGTTTCTCCCTGGTGTTAAATAGAGACTGTGCACAGGTGAAACAATTACTGAGGTATTGAATGAGAACTCTAACAGAATTTATGCTGATTGGTGCTCAAGACACTTATGATTTCTGAGGAATCCAAAGGAATGTAAACTCTCAGACCCCTGTTCCTCAGCAGCAGTCACTGTTGTTAATGTGTCAGATTTTTCTTCAGATAGGCTCAGAAAAATATCCATCTGATGCCCAAACAAAAAATACAACAACCAACTGAGTTTATTCCTAGGAGAGATTGCAGACTCTGTATTTCTGGTTCCATAACATCATGTAATCCCTCAGATGTCCATAAAGTTTGACAGGGGAGGAACAGAGACTGGGCAAATCCCAGTAACAGACCCACTTAAATCATGTAAGCTGACTTTTGTCAGAAGCAACCAGGAAGTCAAGGCAGAGAAAATGGTCTCTCCTATAGGACGGCAGGACAAGTATGCAAAAGCAAACAACAAGGAACCTGTTAGAAGAAAGAATAGACTCTCAAATATTACAGCTGACTCCAGATCCCAAAACTGCAATGTTCATGGAAGAGCTACAGAAGAGACCTGCAAAAGTTCTGCTTCATACGGAGGAAGAACAGAAACAGAGAAGATGAATTGTGGCCAGATGAGCTCTGATGCCATGAGTCAAGAAAAGACAGAAGCTGGAGAATGGCTGGAGGACCACTACAACCTATGACATCTAGAGGAAGCCTGGACACTGTCACACCCCAGAAGACAACAAGATGGTGGTTCAGTGCTAGGCAGCATGAAGGGAATGCTACAGCCTGATGAGCTCTGCTCTCCTCTCCTTTACACCCATTTGCAGCTCAAGATTACTGCATGAAGATATGGACCAGAAGCAGAGTGATCACTATCCAGAGCTGGGGACCACTTCCAGCTCTGTCTGCTTTGCTTTTGGCTCTCAATACCTCAGCCCAGTATAAGAGGGAGATTGAGCATAGGAAATACATAGGGCTTGCTGGAGCTGGTGAGTCTCCATGCTGCTGCTCCTGGAGCTCAGAAAGCCTAGAGTTGCACACTCCCCATGCCTAATCCACACACACTACTAGATGTCTACCACACAGAACACATCACCCTCCTGTTCCCCTGCAATGAATATGTCAATTCCAGATGGTGCTGAACACTCCACATCCCCCAAATTGCTAGATGTCAGGGCCTGATGGACACCTGCAACCCACAAACCAAAAATACATTAGGAGTCAGGCCTTACCTGATACTTTTCTTTACCTGCACACACTCATATATCAAAGTCTTCTTACATTATTAAATATCAGTTCAGGATGCTGCTTCCCCATCACCACACACCAGTAGGAGTCAAGACCTGATGTGGCCCCATTCATCTGCTATGCTCAAACATCCTTGCTAGTAATTGTCTCCTGTTGATATGGCATCTCCTTACACTTCCCCAGATACATTGGGTCATATTAGAATCAGCTCCCCACCAGCCCCATGTGATTTTCTGTATGTCAGGCCTTACTGGACACCAACTATAGAGCCCTCCATATAATCCGTATCAAACCCTATTAGAACACCCTCAACCATTCCTCCTGCAGCCACTTCTTAGGCCCCACTGGACACAAACTGCACCTCATTGACACTCAGTACCCACTGATGTTTCATGGGTCTCACAGTTCTGTTCCCTACTATAGTCATGCACTGTATGTGTGATGGAAGCCCTGTCAGTGATTGTGAGCCTATAACAGTCAGGGAGGGGATATCAAGCAGGCCTGATGCCTAAAAATGAATATAGTTATCATCAATTGTATGTGTTGTAGGGCCTTACACTACAAGTTTAGAAGAGGGCATGCTGGACGTAATTCCCAGCCCACTTCTACACTTGTATGAACGAGGCCCTGATACACACACCATTGATGCCACCCATGTTCACTCCTTGTTATCAGGTCTTTTTTATGGAAATGGGACTTAGGCCGTGTCCTGCAAAGCTTGACAGATTGCACAATATTTGGGCTGATGCTGACCAGAGATATAGACACACCAACATGCACTGTTAGGTCTCAGGCTCTGCTGACACCCTAACTGCCTCACCCACACTCAGAAGTGTCTAACACTCCCAGACATCACATTCCACATGGCCAACCTGCTACTTATATGCTGATCAGAACTTGATGGACACCAGTTCATCCATAAGCTAACATTGGGGCCCAAGTGGACATCCCCTTCTTCCACTGCTACCCTCTGACAGTCGGTGTTATTCATCAAACACATTGAACAGACCACCACCCCTATGACCACTCATCCACTTCTAGGTGTCCAGTTCTGTTTGACCTCCCACTGCGCGTTAATGGACAACTATCACACCATACTGGAACCTTATCCCCCTATCAGGCCTTGCACACTTGGGAGGAATTACCATTGCTGGACAATATTCTTCTGAAGACACAGCTACAAAGCCAGGCATCAGGTTCTGCTTAACCCCTTCCTATGATGCACAATGTGCTGGGACTCAGGTTGTGCTGTTAGTTATTGGGCCATGTTTGACATTGACCCAGTTTCTAAGCCAGAATGGCTCATTACAGTCTGGAGTGTGATGGGTAATGTGAGGTTATCCCTACCTAACAACTAAAGTACCCATAAACACACACACACTCACGCACGCGCGCGTGCACGCACACACACACACACACACATACATCTAGTTATCTTTTTAGGCATCCCTCTGATACAGAAAAATCACACAGACGTAAGGAGCCAACAAGACCAGGTATGTAAGTACACACACACATACACACAACACACACACATGCACTCACTCATCTAGCTTTTATGCACCACCATTTTACAGACAGAGCCCCACTAGATGTCAAGTGTAATATAAGTATACAAACACACACACACACAAACCTAGGTTTCCTTTTTTAGGCACCCCACCTACAGACAAATGTCACACACATAACTACCTGTCCAGACCAAATATAAGTATACACATACATGCACACACACACAAATACACCTTGGTATCATACCTTTAGGCACCCTCTCTCCTACAGACAAATGCCACATACATAACTAGCTGTCAAGACCAGGTATATAAGTACACACACACACACACACACACACACATGAACACACATCTAAATATCCTTTTAGGCATCCCTCTCCTACTGAAATATCCCACACTCATAACATGCTGTCAAGACCAGCAATGTAAGTATAAGCGCCCCACCAAACACACACATCTAGGTACCCTTTTTAGTCACCCAGTTCCTACAGACAAATCCCACACACATGACTAACTCTAAAGACCAGCTATGTAATTATACACACACACACATACACATTTAATTATAATTTTAGCCACCTCCTCTCCTACAAACAGATCCCACACACATAACCAGCTCTCAAGAACAGCTATAAACACACACACACATACATTTTTAGGCAGCCCCTCTCCTAAAGAAAGATCCATACTAGCTCTCAAGATCAGTTATATACGTATACGCACACTCACACACACACACCTAAGTGTCCTTTTAGGCACCCCTTCTCCACAGTCAAATTCCAAACACATAACTAGCTGTCAAGACCAGCTGTGTAAGTATACACCCACACCCACCCACCACCACACCACACCCTAAATCTTTATAGGTACCACCTCTCCTACAGATAAATTCCCACACATGAGTAGGTGTCAAGACCAGCTTCATTAGTACACACACACACACACACACACACACACACACACACACTCACACTTCTAGGTACCCTTTTAGACACTCCCTTCTAGGAATCCTTTTAGATACCCCTCTATTCCAGACAGATTCCATACACATAACTAATTGTCAAGACCAGCTTTATAAGTATACACACATATACACATCTAAGTATACTTTTAGGCACACACTCTCCTACAGACAAATCCCACACATAACTAGTGGTCAAGACTAGCTATGTAAATACACACACACACACACACATTTAGGTATCCTTTTAGGTACCTACTCTCCTACAGACAGATCCCACACACATAACTAGTGGTCAAGACTAGCTATATAAGTATACACATACACACACACAAGTATCATGTAAGTATCCTTTGAGGTACCCCATTCCTAAAGACATATCCCACATATATAACACACATATCTAGGTATCTTTTTATTCACCCCCTCTCCTACAGACAGATCCCACACATATAACTAGCTCCCAAGACCAGCTATATACGTATTTACACACACACACACACACACACACACACACACACACACAAATGGATTGGTGTCAGGTTCTATTTGTGTATCCTGTGTGATCTGTTTAAGAGAGGAGATGCCTAGCAGTACATGAAACATAGGACTGAGTGTGGGGCTTCAGCCATAAGGGAAGGGAGACATAATGTAACCTAAAACCTATCCATGTTTCTGTGTGCATGTGTGCATGTGTTTGTGTGTATGTGTGCATGTGTATGTGCTTTGCGTGCATGTGTGTTTGTGGTTGCTTTTATGTATGTCATATCCTACTGTGCACCAGCTAGTTACAAACTTCACTATAGCACAATCTCACACACAAACACAAAGCCATGTATGTGCATGGCAAGGTGTCAGATCCTGCAAGATACTACTTCCCTTGTAGTAAAGCACTAGGCAGGCATGCATACATACATACATACATACATACATACATACATACATACACACAAAGGGATAAGTGTAGGGTTGTATTACATATCACCCCCATTATAGCTGAAGCCCCATAGTCAGGCCTATGTTTCAGGTTCTGTTCAGCACTTCCTCTCTTAAACACATCACATACACAGGACTAGGTGTCAGGCCATGATGGGTACCTCCTGCCCTAATCTCAAGGTTCAATACACAAGCATGGGTACTTGATCAGTGCTAGATATCCCCACCCTAGTGACAAAATGCTCAGTACATACACATGGGCAAGTCTAAGCCCTACAGTCAAAGTTCAAGCTCTTCATGTTAATTCCTCCCTGCAGACAAAACTCCCCCAAACAGGGATACTCCTGTGGTCTGCTAGGTACAAACTCACCCACAGCTCCTACCACCAACCCACTGCTTTGTACAGGAATCTAGTTGCAGGCCCTACTAGATGCCACCTCTCCTGTAGTCAAAGCCTCATATAAAAACATGGCTTTATCAGGTTCTACCACATATTTACCTCCTACACATCCAAAACCCCACAGATACATAAGGTTTCAGCTCCTGGTTAGTACCCCATCACCCACAGTAAAAGTACCACTTACACATACAGATCAAGATATTCATTCATGCCAGGAAGCTCCACTCCTTCTGTTCCTCTGTGTTTTGTACTCACATCTGAATAATGAGAGATAAGAACAGGAGATGTGTAGAATCTGCAGCTAGTTTGCTAGTATTCATATACACTCTTCCCTATAGCCAAATGCCAGGTACACAGCCACACACTCAGACTCAGGAACACATGCTTGTATGAAACCATGCAATACTCATTAACAATACAATCAAGGCCCTGCTTACACACAAACATCTATGTCCTTCTCCTACTAGGTGTCCATCTCCCTACAGCAAAGCATGTACATACACACACATAAAGAGAAAAAGAGACAGGAGAGAGGAGAGAGACAGAGATAAAGACAATGACAAAGATAGAGACTGAAGTCAAAGAGACAGTGATATGAGATAGATAGATGGATAGATAGATACAGAGAGAGAGAGAGAGAGAGAGAGAGAGAGAGAGAGAGAGAGAGTGCTCTGTGTCAGGTCCATTGTTACTACTCCATTTAGTTAAAGCTGTCTACTCCGGGCTAGGTGTCAGCTTCTGCTTGACACAGATTCCCCTACACCAAACTTCCTGTACACAGCTAGCCTACCAGAATGCCCATCCTGCCCTATAATAAATGTCATGTACATAGCCACACACCCAGAAACACATTTGGGCACACCTACTCCAACAAAGCCATGTACATACTCAATGAACTTACAGCTTGCTATTGGATCCTAAAAGGAAGCTCCCATACAATTAATGCCCCACATAAACGTCTAGTTGACAAGTCCTGTGTGGTAAAGGCATCCCCCATATAACAAAAATACAGCTCTAGGTGTTATGTTCAGTAAGGTATCCAAAATAAAGGTCAAAGCCCTATTTTACACAAAATCATACACACACACCCATATGCACACACACATACACAAGCATGCACATGCACATATGTAAACACATGCACATGTACATGTACACATACACACACATGAAAACACATGCATGCACACACACTGCACACAATCAAGCCCGCACACATGCACAGATGCATGCACACACATTACACACACTTGCACACATACATGCCCACACACATGCACATATGTACGCACACACACATGCACACACATGCACAGACACACGCATGCACGCACACATACATACACACACACAAGCATGCCTGCACACACATGCATGCACACACACATGCATGCACACATGCACATGCATGCAAACACACATACACACATGCACCTAAACACATAAACACACACACACACACACACTTCAATTTGGAATCCTCCTTCAGCTTCTTAGTGCTGGGTGTAAGTATGTAACATGTACTTACATGGATGAATAGAAGTTTTAAAAATGGAAAGATGTCATGAAAACAAATCAAGATCCAGGACAAGACAATTCCATAGTGTGAGGTTAATTTGAAGAAGTTAATCACAGAATCTCAAGAAGTTGGATTTGAGAAATCTGGCTATTCTCATCTTAGCAACTCCAAGCTCGCTATGACATCCTACAGGTTTCTGATAGATATTATGATGTCTTCTCTGAGAAACCATGACAGCACCTGTGTTTGTGCATTTGCCTTCATATGAAACAACTACATACAACTCTTGAATTTATGATTAAATCCATTCATGGAAAAATGCTTTGCTTGAGAAAAATTACAAAAGCATTGGGACTGGAGTGATTGTTGTCCCACTGCCAGGGGCCTCCCAACAAATCAAGCCAAATAACTGTCACCCACACTCAGAGGGCCTAGTTAGTTCCCATACAGGTTCCTCAGCTACAAGCCAGAGCTCATGAGCTCCTATTCTCTGGGGTCTTCCCTCTCTTCAACTGAAAAAATGGAGCTCAGCCTGGTGCTTGGTGGTGGGTCACTGCTTTCAACAGTTACTAATGTAGACTCTATTATATGCTGGACTTTGTTGACTCCCCCAATGGAGACTTTATCCCTCATAGGAATAGGTGGGTTGGAGTAGGAAGGGAATAGGGGAGGGGTGGGGTAGGGAGAAGGGAAGGGTGGGATGGGGAACTGGGTTGGTATATATAATAAAAATAGAAAAAATAGTAGAGTTTAAAAATGAAAGAGTACTTGTTGTTCTTGTAGAGGTCTGGAAGTCATTTACCACCACCTAGGATATGCAATACACAGTCTCACGTAATTCCAGCTCCAGGAGAGCTGACACTTTCTTCCAGCCTTTGTGAGCACTTTAGCACACACACACACACACACACACACACACACAAGTACACACTATATATATACATATAAGGCATATATACATTACTTATATGTACATAATTTAAAACATATGTGTAAAATCAATTTTAAGAAAAGAATTTCTCTGGTTTAAGAATCTAGCAATATTCTGTAGCACCAAAAGTAAAACCTCATAAACAAATATTGGGATTCAAGCTCATGATCAGAGAAGCAAAGCAGCCAAGCCACCAGTGTGTTCTCACCTCAGACAATGCTCAGACAGAAGAGGCAATTCGCTGAACTAGAGATTGCACCTACAGACTACACTGCTCCTCACCAAATCTCAGACTGCTACTGAGACAGCACTGAGCTCCTTATATTCTCTCTAGAGCTGGGATTTAAGACATGAACTCTGTATCTCTATTAGACTGATTCACTCTCATGTAGCCCAGGATGGTTTTGAACTCACAGAGATCCATCTGCCTCTGTCTCCTGAGTCCTAGGATTAAAGGAGTGTGCCATCACTGCCCAGCTTCTATGACTAGCTACTGTGGCTGGCTTTGCAGTATGATGTTCAGTGGCTTTATTAGATCATAAACAATGTATCGCCACAATAGTCAAACCATTAGCATCTCAATGCCCCATTGAGTCAATCAATATGAAAGCAATATGATACAAGTTGTATTAAGACAAATGTTCATTTCTCAGTTCTCTAAATTAAAATTTATATTTAAACAATCTACCAGTAAAATATATTATCACGATTTTAAATTGTAATAGAAATGCTTCAAAAATACAAGTAGGATATAGGAATTCAAGTTTCTTTGTTGCCATCTATAATATACCTTTATATATAATGAGTAGTGTAAATAAATGTTCACTTAGTAAGTTAAGCTAAAATTCATTAAGTCTTACTCACACTGAGACCATTGTTATTAATGAGGTGGGACACAGAAAATACAAAATGTACAACAATCTTAGCATATTTAAATCAACTGCAAACAATATAGGTGCCAAGGAAACAATAGGATATCTTAAGAAAGGAATTTTTAAAATAAATTTATTTAAATAGGAAACCATTTTAGAGGGACTAGGAGGCAGGAGAAAGCAGCCAGCATCATTGGCCACCCTTCCAGTCTCACCCCTCCACCATCCAGGAGAAAGTAGGAGAGTGGGGGGGAGAAAGAGGAGAGGAGAGGACAGACCCTTGATGCCATATACACCAGGAGAGGGAGAGACTCCCCCTATACCCATTGGAAGAAGACAGTGTAAGAATACGTCCAACAACAGAAAAACTTATATGACACCACCAGAGTCTTGGAACTCTACACCAGCAAGACCTGATAATTCCAAGCAGATGATGGAAACAATTCAAACAGTTCAAGGCCTGAAAACAGAAATAGAGACAATAAGAAAACACAAACTGAGGTAATCCTGGAAATAGAAAAGTTGAATAAACAATCAGGACCTACAGATGCAAGCATAACTAACAGAATACAAGAGATAGAAGACAGAATCTCATGCACTGAAGATAAACAAGAGGAAATAGATTCATCAACAAAAGAAAGTCTTAAATCTAACAAATCGCCCTGCCCTGTACTGAGGTGAGTGGAGCCTGCTCTGAGCCCAACTCCCTACATCCCCCTGCTTTCCTCTCCCTGGGCTTTTTCTGCACCTAGAGATAACCTGTCCTGCCCCGAAGGATCACCTGAATCTGGCCACACCTCAATCTTCAGTGCTCTTAGGTCCCTGCCCTGTGATTAAGGTGAGTGGGGGCTCTGCTCTGAGCCCTAACTCCCTACATACCCCTGCTTCCATCTCCCTGGGCATTTTCTGAGCCTAGAAATGACCTGCCCCTCCTGGAAGGATCACCCTGAGTCTGACCACACCTCAGTTTTCAGTGCACTCCAGTCCCTGTACTTAAAGTGAGTGGAGGCCCTGCTCAGAGCCCCAACTCCTGACATCCTTCTGCTTCCATCTCCCTGGGCATTCTCTGTGCCTAGAGAGGACCCACCCTGCCCTGAAGGATCACACTGTGTCTAACCACACCTCAGACTTCAGTGCCTCTAGTCCCTGCCCTGTGCTTAAAGTGAGTGGGGCTCTTCTCTGAGCCCCAACTCCCAATATCCCTCAGCTTCTTTCTCCCTGGCCATTTTCTGCACCTAGAGAGGAACTGCCTCACCCAAAAGAACCACCCAGAGTCTGTCCACACCTCAGTCTTCAGCCTCCTCCGGCCTCTGCCCAGTGCTTGAGGTAAGTGAGGGATCTGCTCTGGGCCCAAACTCCCAACATCCCCTGCTTCCGTCTCGCTGGGCATTCTCTGTGCCTAGAGAGGACCCACCCTGCCTTGAAGGATCACCTGAGTCTAGCCACACCTCAGTCTTCAGTGCCCTCCATTCTCTGCCCTGTGCTTGAGCCCCTGCCATGGGCTTGAGTCTTCACTCCCCTCTGGTCTCTGCTCTGAGCTTGAGAGTGTCTCAGACCCACTTGCACCCATCAGAGTATTGGACCTACTTGAACACACTGGAAGGGATCCTTAGACCCAAACCCACCAGGAGAGGAAGAGACCCCATGAGCTCCCAAAAAGAAGGATGGGAAGAAGGCAATGATGATGGGGGAAGTCCTGTGTATATGTCAATGAAGCACTGTTGGCCAATAGGGAACCAAGATAGGTGGGACTAGGAATCCAGGAGGACTCTGGGTAGGAGAAACACAGGAGTTGAGATGTAACGCCATGGGGTAGGAAGCCCAGAAGCCTCTCCGGTAAGAGAAATACTTAGATTAGCAATTATGGGATAAATACTTAAGTCAGAGCTAGCCAGTAAGAAACAAGCAAGGCCAACAGCTTCATAATTAATATAGCCTCCTGTGTGTCATTTGGGACTGGCACAGCTCTGGAACCAGGCTGGCAGGAAGGCTTCTCTTTACACAATATAAAAATAAAGTCAACAACAGAAGAACCAGTATGACAGCACCAGAGTCTAGAAACTATACACCAGCAAGACCTGAACATACCAACACAGAGGAAACAGAAAAGAATGACCTTCAAAACAACCTCCTGAAAGTGATAGAGGCCCTCAAGAGGATATGAGAAAATCCCTTAAAGAAATGGAAGAAAACACAAAATAAAATCAACAAATCTCTTTTTTTCTTTTTTGGTTTTATGAGACAGGGTTTCTCTGTATTGTTTTGGAGGCTGTTGGTCCAGCCCAGCCTCTAACTCACAGAGATCCGCCTGCCTCTGCCTCCCGAGTGCTGGGATTAAAGGTGTGCACCACCACCACATGGCTAACAAATCTCTTAAAGAAAGCAAGGAAACCCAAGAAAAAAAATCAAACAGATAAAGGAAAGAATTCAAACAGTTCAATACCTGAAAACCAAAATGGAGACAATAAAAAAACACAAACTGAGGTAATGCTGGAAATCAAAATGCTGAATAAACAATCAGGAACTACAGATGCAAGCATAACTAACAAAATACAAGAGATGGAAGACAGAATCTTGTGCACTGAAGATAAACTAGAGGAAATAAATTGATCTACAAAAGAAAGTCTTAAATCCAACAAATTCTTAACACAAAATATTCAGGAACACCATGCAAAGACCAAATCTAAGAATAATAGGTATAGAAGAAGGCAAAGAGGGCAAGCCAAGCTTTGGGGGAGCTTGGGTCTCCGGCACAGACACTCCCCATCCCCTGCCCAACACCCATCCCCTTGATCTTCCTGGGACGCTCCTGGCATCCAGAAGACCTGCCCACGCAGAAAAGACATCAGCCCTTCCAGGCCCCAAACTCCGGCGAGCCCAGCTTCAGGGGAGATTGGGTCTCCGGCGGAGAGACTCCCCATCCGTTGCCCAACACCCATCCTCTCAATCTTCCTGGGACGCTCCTGGCATCCAGAAGACCCGCCCACACAGGGGAAGACATCAGCCTTTCCAAGCCCCAACCTCCGGCAAACCCAGCTTCAGCTTAAGCTTCACTGTCAGCATCCCCAGATTCAGCTTCAGGAAAGAAGGAGACCAGTGGAGACAGAAAGACCCCCACCAGCACCCACTGCAAGAAGAGATGGGAAGAAGACAGAATAAGAGCTCACTCAGCAATAGAAAAACCAACATGACTCCACCAGAATCTAGGGAACCAACACCAGCAACACCTGAAAAGCACTACATAGACGAAGCAGAGGAGACAGACCTTAAAAGTTATTTTA
Source organism: Mesocricetus auratus (assembly GCF_017639785.1). Taxonomy (NCBI): domain Eukaryota; kingdom Metazoa; phylum Chordata; class Mammalia; order Rodentia; family Cricetidae; genus Mesocricetus; species Mesocricetus auratus. Next base: position 104,474,228 of record NW_024429266.1, on the reverse strand, counting down.
AGAAGATGATAGAGACCCTCAAAGAGGAAACCAGGAAATGCTTTAAAGAAATAGAAGAAAAAACAAACAAAAAATCCATGAAATGGGGGGAAATTTTCAAGAAATAAACAAATCTCTCAAAGAATCTAAAGAGCACCAAGAAAAAACAACCAAACAAATTAAGAAAACAACTCAAACAGTTGAAGGATTGAAAGCTGAAATAGAAACAAAAAAGAAAGCACAGAATGAGGGGATACTGGAAATAGAAAAGCTGGATAAACGATCAGGAACTACAGATACAAGTATGACCAATAGAATACAAGAGATAGAAGAGAGAATCTCAGGTGTTGAAGACTCATTAGAGGATACAGAGTCATCAGCCAAAGAAAATCTCAAAACCAACAAATCCCTAACACAAAATATCCAGGAAATATGGGACACTGTGAAGAAGCCAAACCTGAGAATAATAGGTATAGAAGAAGGCGAAGAAATACAGCTCAAAGGTACAGAAAACATATTCAACAAAATCATAGAAGAAAAATTCCCTAACCTAAAGAAGGATATGCCTATGAAAATACAAGAATTCCTCTAAAATCAGGAACAAGATAAGGCTGTCCACTCTCTCCATATATCATCAATATTGTACTTGAAGTTCTAGCTACAGCAATAAGACAACAAAAGGAGATAAAGGGGATACAAATAGGAAAAGAAGAAGTCGAACTTTCACTATTTGCAGATGATATCATAGTTTACATAAGTGACCTGAAAAACTCCACAAGGGAACTCCTAGGGCTGATAAACACCTTCAGCAATGTGGCAGGATACAAGGTAAACTCAAAAAAATCAGTGGCCCTATTATATACAGATAATGAAGTGACTGAGAAAGGAATCAGAGAAACATCACCCTTTACAATATCCATAAACAGCATCAAATATCTGGGGATAATGTTAACCAAGGAAGTGAAAGACCCTTTCACACTTCTTCAAGGACCTGGAAAGAACAATAATCAACTTTATATGGAAAAACAAAAGGCCCCGGATAGCCAAAACAACCCTATATAATAAACGAACCTCAGGAAGCATCACCATACCTGACTTCAAGCTCTAATATAGAGCTATAGTCCTGAAAACAGCTTGGTATTGGCACAAAAACAGGCAGGTAGACCAATAGAACCAAATTGAAAACCCTGATTTTAACCCACACACCTATGAACACTTGATTTTTGACAAAGAAGCTAAAACTATACAATGGAAAAAAAGAAAGCATCTTCAACAAATGGTGCTGGCATAACTGAAGATAGAACCATGTTTATCACTGTGTACAAAGCTTAAGTCCAAATGGATCAAAGATCTCAACATAATCCAGCCACACTGAAACTTTTAGAAGAGAAAGTGGGAGATACTCTTCAACGAGTTTGTAAAGGAGACCACTTCCTGAACATAACACCAGTAGCACAGACACTGAGGTCGACAATTAACAAATGAGACCTCCTGAAACTAAAAAGCTTCTGTAAGGCAAAGGACACAGTCAACAAGACAAAAAGGCAGTCCAAAGAATGGGAAAAGATATTCACTAACCCCACATCTGACAGAGGGCTAATCTCCAAAATTACAAAGAACTCAAGAAGCAAGTCTCCAAAATGCCAAAGGATCCAATTAAAATGTGGGGTACAGAAATAAATAGAGAATTCTCAATAGAGGAGGCTAAAATGGCCAAGAGACACTTAAGAAAGTGCTCAACATCCTTAGCCATCAGGGAAACGCAAATCAAAACAACTCTGAGATACCACCTTATTCCTGTCAGAATGGCTAAAATCATTCCACCCAAACAAAAATGAATATACTTTCTTCTCTGAACCACACAGAACCTTATCTAAAATTGACCACATACGTGGCAATAAAGCAAACCTCAACAGATACCAAAAAATTGCAATAACCACCTGTATCCCGTCAGACCACCACAGCTTAAAATTAGAATTCAGCAGAAACCTTACAAACTCATGGAAATTGAACAATGTCCAATTGCATCACCCCTGAATAAAGGAAGAAAGAAAGAAAGAAATAAAAGACTTCTTAGAACTCAATGAAAATTAAGGCATGGCATACCCAAACCTTTGGGATACTTTCAAATCAGTTCTAAGAGGAAAATTCATGGCACTAAGTGCCGACATGAAGAAACTGGAGAATTGCCACACTAGAGATTTAATAGAACACCTGAAATCTCTAGAACAAAAAGAAGCAAACTCACCCAGGAGGAATAGACACCAGGAAATAATCTAATTGAGAGCTGAAATCAATAAAGTAGAAACAAAGAAAACAATACAAAGACTCAATGAAACAAAGAATTGGCTCTTTGAGAAAAATCAGTAAGACAAATAAAACCTTTATTAAACCTAACCAAAAGACAAAGAGAGAACATGCTAATTAACAAAATGATAAATGAAAAAGGGAACATAACAGCAGACACTGGAGAAATCTAAAGAATCATCAGGGCATCCCTGTACTGCACTAAATTGGAAAATATAAGGAAATGTACGATTTTCTGGATAGATATCAGTTACCAAAATTAAATCAAGAACAGATGAACAATATAAACAGATATATAACCCCTAAAGAACTAGAAGCAGCCATAAAAAGTCTTCCAACCAAAAAAAGTCCAGGGCCAGATGGCTTCAGTGTGGAATTCTACCAAAAATTCAAGGAACAGCTAATACCAATACTCTTCAAGATGGTCCATACAATAGAAGCAGAAGGATCACTGCCAAATTATTTTATGAGGCTACGATTACCTTAGTACCCAAACCGCACACAGACACAACCAAGATAGGGAACTGTAGACCAATCTCCCTCATGAACATTGATGCAAAAATACTCAGTAAAATACTGGCAAATTGAATCCAAGAACACATCAGAAAAATCATACACCATGACCAAGTAGGCTTCATCCCAGGGATGCAGGGATGGTTCAACATACGAAAATCCATCAATGTAATCCACCATATAAACAATCTGGAAAAAAAACACATGAACATCTCACTAGACGCTGAAAATGCCTTTGACAAAATCCAACACCCCTTCATGATAAAGGTCTTGGAGAGATCTGGGATAACCAGAACATACCTAAACATAATAAAAGCTACATACAGCAAACCAACAGCCAGCATCAAACTAAATGGAGAGAAACTCAAAGCAATTCCTCTAAAATCAGGAACAAGACAAGGATGTCCATTCTCTCTGTATCTCTTCAAAATTGTACTTGAACTTCTTGCTAGAGCAATAAGAAAACAAAAAGGAGATAAGGGGATACAAATTGGAAAGGAAGAATAAAACTTTCACTATTTGCAGATGATATGATAGTCTACGTAAGCAACCCAAAGAATTCTATCAGGGAACTCCTACACCTGACAAACACCTCCAGCAAAGTGGCAGGATACAAAATTAACTAAAAAAATCAGTATCCCTACTATATATAGACAATAAATGGGATGAGAAAGAAATCAGAGAAACATCACCCTTTACAGTATCCACAAATGCCATAAAACATATTGGGGTAACTGTAACCAAACAGGTGAAAGAACTGTATAACAAGAACTTTGAGTCTTTAAAGAAAGAAATTAAAGAAGATACCAGAAAATGGAAAGATCTCCAATGCTCTTGGATAGGTAGGATCAACAGAGTAAAAATGGCAATCATACTAAAAGCAATCTACAGATTCAATACAGTCCCTATCAAAATACAAGCACAATTTTTCACTGAACTTGAAAGGACAATCCTCAACTTTATATGGAAAAACAAAAGACCCAGGATAGCCAAGGCAACCCTGTACAATAAAGGAACTTCAGGAGGCATCACCATCCCTGACTTCAAGCTCTATTATAGAGATATAGTCCTGAAAACAGCTTGGTATTGGCACAAAAACAGACAGGTAGACTAATGGAATTGAATCAAAGACTCTGATATCAACCTACACACCTTTGAACCCCTCATCTTTGACAAAGAAGCTAAAACTATACAATGGAAAAAAGAAAGTATCTCCAACAAATGGTGCTGGAGTAACTGGATGCTGGCATGTAAAAGACAACAGATAGATCCATATCTATCACCATGCACAAAACTTAAGTCCAAATGGATCAAAGACCTCAACATCAATCCAGCCACACTGAATCTCTTAGAAGAAAAAGTGGGAGGTACTCTTGAACAAATTGGTAAAAGGAGACCGCTTCCTGAACATAACACCAGTAGCACAGACAATGAGATCGACAATTAATAAATGGGACCTCTTGAAACTGCAGGGCAATGGGCACAGTAAACAAGACAAAATGACAGCCCACAGAATGGAAAAAGATATTCCCCATCCCCACATCTGACAGAGGGCTGATCTCCAAAATTTACAAAGAACTCACGAAGCAAGTCTCCAGAACACCAAAGGATCCAATTAAAAATAGGGTACACATCCCACAATGAGAGATGCACTCAGCTTGGACTCTTGGGGGAGGGTCTAGGCCCTGCCCTGAATAAAAATACAGATTATACACCCCTGAGGAAAGGAGTGGGGACTGTGAAGAGCAATGGGGGGTTGGTGGGAAGGCATGGGAGGAGGGGAGGGAAAAGGAGAGGTACCTGGAATTGACATGTGAAGCAACCATGTTTCTAATTTAAATCTAAAATAAAAAAAGGGAAAAAAGTGGGCTACAGAACTAAATAGAGCATTCTCAATAGAGGAGGCTAAAATGGCCAAGAGACATTTGAGAATGTGCTCAACATCCTTAGCCATCAGGGAAATGGAAATCAAAACAACTCTGAGATACCATCTCACTCCCATCAGAATGGCTAAAATCAAAAACACCAATGACAGTTTATGCTGGAGAGGATGTAGAGAAAGGGAACACTCCTCCACTGCTAGTGGGAGTGCCAACTCATACAGCGACTTTGAAAATCAGTATGGAGATTCCTCAGGAAAATGGGAATCAATCTACCACAAGACCCAGCAATTCCACTTTTAGGCATATATCCTAAAGATACAAATTCATACAACAAGGACATCTGCTCCACTATGTTCATAGCAGCATTATTTGTAATAGCCAGAACCTGGAAGCAACCTAGATGCCCCTCAACTGAAGAGTGGATAGAGAAAATGTGGTACATTTACACAATGGAGTACTACTCAGCAGAAAAAATGGAATCTTGAATTTTGCAGGCAAATGGATGGCACTAGAAGAAACTGTAAGCGTTTCGGGATGGGTAGGGACCGGATGGAACAGGAGTGGGTCAGGTATTCTGGCACTCGGGAGTCACAGAATACTGAGTGTTACACAGCTCAGGTGGAAAGGTATCCTGGAGCTCGGGAGCCAAGAATACTGAGTGTTACACAGCTCAGGTGGAAAGGTATCCTGGAACTCGGAAGCCAAGGATCACCACAGGTTGCAGTAAGCTTGGAAGCTTACAGCCTTGCCTCAGAGAAAGGCTTCTCCAGTGTATCAGCTCCGCTCCGGCAGGTATCAGCTCAGCTCCGGCAGGACAGGGTCTTCCAGCTGGGGATGTTCGCCTAGTGTGCTAGGCAGGAGGTTTCTCGGGCGAAGTTGCTACAGTTCAGCTCTGCTCCTGGAGACCAGAGAGCGGGGAGCCGGGAGCAGAGTGTAACAACTCAGCTCTGCCAAGGAAGGTTTCCCAGGCAAGTGTTACAGCGCTGCTCGCTCTGCTCTGCTCTGCCCAGGGTCGCCTCTGCTTGCTCTGCTTTCTGCTCTGCTCTGCTCTGCTCTGCTCGCTCTGCTCTGCTCTGCCCAGGGTCGCCTCTGCTTGCTCTGCTCTGCTCTGCCCAGGGTCGCCTCTGCTCTGTCGCCGCCGCAAAAGATCTTCACCCAAAGCTCATCCAAAGGGGTTTATTGGAAGGCAGCTGGACCAGCCAAGCTGAACATACACAGGGTTTATATAGGGATTCTTGGGGTTGGGGAAGTTTTTCCAGAGTAGGGATTGGTCCGATTTCAGTGCTGAGCTCAGATTGGCTAGAGCTCTGCTCCGGTGTGAGGAGCCGCCCTCGCTATCGCTATTGCCGTTAGAAGATGGCGCTGACATCCACTGTCAGTTGGAGTTAACTGTCGCTGTCAGTTGGAGTTAACTGTCGCTGTCAGTTGGAGTTAACTGTCGCTGTCAGTTGGAGTTAACTGTCGCTGTCAGTTGGAGTTAACTGTCGCTGTCAGTTGGAGTTAACCGTTTAAACTGTGCCTCTCCCGTGACGTCATCTGGGGTGATGTGCAAACCACCAATCCCGGCTCTACACATCTCACTCGGAGCTCCTAGGCTTATATAAGGGGCTGGGTTTCTTAGCTTGGGGTCTCCCTCTAAGAAGCTGATCATCTATCTCTCAAGATGCATTAAAGCTTTACTGCAGAAGGATCCGAGTGTTCTGCGTCGTTCTTGCTGGCGAGACGGTAGCGCGGGACATCTGGTGCCGAAACCCGGGAACTCTTCAACATCGCCGGCGCCGCGGGAGACCCCTCGGAAAACGGGGCGGATTCAGAACTGCAGGGACGTAGGTTCAGAGAGGTATGCTTTATCCTGAACAACCCTTTTCTCGACTTTGGCCTTAGTTTGTCATCACCGTGGGACGGGTCAGTGGAGGCTTTGGTGCTAGTCCTGTTTGTCCTTCTCCTTCATCGTGGCTGGTGCTGACAGAACGGCGCTGTCCGTCTGGCGCTGTCCATCTGGCGCTGTCCATCTGGTGCTGTCAGTCTGGTGCTGTCAGTCTGGTGCTGTCAGTCTGGTGCTGTCAGTCTGGTAACGGAGTTGAGCGCGTTTTTTAGATAAGCTGTCAGCGCGATGGGGTCGTCACAGTCAGTGGTTACAGCCTTACAGACTGTGCTAAAACAAAGAGATCTTAAAATTGCACCACGAACACTTCAAAATTTTGTGAAGGAGGTAGATAGAGTGGCACCATGGTATGCTTGTTCCGGGTCCCTCACTGTGGCCTCATGGAACAAGCTAGGTAAAGAACTAGACAGGAAGCATGCAGAAGGAGATCTCTGCTTAGGTACCAAAGCCATTTGGAAGCTAGTTAAAAACTGCTTGGAGGATGAGGCCTGTCACCCTGCTATAATAGAAAGTCAGGGAACCTTAGAGGAAGTTCAGGATAGCATGTCAGAAACTGAACGGAGTGAGAGAATGGGAGCTCGCAAAAGAAAAGACATGTCTAAGAAAAAGGCCCTCCCCAGGAAGTTAAGAAAGGGGAGAGAAAGAAGGGAGTTATCATTCACCCCTTAACAAATCTAAGAAAAAGAAAAAGCCAGAATCTAGTCTATACCCTGCAGTAGAGCTAGAAGCCTTGGAGCTAGATAATTCTGATTCTGACACTCTGGATTCTAGCGAAGAAGGTGGTCTAGAGGGGGAGGTGGCACGGTATGAGGAAAAAAGATATCACCCTGATAGACACCGGCCACTGAAAACAAAAATGAATGTGAGGCCACCGCCTATAAATCCGGCGGGCTCACGCCCCTCAGCGCCTCCGCCATATGAGCTTCGGCTGAATACTGGTACTGACTCCTTTTTACCTTTAGAGGAACGGAGAAAAATACAAATGGCTTTTCCAGTATTCGAGAATGTGGAAGGCGGAAGAGTACATACCCCCGTAGATTACAATCAAATTAAAGAATTGGCCGAATCCGTTCGTAATTATGGGGTCAATGCTAACTTTACCACATTACAGGTGGAAAGGCTTGCTAATTTTGCCATGACTCCCACTGACTGGCAAACGACAGTGAAAGCAGTGCTTCCCAACATGGGACAATACATGGAATGGAAGGCTCTCTGGTATGATGCAGCCCAGGCACAAGCTAGAGTTAATGCCACGGCTGAAGATGAGAATCAGAGGCAGTGGACATTTGAAATGCTGACAGGTCAGGGTCAACATGCCCTTAATCAAACCAACTACATCTGGGGCGTCTATGGTCAGGTGTCGGCCGCCGCTATTAAAGCATGGAAGGCCCTCACAAAAAGGGGAGAGTCCAGTGGACACCTTACAAAGATTGTCCAAGGACCCCAAGAGCCATTTTCAGACTTTGTGGCCAGAATGACAGAGGCCGCCAGTCGCATCTTTGGTGATTCAGAACAAGCTATGCCCCTGATTGAGCAACTTGTCTATGAACAAGCAACCCAGGAATGTCGAGCGGCTATCGCCCCTCGCAAAAGCAAAGGTTTACAAGATTGGCTCAGAGTGTGCAGGGAGCTGGGGGGACCCCTAACCAATGCAGGACTAGCTGCCGCCATTTTACAAACGCACAGGTATAGAGATTTATCTAATCGAAAAGCTTGTTTTAATTGTGGGAGAATGGGGCACCTTAAGAAAGATTGTCAAGCCCCTGAAAGAACAAGAGAATCGAAGCTTTGCTATCGTTGTGGTAAAGGTTATCATAGGGCTAGCGAATGCAGGTCAGTCCGGGATGTAAAAGGGAGGCTTCTGCCCCCTATTGAAGAATCCAAGGTACCCCAATCAAAAAACGGGTCACGGGGCCCATGGTCCCAGGGCCCTCAGAAATATGGGAACCAATTTCAGAAAAGCAATCAAGAGGAAGTAGAGGTTTCCGAGGAACCTCCGGAATGGACTTGCGTGCCGCCTCCGACTTCTTACTCATGCCCCAAATGAATGTTCAACCGGTCCCAGTCCATTCCCCTGGACCTTTGCCCCCTGCCACCATTGGGCTTATTCTGGGCCGTGGCTCCTTAACTTTACAGGGACTCATTATATATCCTGGGATTGTTGACCCGTATCATAAAGAGGAGATTCAAGTTCTCTGTTCTAGCCCTCGGGGTGTATTTTCTATAAAGCAGGGAGATAGAATTGCACAACTGGTGTTGCTGCCCTCCCTCGGGGATGGAGAAACCTACACTTTACAAAAAGGGCTATGGGATCTTCTGGAAGTGATTCAGCCTATCTGGCTATACCCCTAAATGAGAGACCTACAATAAAATTGTTAATTAATGGAAAAGAATTTGAAGGGATAATGGATTCGGGAGCAGACAAAAGCATTATTTCACTCCATTGGTGGCCGAAGTCTTGGCCCACTGTTGTTTCATCTCATTCTCTACAAGGTCTTGGATACCAGTCCTCTCCTGCCATCAGTGCCTCAGCCTTAACCTGGCGGGATGCTGAAGGCAAACAGGGATGTTTTACCCCCTATGTGTTGCCACTCCCTGTAAATTTATGGGGACGAGATGTGTTACAAGCCATGGGCATGACCCTAACTAATGAATACTCCCCCAGGCATCAGCCATTATGGCAAAGATGGGGTATACAAATGGTAGAGGCTTGGGTAGGCAAGAACAAGGCAGAATAAAACCCATTACACAACACGGAAATCGGGGTAGAAAAGGACTGGGTTTTATTTAGGGGCCGTTGAGGCTTCACGACCCATACCATGGAAAACAGAGGAGCCGTTATGGGTCTCTCAATGGCCTCTATCCTCTGAAAAATTAGAGGCTGTCACAAGATTAGTGCAAGAACAGGAACGGCTGGGGCATCTAGAGCCTTCTACCTCCCCATGGAATACACCAATTTTTGTTATTAAGAAGAAATCTGGGAAGTGGAGATTACTCCACGACCTGCGAGCCATTAACAATCAGATGCATCTTTTTGGCCCTGTTCAAAGAGGCCTTCCTTTGCTTTCTGCACTTCCTCAAGATTGGAAGCTTATTATTATAGATATTAAGGATTGTTTCTTCTCTATTCCACTTTACCCACGGGATAGACCAAGGTTTGCCTTCACTATCCCTTCTCTTAATCATATGGAACCAGACAAGAGATTTCAGTGGAAGGTACTGCCGCAAGGCATGGCCAATAGCCCAACAATATGTCAGCTATATGTGCAGGAGGCTTTGGAGCCAATTAGGAAGCAATTTACATCTTTAATCGTTATCCATTATATGGACGATATTCTTATTTGTCACAAAGAGTTAGATGTTTTACAAAAGGCTTTTCCCATGCTGGTGGCTGAATTAAAACAGTGGGGATTAGAGATTGCCTCAGAAAAGGTTCAAATTGCAGATACAGGCCTCTTTTTGGGCTCAAAGATTACTCCCAAAAATATAGTTCCTCAGAAAATAGAAATTCGCAAAGACCACTTACAAACATTAAATGATTTTCAGAAACTTCTGGGAGATATAAATTGGTTGAGGCCCTTTTTAAAAATTCCATCTGCTGATCTAAAACCCCTCTTCGATCTCCTGGAGGGTGAGCCTCATATCTCCTCACCCAGAAAATTTACCCCTGCCGCCCACCGAGCCTTACAGATGGTGGAAGAGGCCTTACAGGAAGCACAATTACAACGAATTGAGGAGTCACTACCTTTTAATCTGTGTGTTTTTAAGACAGCTCAATTGCCAACTGCAGTCCTGTGGCAACATGGACCATTACTTTGGATTCATCCAAATGCTTCCCCTGCTAAGATTATTGACTGGTACCCTGATGCTGTTGCACAGCTCGCGCTTCGCGGAATAAAAGCAGCTGTTACACATTTTGGCAGGGATCCTGATTCCTTGATTGTGCCTTATACTGCTGCACAAGTTCAGACCTTGGCAGCCACATCTAGTGATTGGGCAGTTTTAGTTACTTCCTTTTCAGGACAAATTGATAATCATTTTCCAAAGCATCCAATTTTACAGTTTGCCCTAAACCAGGCTATAGTGTTTCCACAAGTGACAGCTAAAGACCCACTCCCAGATGGGACTGTGGTGTACACTGATGGATCAAAAACTGGTATGGGAGCTTATGTGGTCAAGGATAGGGTTATATCTAAACAATATAATGAAACTTCACCTCAAGTTGTAGAATGTCTGATAGTACTGGAGGTTCTTGAGGCTTTTCCAGGACCCCTCAATATTGTATCAGATTCCTCTTATGTGGTTAATGCAGTTAATCTCCTTGAGATAGCTGGAATAATAAGATCCTCCAGCAGAGTTGCTAACATCTTTCAGAAGATACAAGCTGCCTTGTTAAATAGGAGATTTCCTGTTTTCATTACCCATGTCCGAGCACATTCTGGACTCCCAGGTCCCATGTCCTTAGGGAATGACTTAGCGGACAAGGCTACAAAGCTGGTGGCCGCTGCCTTGTCTACCCATGCACAAGCAGCAAAAGAATTCCATAAGCGCTTTCATGTGACGGCTGAGACCTTGCGCCGTCGTTTTGCTCTATCCAGGAAAGAGGCTAGGGAAATTGTTACTCAATGCCAGAATTGCTGCGAATTCTTACCTACTCCCCACATGGGAATAAACCCACGTGGCATTAGACCATTGCAGATGTGGCAGATGGATGTTACTCATATTCCCTCTTTTGGAAGGCTTCAATATGTTCATGTTTCTGTTGACACCTGTTCTGGCGTAATGTTTGCCACACCCCTAACAGGGGAAAAGGCCTCATATGTGATTCAACATTGCCTTGAGGCCTGGAGTGCTTGGGGAAAACCCAGAATTTTAAAAACAGACAATGGACCAGCATATACCTCTCAAAAATTCCGACAGTTTTGTCGGCAAATGGATGTTACCCATCTAACTGGCCTACCTTATAACCCTCAAGGACAGGGCATTGTGGAACGTGCCCATCGTACACTCAAATCATATCTGATTAAACAAAAGGGAGTATTGAGGATGTTCTACCCTCGGTACCAAGAGTTGCTGTATCCATGGCACTTTTTACCCTTAATTTCTTGAACTGTGATGCCCAAGGCCACACTGCGGCTGATCGCCACAGTTTAGAGCCTGATAGGCCAAAAGAAATGGTAAAATGGAAAGATGTCTTGACTGATCTCTGGAAAGGCCCGGATCCTATTCTTATAAGATCCAGGGGAGCTGTGTGTGTTTTTCCACAGGAGGAAGAAAACCCCCTGTGGATCCCTGAAAGACTCACTCGAAGAGCTCCTTCACAACTCCAGAATAAGAAGGATGGAGGCCAAGTGGGTGATGAAGACTCTCCTACTCGGGATGATGGTTCCTAGTATGATGGGAGAGTTACGGTGGGCCATCATGTCTACCTTCCCCCTACCGATGCCAGTGATGCAGAATGCCCAGGTGTTCCCTAGATTTTTCACAAATAATAGAGAGTTGGGGCTTGCCTTTTTGCCTTTAGATCCTCAGATACAGAGTTTTCAGGATGAGAGAACCTTGTCATTAGTAGGAAGCTTGTGCTTTACTGTGATTTCTTCATTAAAGGATAATTTTATTCATATGGATCCAGAAAGATCTAATGCTAATCCTTTTGAATTAATGGAAGCTGTACTGATCTTTCTCCTATGATAGTGAGAAGGGACAGATTACTTTTGATTGGAAAGGGGCATTAGGCAACAGTCTGAGTGAGGGACAGAGCTCTGGATCATCTGATTGGTCCTCCTCCAATGTTAAGTATACCCCTTTTAAGAGAACTAATTATTCAGCTGCCCTTTATTTGGGTTGTGAGTAATGATACCTTAGGTAAGAATCAGAAAGAAATAAATTGTTCTGCTTAGAATTGTTTTTATGCATTATGCTGGGATGCTATTAAGCACCCTTTTGCTTTGGTAATGCGCATGCCTCGATTTATTCCAGCTCCTGTTGAGGCGCCAAGTAATTTGAGTTTGTTTAGGGAAAAGCGAGATTTTTGGGATCTCTGCTATTATTGTGGGCCTGATAGCCACCGCCGCGGTTACTGCTTCGGTTACCGCCTCGGCCCTTGCACTTTCTGCCACTGTGCAGACAACTCAAACCATTAATGAACTATAGGCCACTGTGACCATGGTCCTAGATAAACAGGCCACTGCCAATTCTCAGATACAAGGAGGCCTGATGTTGGTAAACCAACAGATTAATTTGGTTCAGGAACAATTGGATATATTGTGGCAGATGGCCAAATTGGGATGTGAACAAAGTTGCCTGGCCTTTGTGTCACTTAGTACAATATGAGAATTTTACAAGAGCAGCTAACCTGTCAAAAGCTCTGTCTCAACATTTATTACAGAATTGGACTTTTGAGTTTGAGCAGACACTCCGTGAGTTGAGAATGGCGATCCTGCAAGTGAATTCGACGCATCTGGATCTTTCTCTGATGGAAGACCTCTCCCCCTGGATTTCATCTGCATTTTCTTATTTTAAGGAATGGGTGGGGGTAGGATCATTTAGCCTAGTTCTCTGCTGTGGAATAGTGTTGATGCTTTGGATGGTGTGTACGCTCAGAGCCCAAACAAAAGGAGAAAGTGGTGGTGGCACAAGCACTTGCTGCCTTAGAACACGGAGCATCCCCTGACATTTGGTTAACCATGTTAAAGCAATAGGTCGCTGGCCTCCCAGCTCTTGCACCCCACGAGGCTAGTCTCATTGCACGGGATAGAGTGGGTAGGCTTCAGCAGCCCAAGGAGTTGCAAGGCTAAGCACTGCACAGGAGAGGTCTGCGGTATAACGACTTTCTCCTGGGAGATAAGTCATCTTGCATGAAGGTTCTATGTCATGATCTCCTTCCCCCAGAAAAAAGACATCGGACTGGTCAGGACTTCCTCTGGGGATAAGACCCTGGAGAGGAGCTTTGTACATGTTCCGAATTTGCACATGGGGATTTGACCTCTATCTCCACTCCAAAGTTGTGGGTGTCCTATTGCTTCAAAAATAAATGAATAGGGGAGATGTGAGGAGCCGCCCTCGCTATCGCTATTGCCGTTAGAAGATGGCGCTGACATCCACTGTCAGTTGGAGTTAACTGTCGCTGTCAGTTGGAGTTAACTGTCGCTGTCAGTTGGAGTTAACTGTCGCTGTCAGTTGGAGTTAACTGTCGCTGTCAGTTGGAGTTAACTGTCGCTGTCAGTTGGAGTTAACCGTTTAAACTGTGCCTCTCCCGTGACGTCATCTGGGGTGATGTGCAAACCACCAATCCCGGCTCTACACATCTCACTCGGAGCTCCTAGGCTTATATAAGGGGCTGGGTTTCTTAGCTTGGGGTCTCCCTCTAAGAAGCTGATCATCTATCTCTCAAGATGCATTAAAGCTTTACTGCAGAAGGATCCGAGTGGACTCCCAGGTCCCATGTCCTTGAGGTGAAGGAACAGGAGCTCTGGGGCTGCTTGAGAAAAGTGGGGCTGTGGCGCAGCAAATGCTACGCCAGACACACCACCACCACAACCACCACCACCACCACCAGGCATCAGATAGTGGCCAGATCGGATGCCCAAGCCTGAGACTGAGGTACAGCTTTGTCCATGGATGCTGAGCTCAGGTGCCCTGGGTCACTTGTGCAAACTCTGGCTGATCCCGGAGCTGCACACCCAAACGTCAGGCATGGCACTTTGGTCCTTCATATAAGTTGTGGATAAAATGGCAGTAAGGCCCTTAAGGGCAGACCAATGGTGGAAAGCTAGGTACATTTCCAGCTTGTTCTTGGTGTCAGAAGTAAGGTTGTTCAGATCATGGAAGCCAGGGGAAACTGTCACTTCTACCTTTACTTCAAAGTGTGCAGGTTGGGAGTATCCTTGTACAGCAAGGCCTGCCTCAAGCCAACACAAATCACATTCCATGCCTCTGAGCAAGGGGCAGTGAGGGCTGCAACCATCACTTGCAGAGCAAGGAGGAGGAAGGAATTAGTCACTCTGAGTGGGGGCAGAGAAGACACTAGAATGCTCCTGTGAGCCTTGAACACAGCAAGGTAACAATGTAGGAGGTCTAGCATTTGTACATTACACATGTTAGTTCCCTTCATTCCAACGGTAACTAATCTGACATCATCATCTTCATCATCACGTTTTCTGTATTCCTATAAAAACTGCCCACATTTGTGATACAAACTAGTCCAAGTGGCTGGAGATGTGATTCAGAATTAAGAATACTATCTATTCTTCCAAAGGCCCCTGTGTGAATCCCAGCACAAACATAACAGCTAAAACCACCTGTAACCCTAGGTGCAGGGAGTCCATCGCCTTGTTAGAACTACTGCGGATATCACATGCACACGGTGCACAGATATGCAAGCTGTTAAGACTCTTAAACTTCAAATACTGAACAATACTGAAAATTTGACTAAGGTAATTCTCATTCTGGTTTGTTGTGGTCACAGCATAATTCATCTTTGACTCATATCTGCAAAGATATAATATACAAGAACATATACTAGGGGCATTATTGCTCAATTCCAGTGAAAAAGTGAAAACTTATAACTTGCAGCATGAATAGGCCAGATAGAGAAAGTGGTTGTTGAGGTTAGGGAAGTGTGGACAAAGTTACGGTCTGTGATGAGCTGTCATGTATATCCATGTAATGAATCCTGCATAGTGAACTCCTGTGTGATTCAATGCAGTGACGACACTGGGGCCAATGTCTGCAATATTAAGCTGAGCTGAAGCCCAGAAGTTATGTGATGGGATTTTAGGTGAGGGAATGAACTTCTCTGTAATACCTGTCTTTAAAATGGCAAAGCATATAAAGATATGATGGTATATTGCTTGGGAATAAATCATTCCTCATATTTAATAATGTATTAGACTATGATTGGAACTTTGAGAGGAACAGCCTAGAATATTTTGGTCAGATTTCACAGAGTAGCTCTTGAAAACACCACCAGAACCTTTCAAACAGGTGGTCCTTCCTGTTGTAATCATATACATTGTGTTGTCTTTAGAAATGGGCTCCTCCGCCAGGTTGTGCCTGAGAATGTCAGATAAAGCGGCGGGCGGGGCGGCGGTGAGCACCGCCCGGGCTGGACATGGCGGCGCTCTATGCCTGCACCAAGTGCCACCAGCGCTTCCCCTTCGAGGCGCTGTCTCAGGGGCAGCAGCTGTGCAAGGAATGCTGGATTGCTCACCCTGTTGTGAAGTGCATCTACTGCAGGACTGAGTACCAGCAGGAGAGTAAAACCTATACAATATGCAAGAAATGTGCTCAGAACGTGCAGCTGTATGGAACGCCTAAGCCTTGTCAGTATTGCAACATAATTGCAGCATTTATTGGCAATAAATGCCAGCGCTGCACGAATTCAGAGAAGAAGTATGGACCTCCATATTCTTGTGAGCAGTGCAAGCAGCAGTGTGCGTTTGACAGGAAAGATGATGGAAAGAAGGTAGATGGGAAGTCGTTGTGTTGGCTCTGCACACTGTCATATAAGCGTGTCCTTCAGAAGACCACAGAGCAGAGGAAACATTTGAGCAGCTCTTCTGGAGCCAGCCATCAAGAGAAGGAGCAGTACAGCCGCCTGAGTAGTGGCAGCCATTACAGCAGCTTTTCCCCAGACCTGGCTCTGGATTCACCTGGCACTGACCACTCTGTCATCATTGCCCAGCTGAAGGAAGAGGTAGCCACTTTGAAGAAGATGCTGCATCCGAAGGATCAAATGATCTTAGAGAAAGAGAAGAAGATCACAGAACTGAAGGCTGATTTTCAGTATCAGGAGTCTCAGACTCCGGCCAAAATGAATCAAATGGAGAAAACCCACAAGGAAGTCACAGAGCAATTGCAGGCCAAAAACCGAGGGCTTCTGAAATAGGCAGCTGCTTTGTCCAAGAGCAAAAAGTCTGAGAAGTCAGGCACTATAACATCTCCGTGAACACCCCGAGAAGGCTCCCAGCAACACCAGCCAGTGCTCCTGGGTCAGGGTTGGCAACCTGGCTGTTCTGGGAATTGTGCTTTCCTACAAAATCTCTATTTTCTTACCGTTCCCCTTCTTTGTGCGAATGCAGTGGGCTGAATGGAAACACCTGGTTTGTGCCATGCTATGACTGCATGCTGAGCGTGTGGGATTTCAGACCTGCTCCTCCTCCTCCGCTCCCCTCTATGTCAGTACTCGATGTTTCCCATAGTGGTCACTGCTCAGTGTAATGTGCAGAGTTTCTGTCTGCTGTCACACCTGTCGTCCGCTGTGCATCACTGCCACCCTCTGAACCTTGAAAACTGCCACCTGAGACTTTGTGCAGTGAGAGAGCCTTTCTCTCGCTGATAAACCTTTTGCTTCAGGGTATACTCGTGGGTTTTTCCGGGTATATTATGTATGACCTTTGTACTATGTATAGACAGAGTTTTATTTATTTTTTTAAAAGGAAACCTTTTCTTGATAAAGGAATGATGGTAGCCTAGCTAGTTCTTGTAAAAGCAATGCCTTTTTGGGGAAAAAAGAAAAAATGCAGTCCTGTTTGCTAGCTTTTAGTAAGAGAATCCTATCTTTTCTTTCTCATTACCTTGGATTCTCAATGCTAAGGTAAATGCTGGGGGCGTAAGTGTGGAGCTAAGTGCCTTTGGAGGACTCTGGAAGAGCATTGAGGAGATGCTTAAGGGTGCAGAGAATTGACCAGTCTGTCTTTAAGTCAGGGCAGAAAGAACGGTTGTCCAGGTTGTACTGGACACTTTCCCCTTCTATCTACCCCTCCTTCTTTTACACAATTTTAAATTCCCACACTGCCATTTCTTTTTTAAAAACATACCTGTTTCTTGCTTGCGTCGGCTGTCATATCAGGCTGTTAATAGAACTTTTTTTAACATTAGCAGATTCAAGTGGGATAATATTTGAACTGCTTGTGTGTCTCCAGGGCTTGGCGTGGGCCTCCCTGAGTGTTCCCTTCTCATCTTGACCGAGTAGGCCGGTGGGAAGGGACAGGTTCATGTGGAGCCTCACTCCTCGATTTTTGTGAAAGAAACTGGAGACGGGCAGTAGGTGCCATGATGCAGAACAAACCCTGAATCAGTGCAAGGGTGTCAGAGCCGATCATGAAGACAGGTGACATCTGTACCACATCTGCCAGCGATGAACAGTTGAGGTCACTGTTCTCAGCAGGTGCTCCGCAGTTTGTGGTTGCATTGTCAGAAGAGACTCACACACACAGATGGACAGATACAGATGTGAGGGCTCTTTCCAACAGGAGACTGGAAGGGCCATGATTTATTTGTCACAGTGGTATGGAATGCAATTTTGCCTTCTAAGCAGGGAAAATTGCTGTGCTGAATCATTTTGTAACTTTTTGACTGAGAAACTTTGAGGTAAAGATAACTATCAGTCATACACTACTTTTTAGATATGTTTGCATTGGCTGTGGGGAAAAGATGGTAGAAAAAGAATGACAGCCGTGGTTTCTTAAAGCGTAAGACTGAGAAATTATGTATGTGAAATATGACAGTATACAGACACTCATTCAGTTTTATACTACATCTTTTTTAAGGTCTTAGCATTTAATACTCAGCAAACCTACACATTTTCTAAACGACCATGAGCTCCTGAATGGTAAAGAGTAAACCTCAGTCTTGAAATGTTGATTTTTTTTATCATGACAGCATTTTACCATGAAATTGAGTAACTTTTGGTAACATCTTCCATTTCTTTGTATGTTTGTGATAATGGACATTTTAAAACATAGGAATGTTTTGGTTTGTACAGACTTTGACAAATGTGTGCTAATAAAATTCATATTGACTCAGATAAAAAAGAAATGGGCTCCTCATCTTAAGTGGTACTTTCATAATTGTGAGATTTAGAGTGATTTTGTGACTGCACTAAGGTAAGTCTCTGGCTGCCATATTAATGTGACATTTTCTGATTTAAACCACCACAATACCACTGTTCAGAACGCAGGTCAAATCTAACCCACAACAGAAGCACCTAGGCTTCTGGGTGGGCCAGTTTCCTTATTTTTAAACTGGAAAGATGATTCTGAGCATAAGTCTTGTAGGACAAAGATGCCTTGGAATTATGTGGAGCCACCTGATGCTTCTTCACTCACTGGTACCCTGTAAGCTTAGTTCAGCTACCACGTAAAACACTTTCTCTTATTCTTAGTATGCCTGGGGCCTCCTCTTACATTTTATTCTAACATGGAGTTTGTCATCCATGCAGGAAATAGTTTTTCTTAATGCAGGTGGACTTCTGCAGATGTCTCTAAGCAAACAGACTATTCCTTAAAATAGAAAAACAAGGACTCATCCAAATTCTTTTTTAAACCAATGTTACCCTGATCTTGAGAGAGAGAGACAGACAGACAGATATACAGACAGACACACACACAACAACAACAATACACACGAGAGAGAGAGAGAGAGAGAGAGAGAGAGAGAGAAAGACAGAGTGAGACAGAGAGACATAGAGACAGAGAATTGTAGATCAATTACACTGATGAACATTACAAACAAATTCTATATAAATACTTGCAAACCAAATTCAGGATCACATCAAAATAATCATCCACCATGACTTGTTAGTCTTCATCTCAGACCTGCAAGAACATACATACATGAACAAATATATTCCATCACGTAAAATGAATGAAGTACAGAAACCAGAAGTATAGAAACCAGAAGGCCAGCTTATTAGATGCAAAAAGAAAGAAAGAAAAAGGAAAGGCCTTTGTAATAATCCAGACAAAATACTGGAGAATCTAGAGATACAAAGGCAGATTTCAATAAAATACAGTCATTTTACAAGCCCAAAGCAAGACCATGTTAAATAGAGAAAAACTCAAATTAATTCCAAGAAAATCAGGAACACGACTATGATATCCGCTCTTTTCATTTCTATTCAATATAGTACTTGGAGTCTTAGCTGGAACAATAAGACAACAGAAGGAGAAAAGGGGGGACACAAATAGAAAAGTGAGAAGGCAAAATTTCCTTATTGCAGATGATATGATTCTCAACAAATAAAAGTAAATATTTATCAAAAGTCCCTTAAAGCTGGTAAATACAGTCATAAAATGGAAAGATGCAAAACTAACACACAAAATTCAGTATTCTTCCTGCATACAAGGCAAGACATACTGAGAAAGGAATCAGGGAACAGTCCACTCACAATAGCCTTAAAATATATAATAAGACATTTGGAGTACCATTCTTTAAAAGCATACTACTAATAACAGATATGAAGTACACAAGAGCAGTCCTAAATGCATACAAGACCTTTGAAACTGACAATCTTAAAGACTTTCAAGACTTACATAAGTGGAAATTCTTAAACGTTTGTAGATAAGTAGATAATGTGAAGTGGTTATTTTACTAAATTAATAATACTAATGCAATAAATCTTGAATTGGGAAACATGAATTCAATAAATCACCCACTTCTGTGAAACTTAATAATCTGACCATAATTGTTCTATGATGTGACAAAGGATAATTGTCTAAGAGGGTTACGTTCTCTGCATTGCCATTAACACTAGGGCTATCTTTCAAGGTAAAGAAAAGCAGATAGCAATGGGGTTCCTGATTTCTTTTATACATACCTCATAATGAAAGTTTACATTTCCTGCAATGCAATAGAATACACAGGTGTGCTCTCTCCCGCTGCCCCCTCCTCTCTCTCTCTCTCTCCTCTCTTGCTCTCCCTTCTCTGCTCCTCTCTTCTGCTTCTTTTTCTCTCTCTCCCATTTGACAAATTCCACATGGTTAATGGAAATACAAACAAAACAAACAGAAAAAGAATACACAGGTGTATTTCTCAATAGTAGTATATGCATGATCATGTCATGAACATGTATGTATGTAGACTGCATTTATTTGGAGTAGCTAACATGTGATATGAC
Organism: Mesocricetus auratus; assembly: GCF_017639785.1. Taxonomy (NCBI): domain Eukaryota; kingdom Metazoa; phylum Chordata; class Mammalia; order Rodentia; family Cricetidae; genus Mesocricetus; species Mesocricetus auratus. Next base: position 104,453,761 of record NW_024429266.1, on the reverse strand, counting down.
ATGTAAAATATGGATCTTTTTGCATCATGGAGTAGATGTCCATGGAGTAGGCCATGCCATCCACTCCTAAGTCACCATGTGTCTCTGGCTGGGAGCTGACAATGTAGCCAAAGCCATGTAGAAGTTGCAAAGCTCCATTCTATCTGATGCATTTTGCAGCTACTGGACTCTGACTAAAAATCAAGTTTCATAATGAAGAGTTTTGCTGTCTCACAGTCAAGATTGGCTCCGGTGCCTGCAGGAAGATTCCCAGTTCTTAAAGCACCACTGTATACCACCCCCTCAGCACTGTGATGGTGATGCCTGTGGCAATGGCTCTAATGAGGCAACTTATAGCTCAGACGCATTCCTAACCTGATGCTAGTCCCTGTCCACACTCCACTGTGCAATCTCACCTCGGAGGACTTGTATGGAGTCTTCTCCTCTCCTGGATATTCAAACCTGGCCTCAGTCTCCCACCCACAGTCCTGCTTGTGGCTGCTGGACCCCATGCTGGCGGGAGGCTGGCAGTGTGATTCACAGTCCTGGAATTAGGTTGTAGAGATATAGTGTGTGTATATGATGGTGCTGGTTCTCCTGAGACTCCTTGAATGCTACATAGTCTCACCCACTTCAGCAATAGCAAAGATGCCACTTTGGATGCCTGTATGGTCAGGATGTGTGTCCTATCACATGGTAGCTTGGGGTAATGGCCTGGGCTTTAATGCTACCTACCATGTTTGGGGATAATGTTTACCTTGGGAAAGACCTTGTGACTTCAGCTCAGGACTGGAGGATAGAAAAAAATCTAGGCAAGTGCTGCTATAGCGAGGTTCATTGTCATGAAGGTCCATGGGATTGTTTCAATGACACAGATGAGCAAGGTTGTCATGGCTACCCACCCAGGCGTTTCCCATGTGTAGCTGCTTTCTAGCCTGGAGCCACAGCCAGCTGCTACCTGCCTGCCAACTGTTTCACCAACCAAACATTCTGTGCTGATGGATAAGATGAAAGGCATGGCCGTCATTACTAGCCTGCAACTTCTAATGCTGGGATTAGAAGCCTGTGTATGAGACATGGGTGTGTGACGGACAGTCAGACTGTACTGATGTACTGATGAGTGTGACTCCTGCTATGCACTGGGCCAAAAGGTCATCACAGCAGCAGTCATGCACATCCTAGTGTGTGGGCTGTTGGGGGCCATCGCTCAGGGCTGCACCTCAAACTCTGTGCCATCTGCACTCAGGAGTACAGCATCTTTGTCCCTTCACCTGGATGGTGGCTGTGATCGTGCAGCAGCAGTCACCTTCTTCCTATGGGCAGCTTATTACCCAGGGTTCCATCCCACCTGTAGAAGACTTCCCTACAGAGAACCCCAACACTAACTCTGTGTTGTGATACCTGCCTTCTCTGCTCCCAGATCCACTACCCTCAGTGCCTCTAGAGGCCTCACTGGTGTCTGGAGTTGTAAGGTGTACCGAGGAAACCTCTTACCCAGTCTGGGCCCCCATGACTCCAGTTGTATATCACACAAGAGTCCTGGCTCCAGAGGATGAGGATGATGTTCTTCTAATACCACTGGTTGAGGCCAGAAGTCTGGGTAGTTCAGGCCGAGGATCTGCTCCTGCTTGTCTGAGGGAAGCTGGCCATTTTGGAGCTCTAGACACAATGCTATGATCCTTTTGAAGTGGCTAGGTATCTCCACTGTGCTATCTGGTGCAGAAAGTTAGGTGTCTTTCAGGCAGGAAGAGCCCCTTCTCTGTATGACTATAGGTTCAACAACCACCCTCTACCCATCCTGTGGTCCTGGTGGCTGTATCACAAAAGTCAAAATAATAGACTTGAACTCCCCATCCTCCCTGATCCAAAAGTGGCCTTAAGTACCAGACTTCAGTTGGCTAAAGGTCTTCAAGCCACCAAGGGGGGGGGTTGACCAGGGTGACAGTTTTGCTCACCTCAATTTCTATCATACCTGCCCCACAAAAAGAACACAATTGCTTTTGTTTTCTAGTTGCATCATTGCCTATCAAATCAGGGGGAAAAAAGAAATATAAATTTCAAATGAAGAATAAAGAGTTCAAATTTTCTTTTTTATTTTTTGAAAATATAGTCATTTACACTGGGGAGGCCAGTCTCAAACGATGTGACAGACATTGATGATCCCCCTTGGAAGGCCTAAGCCCTGGGGGTCAGAAGTTGGATGTGATGGCGGGAGTTAGAGGGGGTCATGGAAGGATGGGAAGTTAGAGAATTGGGATTCATATGTAAAATAACATTGTTTCTAATTTAAATAAATATCCATAAAAAAGAAATATAGTCATTTGACTCAATAGGGCCTTAAACAGGACATTTATATATAAAATATATAGCTTTAGCAAAATATTAAATATGAAACAAGGACAAAGGGCTTTAACAGGGCATGTTGTACATAAATCTTAGCAAAATATCAAATATAAAACAAGAACAAAACCTAGAACCAAAGAATCATAAAACGTGAAACCAGAACAACAAAAACTCCAACCCCGAACAAACAAACCTCAACCCGGAAACACAAAACAAAAAATGGTAAGTGAAACTATTTTCAACATGCAGATTTAATGGCACTGACCTATACACTCTGGCCAGCTTTGGATACATAATAGGAAGATAGGCATAGATTATAATAACCTTTTCAGGCCAAGTGTAACCAGGCCATTTGGGGCTTTGATGGTCAAGCACTCAGCAAAGATGATGCTAAAATATGTTGGCCACGATGTTATCCCTTCAGTCACCACATGTCTGCTTGCTACTCCAGACAAAAAAAGTTCATGGGGACATTGCTCTCCAAAGGCAAAGAAGACCACTCTGACATCCTTTCTCAATCCTTACTTAGGACAGTTCTTTTCCATCAGGAGACTCTGCAGTCAATTTCATAATGGAAGAACGAATGATGAAGAAGTAGCAAGGGACACTTGTCATCTCTGTAGAGCTTTAACTTCAGATGCCAGGGTACATGACACGCAGTAGCTTCAGCACTGGACAGGATGAGAATTTGATGTCTGGATAGCAGCATGACATCAATACAGTCTCCCTTGACAGATTTCCCTCCAAATGTGAAGAGCTGAGGACTTATCAGCTGACAAACGTTGTCAGCAACAAACTATCAGAGAATTTTGAGCAGAGGCATATCCTCCCTCCGTGTTGTTGAGCTCCACTTACTGGTGGATGTCTGGGCTCTGAGTATATCTTGAAAGGTTTTTTGTATCTCAAGCTTCTTTGGGATGGTTTCATTACTCCTGAAATAGTAAGATAAGAAACACATGGATCAGACTTTGGACATACCAGCTAACTTAGGATGATATTTGCCTCACTGGTGAGATTACAGCTAGAATGACATTTCTTGTGATGAGGTCTTGATTCTATGCTGAAGAATGTTATGGTTTTTGGTTGTTTGTGGCTTCCTTAGGCTTCCTTAGTTCTCTAAAGGGCGCTGTGAGATAAAGAAAGGCAATAGGATCCAAACTTAGCCTTGCTCTGTCACCAAAACAAAACCAGGGCTTATTCACACAGAAAAACAGATTCAAGGAAGAAAATCCTCCCCAGGAATTCCATTGTTTCTGAAAATACAAGACAATGGTGGCTCACTTGCCTGTGTCACTTAGTGTCCCTGCAGCTGCAGGTCTAACTGCAGGGCACTCTCATCATGGCCTGAAGACAACTCTATCTCGTGTTGCAGTTTTTCTGATCTGGAAGAGGAAGGAGGCAGTCAGGGATCAGTCCTAGTGATGTCCTGCCATGTAAGCTGTCAAATTGTGACCTCACAAAAACTCAATTGTGCTGAACACACAGCATTGATCATATGACAGAAGACATTATTTGTACCCTAAGGACCAAGAGTCACAGGGTAGCTTGTCCTTGAACTCATCAGCCTTTAACCAGTGTCACAAGATGATCTGAGTACTGTATGTATGTGCTCTATTAGAAAGAACAGAACATTCTCCAGTACTCCAGGGACATCATAGTGATGAAAGGAATAGCATATTAAATCCATGGATAACAGCATAGTTGAGAAACACAGAAGGTTCATGGTGAGTTGAATACAGACCACCTCATTTGATAGGTAGACACAACACAGCATTGCAGCTTAGACAACTGAACAAGGTCATGGGGCATTCTCATGTCTACTGCTAGGAAGGAACTTTATTCCCAGGCAATAAGCAAATGGAGCCTATGATGTTGGAGCAAAATTTCCTCAGATGTGTGCCTGAGAACATGGGATAATCAGGGGTCTTTAAATAAAGAAAAACAGCCTTGTTTCCCTTAGAATGAAAACTGTGAATCTACATCCTAGTTCTTTAGAGGAGTCTGTTACACATTATAGTGTGAAAGGCATGAACAATCCTACAGCAGAGACATCTTCCTGGGTTCAACCTGGAAGTGACTAAAATTATTGTGTCCATACAGGGAAATGGTCAAACAAAGAAGACATATAGTGTTATATCAAAGAATGCCAAGGGTGGGACTCTCATTTCAACACCTTCAGGTATGGTAAGACACATATTTATTGCCCATGATGTGGGAGGCAGAAGCAGGCAGAGCTCTGTGAGTTCAAAGAAAGCCTGCTCAGAACATACTAGAGAACTCAAAAGGTATCAAAGAGGACTCAATTCTGCAGACTCACTGAATATCAAGCCGATTACTTCCTGGAGGGAAGTTCTTGTTGCCTGGAACAGCATAGTATTCTGAAGTGTGCTTTCCCTGTGTTGCCTGGAGCCTTGCCTATAGGCAGAGCCCACAAAAGGCACAAATCCAAGGTAGAAGAGACCGACTTGAATCCAGCTCCCAATCCCCAGTTCTGGCTCATACCTCATCTGGGATGCAATCAAGTAATGCTGCAGCTTTCCTGTTAAGGTCTTTCTCTGAATGATCAGCTCCTTCTCCTTTTACTGGGATTTCCTTCCAGTCTCTGCTGCTCCTGTTCATTAGAAGATTGTGATCTTAATAGAGGGTTGAGCATAGGCATGAATTCACTCTAAGACAAGTGCACGCACCGACAGAGGATCTCAATCAAGCTTCTGTGAAGGTAGAATCCTGTTTCAGGACAGAGACTGACAAACCAAGTGGTCTGCTCTAAACACCATCCACATGCATGGGACATTTACACCCCTCACTTTCCTCCACTGCCCTCTCTAGGTGCTCACGTATATGCATCTGCGCACACAAACACAAACATGGACAAATAGATAAACAGGGAGAGACAGTGAGGAATAGGGGGATAAAGAAAGAGAGAAGGAAAGACAGAGTCAGCCAAGAAAAGAGAGAGAGAGAGGCCAAAAGAGGGCAAGCTGTTGACATAACAGATGAGCACACAGCAGTTCTTTCAGAAGAGTCCAGTGACTCTGATCTCCATTCCTTGGGTCTGAAATTGCATATGGAATAATTTCTACTTGGCCACACTATACTGATTTGATTGGAGAACTTTTTATCTTGAAGTCTCAGATCTCCCACTGTAACTCCAGGGCTTTCTTCCAGGCCTTTCCACGTCCCTGAACAACCTATCTTCTCCATAGTATAATCTCCATGATAGAACTTGCCAAGGAAACACACAAAACACTGCTGACAAATCCCACTGAAGGTTCTGTCACCATGAACCAAGTATTGGGCATGGGTAAGAGACTGCCTTGGATTGCAGAGAATATAAGGAAAAAGGCAACATGCCATCCAATGAGGTGACAAAGAGAATCACTCATTTGACATTTACAGTGGGCTCCTTTCCTGGAAAACTATACAGAGCACCACTCCCATCACAATGAGATGTATGATTGTGAAGTTTCATGGACCCATCACCCTGCTTGAACTGCAGCTTCGAGTAGAGCAGCAGGGTTTGTTTGCCAATTGATACTCACAAGAGAGAGACTTCCCAGAACTACTGATGCATGGACACAGACATGAACAGATGGATGTCATTAAAACAGAGGATGTTGAGTGTGTGTGTGCATGTGTAAAGTTCTAAGTTAAATCACAATTGTGTTGATGGACAGACAGCCTTCTGCCCCATGAAGAAATAATGATGGACCTAACCCTGACCCAGCTGCTTTTTCCTACCTGATGCTACTGGGTCTGGAGGTCTCTGATGACTCATTCTTGGTCCTCACAGATGACTTTCAGTTCTCCCAACTAGTGTTGCAGCAGGATCCATTCCCCTAGCACCTTCTTGGTTTCTTGCCTCAGCTTCTCCACTACACACTGAACCTGAGTCTTCTCAGTCTGGAGTCTGTACTGCAGATCGCTGGAAACACTCTCTGAATAGTAAGACCTTTACCCTCTTCCTACAACCCCTGCGTCCATAATCCACCAATCCAACTGGTCCTCAGGTTCCCAATGGAGACAGAGACAAGAGGCCAATGCAGCCATGACAGCTGCTCTCAGAAGGCCAAAAGTAGAGAACAGGAAATTCCAGAAAGAATCAGACCATTTCCAAATATGCCAACAACAAAAGAAATCCAAGTATCTCTACTAATGTGAGTGGGTCCTTCAATGTCCTTAACTGACTATGGTAATGGGGCTACATCAGGAGGTAGGGAACAAATCCACTCAGAGGGGTGACAGAAGACCTAAGGGGTGTAGAGGTCCCATGGGGGGCATTAGACCCATGCCTGAGAGCCTTCCTGACACCAATCTCATGGTGCAAAATGAGAAGACTGACAAACCAAGTCATCTCCTCTAAACGCCATCCTAGAGAAGTGGTCCTCAAACGATGGGTCATGACTCCTTTGGGGATGGCATTACTCTTTCAATGGGTGGCATCTCAGATTTCCTGCAAAATAGATTCTTAAATCATGATTCATAACAGTAGCAAAATTACAATTATGAAGTAGGAGGAAAAATAATTTCGTGATTGAGCCTCACCAAAACATGAAAAACTGTATTAACTTGGACGTAGTATTAGGAAGGATGAAAACCACTGAACTAGATTCTATTTAAGGTTGACAGTCTGGGGCTGGGAAGAGCTAACTGTTTCTCTCACAATTAGCAAAACTGAATGTCATAAAAACAACACCAAGAACTGATTGCTAAGGATTCTTGCTAAGAGACATAATGGTTAGAACATATCTGTGGACTCTGCAATCCACAGAAAGAGATAGGCAGAGATGGACATTTCACAGTGCTATCTACGGTCCCCTGCAAGACAAGCACTTACCAATAGAAGAGTGATTTCTCATTGATCTCATTGAATCTCTCCAAGGCTTCGTTGTCCTCATTCTGCAACCTCCTTGGAACATCTGGTGCTTATTAAACATGCTATCATGACCATAGGGCAGCAGGGGCAGGATGTTAAGGTGAAGGGAGGTGGGGCTGCCTGAGTTCTTCCACGACTGCTGAAATAGGTGGCTAAGAGTATCCCTAGTGTCTACTTCAGTCTGTGCCCAACAAAATTGGGGATAATGTTTCTCCTCTGTATAAAATAAAAATCCACAGTCCTGCTGTCCATCAAAGTAGAGGTCAAAATCACACCATGAAGATTTTTGTGGATAGGACTAAATGTTTTTCTTAAAGGAACTCATGATAGATTTATAATATCTACACATCTCTAAGGTGAGCACATTAGCAGAACTTTAATGCTAAATGTGGGGATCTCAATGCTCATCAAAGGTATCAGCTGGGAACTGTGAGATAGGAAACATCATATGACCAACCACTGACACCTTATTGCAGGGTCCAGGGATGTCAACTTGCAAAAATGCACAAACACGCAACACATATGTGTGTTTAGGTATGTGTGTGTTTGTGTGTGAGACAGAGGGAGAAAGAGAGTGAAAGAGAATGCTACCAAGAGATGTTATCTCAGAGAGGACCAAAATGTGCAGAGATCAGTCCCAGGCCTTATAGGCATACACTGAGAAGTGTGACAGGGCTTTCCAGCTGCTCCATGTAGTGTTAATCACACAATGTCTTGCCAGGCATGTAAAGAATCACCACAAACTCACAGCATCTAACTTCTCATAGAAGCTGCCACTTGACAGGATCTATCCAAATGCATGCTAGGAACTCACACCTCCATCTCAATCCCTGAGTTATGTGACTCAGGCCAAAGGCTCTGGTTTCCATTTGGAGGAAACAGTAATATTCTTTCCCCACTTGACAGGATCAGTACAAATGCATGCTAGGAACTCACACCTCTGTCCCAATCCCTGAGTTATGTGACTCAGGCCAGAGGCTCTGGTTTCCATTTGGAGGAAACAGAATAATATTCTGTTCCCATCTCACTCCTGCCCAAGTTTCAGGTTCTACATATGGGAAGCAACACAGTGTTGAGCAAAGGGACACCATGAAGGTGTAGACTTCCAGAAGCCCAGATCTTAGAGGAAATAAACTAAAAGTGAAACTGTGGAACCAAGATGGTCACCGTGGCTTTGGAGAAACTGAATACCTGTTGTTAGGCAATCCTTCAATGATGGAGATGAGGCAATCTCGTAGCTCCTTTGTTTCTGTGGCCACTTAATCTAGCTGCTTAGTCAGACCCTCCATCTTCTGCTTTACCTCCTTCTTAGTCAGGAGGGTTGGGGGAGTTGATGGCTCTCCAGCAGCCCCTGTGGGTCGAAGAACACAAGTCAAGTTGCACTGTGACAAGCTGTAGAGGATATACAGATCACTCTGAACCCTGAGAAATCATTGAGAAAACTACTATGCATGTGAATAAGAGACACACCAATGGATTTTCATCCAGGATTGAAATGCCCCTGCAGCGCATCTTAGCTCTCCCATCTCTGAAGGAAGTTGGGTTTCTTAGACATCTGATTTCCTCTGCCTCTTCAGCACATACTTCAAGTTAACTAAGAAAAACATTCCTCAGGCTCATTCACAGCTGCATTCTCTCCATTCAGCTTACCTGTAGGATTTATAAGTCTGTGAGTTTAGAAACTAGGAGGCAATTAGCATCATCCACAGGCACTCAGATCTTTTTGAGAACCCCAAATTTCCTGACATGTCATTCAAACCACATGGCTGTAGATGGAGAATCCATGCAGGTGCAGATCATGGTCACCAGACTCACCAAGTCACCTCACTGACAACTTGGGAGACACAGAGAAGGTGCACAGTACTTACAGATATCCACTGGCATTGAAGTACAGTGATGACCTGCCCTTAGCTGCATACACCGCACTGGTCCCTCCCTCATGCTGGTCTCATTTGATCCTGGTTCTCCAACATTCTCACTCTTCTGCAACATTGAAATCTAAGTGATCCTATCACAATGGCTTCTGAGGGAGACAAATTACTACCCTGGGATCCTTGTCTTCCAGGAGCCATGTCAGGCACTGATATCCAACTTATTACCAGAAACCCCGGTTCCTGTGTCCCATTACCCAAAGTCCCAGCTAAAAGCAACCTTCTCCAGGGAGCTCCCCATCTTCAGCCCAGGACTTACTGTTCTTCCTTTTGAACCATTTCTTTTTTGGTCCTGTAAATTGAGGCTGAAGGTCAGCCTTCTTCTGCCTCTCCCTTGTCCCTTTACCTTCTACATATTCTCTTCTAAGAAGATTCCCCAGGCTTTCCCACATGTTCATCCTTAAGGGCACTGAAGGACTCTCCAAAGGCAGTTTGTGTTGCTACAACACAGGTGACATCACAGGATTTCATGATTTCCAGGATACAAAGGAATGTTCATGGAAGGGGCCACTGATGTCATGTGGAAATAACATTGCCTCCCTGCTAAACAGCTTTCCACATAACTCAGCTGAAATCAGGTTGCCCTACCCTGGAATCTCTCCTGGGACACAAAGAAAACCCTGAAGCACCTCCTTCTTCCAAAAGCAGAGACTCTGTTTTTGACTGGAATACATTTAGTACTTTCCACCTGGGGAACTCACTGTTGTCTCCTACTGAAACTATATGTGCATAAGATATTTATATTCAATAAATTTATTTATGGCAAAATTCTCATTCGTTTTTTACATAGCATTGTTTTTTATTTTTCAGTTTAAATTTAGATAAGAAACAAGGTTGCTTCACAAGTCAGTTCCAGGTCCTTTCCCTCCCCTCCTCCCATGCCCTCCCCCCAAACCCCCCATTATCCCCTCATTTCCCCAGGGAGGGTGAGGCCCTCCGTGGGGGTGTCCATAGTCTGTCATTTGATATAGGGCAGGGCCTATACCCTCCCCCAAGAGTTCAGGGTGAGAGTGCATCTCATATTGTTGGATGGGAGTCCAAAGTCCGTGTGTATACTCGGGATGGGTACTGATCTGCTGCCTGAGGCTCAATAGATTACCTAGGCCTCCTCACTGACACCCACATTCAGGGGGTCTTGATCAGTCCCATGCTGGATTCCCAGGCTGATGCCTGGGATTCAAGAGTTAACCTTTGTCAGGTCAGATGTTTCTGGGAGTTAAACCAGCCCAGTCTTAATCCCTTTGGTCATCAGTCCTCCCTCTCTATTACTGGATTTCTTGAGTTCAGCTCAGTACTTAACCGAGGGAGTCTGCCTCTTCTTCGATCAGCCACTGAATGAAGTTTATGTTTCCCAGACTCTCTGGCCATGGGATTGTAGGCTGGCACTCCCCAGATCTATGTCTAAAATCCATATATGAGAGAGTACATGCCATGTTTCTCTTTTTGTGACTGGGTTACCTCACTCAAGATGGTTTCTTCTAGTGTCACCCATTTGCCTGCAAATCTCAGGATTCCATTGTTTTTTCTGCTGAATAGCACTCCATTGTGTAAATGTATCACATTTTCTCTATCCACTCTTTGGGTTGAGGGGCATCTAGGTTGCTTCCAAGTTCTGGCTATTACAAATAATGCTGCTATGAACATAGTGGCACAGACATCTTTGTTGTATGAATGGGCATCTTTTGGATATATGCCAAAGAGTGGAGTTGCTGGGTCTTGTGGTAGATTTATCCCCATTTTTCTGAGGAATCTCCATACTGATTTCCAAAGTGGCTGAACCAGTTGGCACTCCCACCAGCAATGGAGGAGTGTCCCGCTTTCACCACATCCTCTCCAGCATAAATTGTCTTGGTGTTTTGATTTTAGCCATTCTGACAGGAGTGAGATGGTATCTCAGAGTTACTTTGGTTTGCGTTTCCCGGATGGCTAAGAATGTTGAGCACTTTCTCAAGTGCCTCTTAGCTATTTTAGACTCCTCTATTGAAAATTGTCTATTTAGTTCTGCAGCCCACTTTTTAATTGGGTCCTTTGATGTTTTGGAGACTTGCGTCTTGAGTTCTTTGTAAATTTTGGAGATCAACCCTCTGTCAGATGTGGGATTAGTGAATATTTTTCCCATTCTGTGGGCTGCCTTTTTGTCTTGCTGACTGTGTCCTTTGCCTTACAGAAGCTTCTCAGTTTCAGGAGGTCCCATTTATTAACTGTTGATCTCACTGTCTGTGCTAGTGGTGTTATGTTCAGGAAGCTGTCTCCTGTACCAATTAGTTCAAGGGTACCACCCACTTTCTCTTCTAAGAGGTTCAGTGTGGCTGGATTTATGTTGAGTGCTTTGATCCATTTGGACTTAAGTTTTGTGCATGTCGATAAACATGGATTGATCTGCATTCTTCTACATGCCAGCCTCCAGTTATGCCAGCACCATTTGTTGAAGATGCTTTCTTTATTCCATTGTATATTTTTAGCTTAAGGATCAGATGTTCATACGTGTGTGGGTTAATATCTGGGTTTTCAATTCGATTCCATTGGTCTAACTGTCTATTTTTGTGCCAATACCAAGCTGTTTTCAGGACTATAGCTCTATAATAGACCTTGAGGTCAGGAATGGTGATGCCTCCAGACATTGCCTTGTTGAACAGGGTTGTTTTGGCTATCCTGGGTTTTTTGTTTTTCCATACAAAATTGATTATTGTTCTTTCAAGGTCTGTGAAGAATTGTGCTGGGATTTTAATGGGGATTGCACTGAATCTGTAGATTGCTTTTGGCAGGATTGCTGTTTTTACTACATTGATCCTACCTATCCAAGAGCATGGGAGATCTTTCCATTTTTCGAGGGCTTCTTTAATTTCTTTCTTTAAAGAGTCAAAGTTCTTGCGATACAGGTCTTTCACTTGTTTGGTTAGCGTTACCCCAAGGTATTTTATGTTGTTTGTGGCAATTGTAAAGGGTGATGTTTCTCTGATTTCTTTTTCAGCCCTTTTATCATCTGTATATAGTAGGGATACTGATTTTCTTGAGTTGATCTTGTAGCCTGCCACTTTGCTGAAGGTGTTAATCAGCTGTAAGAGTTCCCTGGTAGAATTCTTTGGGTCATTGATGTAAACTATCATATCATCTGCAAACAGTGAAAGTTTGACCTCTTCGTTCCCAATTTGTATCCCCTTGATCCCCCTTTGTTGTAGTATGGCAATGGCTAGAATTTCAAGTACCATGTTGAAAAGATATGGAGAGAGTGGACAGCCTTGTCTTGTTCCTCATTTTAGAGGAATTGTGTTGAGTTTCTCTCCATTTAGTTTGATGTTGGCTGTTGGTTTACTGTATATAGCTTTTATTATGTTTAAGTATGTCCCTGTTATCCCAGATCTCTCCAAGACCTTTATCATGAAGGGGTGTTGGATTTTGTCAAAGGCTTTTTCAGCATCTAGTGAGATGATCATGTGATTTTTGTTTTTCAGCTTGCTTATATGGTTGATTACGTTGATGGATTTTCGTATGTTGAACCATCCCTGCATCCCTGGGATGAACCCTACTTGATCGTGGTGAATGATTGTTTTGGTGTGTTCTTGGATCCGATTTGCCAGTATTTTATTGAGTATTTTTGCATCAATGTTCATGAGGGAAATTGGTCTGAAGTTCTCTTTCTTAGTTGTGTCTTTGTGTGGTTTGGGGATCAAGGTTATTGAAGCCTCATAGAAAGAGTTTGGCAAAGACCCTTCTGCTTCTATTGTGTGGAATACTTTGAGAAGAATTGGTATAAGCTGTTCTTTGAATTTCTGGTAGAATTCTGCACTGAGGCCATCTGGACCTGGACTTTTTTTGGTTGGGAGACTTTTGATGACTGCTTCTATTTCATTAAGGGTTATAGGTCTATTTAAATTGTTTATCTGTTCTTGATTTAGTTTTGGCAAGTGATAGCTGTCCAGGAAGTCATCCATTTCCTTTAAATTTTCGAATTTTGTGGAGTACAGGTTTTCAAAGTATGACCTGATGATTCTCTGGATTTTCTCAAAGTCCATTGTTATGTCCCCCTTTTCATTTCTGATTTTGTTAATTTGCATGTTCACTCTCTGCTGTTTGATAAGTTTGGACAAAGATTTGTCTATCTTGTTGATTTTCTCAAAGAACCAACTCTTCGTTGCATTGATTCTTTGTATTGTTTTCCTAGTTTCTACTTTATTGATTTCAGCCCTCAATTTGATTATTTCCTGGCGTCTACTCCTCCTGGGGGAGTTTGCTTCTTTGTGTTCTAGAGCTTTCAGCTGTGCTGTTAATTCTCTAGTATAACTGTTCTCCAGTTTCGTCATGTGGGCACTTAGTGCTATGAACTTCAAAATTCTCATTCTTATTGGGAAGTATAGATTTGATGATGAGAAGGAATCTTCTTAAACAACTTCTTAGTAAGGAGTCTAAAGAAATAGTTTTGCCAGTACGAAAGATGTAGCTCATTAGGTCTACATGAATGATCACTGCCATTATTGAGCATAATTACTTGGGACATAAAGGAGATCACTATCCAAAGGATGCAATTTGAAGAGTCTTTTATGACTCTAATTACTCATAAACCACAAGTACAGTTATTAGACGAAGATTACCATTCACTGATTAGGGATATTGTAGGTCATTTTTCTTGGGGAGAAATTACACATGAAAAACCGATAATCGCAGACCCCAACCTCCAGGGACCCCAACTTCAGGTGAGCTTGGGTCTCCCTGGGACCACTCTCCATCCCCTGCCCATCACCCATCCCCTCAATCCTCCTGGAGCCTGCTCCTGGCATCCAGAGGACCCGCCCACACAGGAAAGGCATCAGCCCTTCCAGGCCCCAACCTCTGATGACACCAGTGTCAGCTCCTGGCATCTAGAGGACTCACCCACACAGTAACGACATCAGTCCTTCCAGAACCCACACTACGCCGATCCCAGCTTCAGTTTCAAGAAAGAAGGAAAACAGTGGAGGCAGAAAGACCCCACCTGCACCCACTGGAAGAAGAGATGGGAAGAAGACAGAATAAGAGCTCACTCAACAATAGAAAGACCAACAGGACTCCTCAAGAATCTAGAGACTCAATGCTAGCAAGACCTGAAAATCACTATATAGACAAAGAAGAAGAGACAGACCTTAAAAATTATTTTAAGAAGATGATAGAGACCCTAAAAGAGGAAACCAGGAAATCCCTTAAAGAAATAAGAAAAAACAAACAACCAAAATTCATGAAATGCGGGAAAAGTGAACCAAAAAGTTCAAGAAATAAACAAATCTCTCACAGAATCTAAAGAGTACCAAGAAAAAACAACCAAAGAAATGAAGGAAACAACTCAAACAGTTGAAGGATTGAAAGCTGAAATAGAAACAATAAAGAAAACACAGAATGAGGGGATGGATACTAGAAATAGAAAAGCTGGGTAAACGATGAGGAACTACAGATGCAAGTATCACCAATAGAATGCAAGAGATAGAAGAGAGAATCTCAGGTGTTGAAGACTCAGAGGATACACAGTCGTCTACCAAAGAAAATCTCAAAACCAAAAAATCCCTAACACAAAATATCCAGGAAATATGGGACACCATGAAGAAGCCAAACCTGAGAATAATAGGTATAGAAGAAGGCGAAGAAATACAGCTCAAAGGTACAGAAAATATATTCAACAAAATCATAGAAGAAAACTTCCCTAACCTAAAGAAGGATATGCCTACGAAAATACAATAATCTTACAGAACACCAAATAGGCTGGACCAGAAAGAAGTCACCTCGCCACATAATAATAAAACATCAAACCTACAGAATAAAGAGAAAATATTAAGATCAGCTAAAGAAAAAGGCCAAGTAACATATAAAGGCAGACCTATCTGAATTACACCCAACTTCTCAATGGAAACTATGAAAGCCAGAAGATCCTGAACAGATGTCCTACAAACACTAAGGGAACAAGGATACCAGCCCAGTCGACTATATACAGAAAAGCTTTCAATTACCATAGATGGAGAAAACAAAATATTCCATGACAAAGCCAGATTTAAACAACACGTATCCATGAATCCAGCTCAACAGAAAGTGCTGGAAGGAAAACCTAGACCCAACGAAGATAACTACACTCACAAAGACACAGGCAATAGATAATCCCACTTTACCAAACACCAAAAGAAAAACGGAAGAGAACCTACACACAATAACTCCACTACCAATAAATCAAGCACAAAAAAGAATCATCAATCAATGGTCATTAATATCCCTCAATGTCAACGGTCTCAATTTGCCTATAAAAAGACACAGACTAGCAAAATGGATATGAAGACAGAACCCATTCTTCTGCTGCATACAAGAAACACGTCTCAATGTCAAAGACAAATGTTACCTCAGAGTAAACGGCTGGGAAAAGATTTTCCAATCAAACGGACCCAAGAAACAAGCGGGTGTAGCAATCCTAATATCTAACAAACTAGACTTCAAATTAAAATCAATCAAAAGAGATGAAGACATTTCATATTAATCAAAGGAAAATTCCATCAAGTCTCAATTTTGAACATCTATGCCCCAAATACAAAGGTACCCATATTCATGAAAAAAACATTACTAAAGCTCAAATACCACATAAAATTTCACACACTAGTAGTAGGAGACTTCAACACTCCACTCTCACTGCTAGACAGGACCTTCAGACAGAAACTTAACAAAGAAACAAAAGAACTAATGGAAGTTATGACCCAACTGGGTTTAACAGACATCTATAGAATATTGCACCCAAACACAAAGGGCTATTCCTTCTTCTCGGCGCCACATGGAACCTTCTCTAATAGAAAACATAGCTAACTTCCACAGATACAAAAAAATTGGAATAACCCCCTTATCAGACCACCATGCATTAAAATTAGAATTCAACAATAACACATATTACAAAAACCCTACAAACTCATGTAAATTGAAAAATGCACAATTGAACCATCCCTGGGTAAAGGAAGAAATAAAAAAGAAATTAAAGACTTCCTGGAATTCAATGAGAATGAAGACACAACATACCCAAACTTATGGGACACTTTGAAAGCAGTGCTGAGAGGAAAGTTCATAGCAATAAGTGCCCACATGAAGAACAGTCACACTAGAGAATTAATAGCACAGCTGAATGCTCTAGAACAAAAAGAAGCAAACTCACCCAGGAGGAGCAAATGAGGGTTGAAATCAATCAAGTGGAAACCAGGAAAACATTGCAAAGAATCAATGAAACAAAGAGTTGGTTCTTTGAGAAAATCAACAAAATAGACAAACCTCTGTCCAAAATAACCAAAACACAGAGAGAGAGCATGCTAATTAACAAAATCAGAAATGAAAAGGGGGACATAACAACGGACACTAAGGAAATCCAGAGAATCATCAAGGCATACTTTGAAAATCTGTACTCCAAAAATTTGAAAATTTAAAGGAAATGGACAATTTCCTGATATCACTTGCCAAAACTAAATAAAGAACAGATAAACCATCTAAACAGACGTATAACCCTTAATGAAATAGAAGCAGACATCAAAAGTCTCCCAAACAAAAAAAGCCCAGGCCCAGATGGCTTCAGTGCAGAATTCTACCAGAAATTCAAAGAATAGCTAATTCCAATACTCCTCAAAGTATTCCACACAATAGAAGCAAGAGGCTCACTGCCAAACTCTTTTGACGAGGCTACAATTACCTTGATACCCAAGCCACACAAAAACACAACTAAGAAAGAGAACTATAGACCAATTTCCCTCATGAACATCGATGCAAAAATACTCAATAAAATACTAGCAAATCAGATCCATGAAAACATCAGAAAAATCACCCACCATGATCAAGTAGGCTTCATCCCAGGAATGCAGGCATGGTTCAACATTAGAAAATCTATCAATGTAATCCACCATATAAGCAAACTGCGAAAGAAAAACCACATGATCATCTCACTTGATGCTGAAAAAGCCTTTGACAAAATCCAGCACCCTTTCATGATAAAGGTCCTAGAGAGATCAGGGATAACAGGAACATACCTGAATATAATAAAAGCAGTATACAGTAAACCGACAGCTAACATCAAATTAAATGGAGAGAAACTCAACGCAATTCCTCTAAAATGAGGAACAAGACAAGGCTGTCCACTCTCTCCATATCTCTTCAATATTGTACTTGAAGTTCTAGCTACAGCAATAAGACAACAAAAGGAAATCAAGGGGATACAAATAGGAAAAAAAGAAGTCAAACTTTCACTATTTGCAGATGATATGATAGTTTACATAAGTGACCCAAAAAACTCAGTAAGGAAACTCCTAGAGCAGATAAACACCTTCAGCAAAGTGGCAGGATACAAGGTTAACTCAAAAAAATCAGTGGTCCCATTATATACAGATGATGAAGTGTCTGAGAAAGAAATCAGAGAAACATCACCCTTTACAATAGCCATAAACAGCATCAAATATCTGGGGATACTGTTAACCAAAGAAGTGAAAGATCTGTATATCATGAACTTTGAGTCTCTAAAAAAAGAAATCAAAGAGGATACCAGAAAATGGAAAGATCTCCCATGCTCTTGGATTGGTAGGATCAACATAATAAAAATGGCAATCTTGCCAAAAGCAGTCTACAGATTCAATGCAATCCCTATCAAACTTCTGGCACAATTCTTCATAGACCTTGAAAGAACATTAATCAACTTTAGATGGAAAAACAAAAGGCCCAGGATAGCCAAAACAACCTTATACAATAAACGAACTTCAGTAGGCATCACCATACCTGACTGCAAGCTCAAGCACTATTATAGAGCTATAGTCCTGAAAACAGCTTGGTATTGGCACAAAAATAGACAGGTAGACCAATGGAATGGAATTGAAAACCCTGATTTTAACCCACACACCTATGGACATTTGATTTTTGACAAAGAAGCTAAAACTATACAATGCAAAAAAGAAAGCATCTTCAACAAATGGTGCTGGAATAACTGGGTTATTGGCACACAGAAGACTGCAGATAGATCCATGTTCATTGCCTTGCACAAAACTTAAGTCGAAATGGATCAAAGACCTCAACATGAATCCAACCACACTGAAACTCTTAGAAGAGAAAGTGGAGATACTCTTCAATGAGTTGGTACAGGAGATCACTTCCTGAACATAACACCAGTAGCACAGACACTGAGATCAACAATTAACATGTAGGACCTCCTGAAACTAAGAAGCTTCTGTATGGCAAAGGACACAGTCAGCAAGATAAAAAGGCAGTCCACAGAATGGGGAAAGGTATTCACTAACCCCACATCTGACAGAGGGCTGATCTCCAAAATTTACAAAGAACTCAAGAAGCAAGTCTCCGAAACACCAAAGGATCCAATTAAAAATGGGGGACTGAACTAAATAGAGAATTCTCAATTGAGGAGTATAAAATGGCTGAGAGACACTTGAGAAAGTACTCAACATCCTTAGCCATCAGGGAAATGCAAATCAAAACAACTCTGAGATACCGTCTCACTCCTGTCAGAATGGCTAAAATCAAAAACACCGAAGACAATTACGCTGGAGAGGATGTGGAGAGAGGGGAACACTCCTCCACTGCTGATGGGAGTGCCAACTCATACAGCCATTTTGTAAAGCACTATGGAGATTCCTCAGGAAAATGGGAATCAGTCTACCACAAGACCCAGTAATTCCACTCTTAGGCATATATCCAAAAGATGCAAATTCATACAACAAGGACATCTGCTCCACTGTGTTCATAGCAGCATTATTTGTAATAGCCAGACCTGGAAGCAACCTAGATGCCCCTCAACTGAAGAGTGGATAGAGAAAATGTGGTACATTTACACAATGGAGTACTACTCAGCAGAAAAAAAAAACAATGGGATCTTGAAATTCGTAGGTAAATGGATGGCACTAGAAGAAACCATCCTGAGTGAGGTAACCCAGTCACAAAAAGATAAACATGGTATGTACTCACTCATATATGGATTTTAGACATAGATCAGGATAGTGCCAGTCTGCACTTCCACCGACAGAGAGTCTGGAAAACAGGAAAAGAACCTAAGAGAGACATGCATGGTACCCCAGAGAAGAGGAATGAGGCAAGATCTTCTGAACAGATTGGGAACATGGCAAAGGGTGGGGGATGGGAGAGGGGGAGAAGGGGAAGAGAGAGTAGGTCATGGGGGAACAGGAAGGTTGAGTGGGGGGTAAAATAGGGGGAAGAGGGAGTCATAGGTTAAAAGACAGATCTGGCACCAGTGAGACTTCTAGTGACCTAAAGGATTGGCAAGCTAAGCATTTGTAGAGAGACCACCTTAAATGCCCATCCATCCTAGAAACTTCATCCTGTGACTGATTGAAGCAGAGGCAAACACCCACTGAACTGAACCCATGGAACCCAGTGACAGAGAGAGAGGAGTGATGAGCAACTTGGCAAAGAATGGGCTGACGAAACCAGCAGAGACAGCTGATCTGAACAAGGGGGAGCTCTTGGACCCCAGACCAACAGCTGGGAAGCCAGCATGGGACTGATCCAGACCCCCTGAGTGTGAGAGTCAGTGAGGAGGCCTGGGCAGCCTATGGGGCCCTGGGCAGTAGATCAGTGTTTATCCCTGGCATACAAATGGACTTCGTGTGTCCATAACACAAAGAGGGACTCTTAGGGGAGTGCCTGGACCCTGCTCTTAGTGAAATGACAGACTCTAGATATTCCCTATATGGAAGGAAGTGGGGATAGGGTGGGATGCTGGGGGAGATGGTGGGTGGCACGGTAGGAGGGGAGGGAAAGGGAACTGGGATTGACATGTGAAGCAAACTATTTAAAATTAAAGTAATAAAAAAATTAAAACGAAAAACTTCAATCTTGAACAATGTAAAGAAAAGAAAAACTGATAACCCAGGATCAGCGCTCCAAACATCCAGTCTCAGCTGCTTGCCGAGACCCGACTGTGACCCCAAGAGAGAGCTTGTCTCTCTCTCCTAAGGCCTATATCCCACACACCCCTATGCACCTGTGACCACGTCCAAACAGGTGTGGTCAGCACCACAGGTACCTAGTAATATCCCTTCCCACAACTCTCCTTTTAGTCTGAGGAAAGATTTACACTTGAAGCAAAACTCTATACAAAGGTGGCAAAATTCAAATATGCCCTGGGAGAAGGAAAAGTAGAAACATTAACCCTCAAGATCTAAGACCAGTAAAGCAACAAGAGCAAATGGCAAGATGTATACATCCAGTCCTAGGGTAAAGGCACAGCACAGATTACCATAGAGCTGTTCTAAGCTGGAAAGTTTAAGTCTTGTACCTAATATTTCTATCTAGGGAGAGAGAACAATAATTGGGACAGTCTAATCTTCAGCCTCACCAAAGATTTGAGAAGGAAGACAACAATACTAGAGTAGACAGGAAGCTCGGGTGAGCAGCTTCCAAATGTGCAGTGAAGACAGAAACAGTAGGTGACCTGGACAGTCACCCAAAGTCTCACAGCAGCATAGGGGCAAGCAGCTTTGGCTAAGGCCTAGAGTATCAGACTGACCAACACAGAAGCAGGGACGTAGAAAGGCTGTCTCACCCCGACTTAGCAAGCTTTAGCACTCTTCTAATTTATCTCCTGCAAGCACAGAGGGTGGCATGTCCAAAGTCAGCTGGCCAACTGAGGACAGTTCTTTGACAAAGATGCCATTACCTGAGGAGATAACAGACTCCAGACAGAGTGACATCGGTGCCCAACATTTTCTCGGGAGTAGCTAGCTGGTGCTGTCAGGAGCAATAGTGTCTCACGTTAACAGAGTACTAGTATTAAGCATTTAAATGTCATATTCTTCATGTCTATGAAGTGTTTGATGGTAAAAATCTTAGAAGAGAATTTGTCAGGGGCCCTTGAACTAATTGGTTCAGGTGAATGCTTCCTGAAAATAACACCAGCAGCACAGACACTGAGATCAACAATCAATAAATGGGACCTTCTGAAACTGAGAAATTTCTGTAAGCCAAAGGACACAGCCAGCAAAACAAAATGGCAGCCCACAGAATGGGAAGATATTCACCAACCCACATCTGACAGATGGCTGTTTTCCAAAATATATAAAGAAGTCAAGACGCTATCCACCAAAACACTAAATAATCCAATTAAAAAGTGGAGTGCAGAACTAGAGATTTCTCAATAGAGGAATCTAAAATGACTGAAAGACACTTAAGAAAGTGCTCAACATCTTTAGCCATCATGGAAATGCAACTCAAAAAAACTCTAAAATACCATCTTACACAGGCCAGAATAGCTAAAATCAAAAACACCAATGACAGTTTATGCTAGAGAACCTGTAATCAACCTAGTTGCCCCTCAACTGAAGAGTGGATAGAGAAAATGTGGTACGTTTGCACAATAGAGTACCACTCAGCAGAAAAAAAAACAATGGAATCATGAAATTTGCAGGCAAATGGATGGCACTTGAAGAAACCATCCTGAGTGAGGTAACCTAGTCACAAAAAGACAAACGTGTCATGTATTCACTCATATATGGATTTCAGACATGGAGCAGGGGATTACTAGCTTACAAACCCACTGCCAGACAGTCACTTAAACAATTACCCTAAAAGATATTTGCATGGTACCTCAGAGAATGGGAATGGGACAGGAGCTCATGAGTGGATTGGTAGCATGCAAGAAGGGAGAGAGAGCTGGGGTAAAGTAAAGAGAGAGTGAGAAAAGGAGGAGAGAGGAGGACATGGGGGAGTAGGATGGTTGAGTCGGGAAAAGAATAGAGGAGAGCAGAATGAGAGATACAATTATAATGGGAGTCATTATAGGTTTGAGGAGAGATCTGGCACTAGTGAGATTTCCAGAGATCTGTAAGAATGGCACCAACTGCCAATCTAAGCAACAGTGGAGAGACTACCTTAAATTCCCTTCCTCGATAATGATACTGATGACTACCTTGCATGCCATTCTAGAGCCTTCATCCAGTTACTGATGGAAGCAGAGGCTGACACCAACAGCTAAATACTTAACTAAACTCCTGGATACCAGTTACGTGTTTTCAATCTAAGGCAATCCTTTCCATGAGCTTGAAAAACTGTAAAAGGGTGGAAGAGAATAGGCTTTAGCTTATGCCAATAGGATATTTCTTTTCTTTCTTTCTTTCTTTTCTCTTTCTTTCTTTATCTCTACTTCCTCTCCACACCTCATTCTTTTCTTCCTCCCTTCCTTTCTACCTTCTTCCCTTCTTCCCTCCCTCCTTCTCTCCTTCCTCCCTCCTTGCCTGCCTGCCTTTTTATTCAGCCAAGAAAAATTATACAATGAGTAGCAAATCTAATGGCAGCATTATACTTGTCCTTCTTTTGTTTTTAAAATCTAACTTTCACATGTAAACTATTATGACTGCTGACAATAAACATCCCAATGATTAGTGAATGATCTCAGAGAAAATCAAAAAAGGAAGGGCCAGGGCTTGGTGCTCTGAGTTATCTCCTCAGTTACAAGTCAGAGAAGTCTCAGAACAAGCTCCCTGCCTAGTTCATTCCAGGCCAGTACTTGCTGAGGTGCAGCTGGTTGTACCTGCTGTACCTGTAGTGGAGACTTGGGGAGAAAGAGCAGTTTAATGTACTCAAGGGAGACAGACTGGGCTGGTCATTAGAATTACAGTCATTGCACCAAACCACTCCAGCCACTAGGGCACCAACACCCCTAAAGCCACAAGATGGAAAGCACCTGCTTAATTCAGCCCCACCATGTGCCATGTAACTCCAGGAAAGGTGTATATCAGGAACAGATTTATTCTTAGTTTTTTCTTTCTTTTCCATCCCTTTGCTCTATCATTCATTTCCTTTTCCTTCCTTTTCTCCTTTCTTTCTTCCTATTCAGACAGGGTCTCCTGTATCCATGCTGCCCTCCAAATCACTATTACCCATGACAATGTGGAACTTTTGTTTCCCCATCTCTCCATCCTTCCCATCCAAGCACTAACCAGACCCGAGCCTGCTTAGCTTCCGAGATCAGACAAAATTGGGCGAATTCAGGATGGTATGGCTATCCCATCCTAAGTGATGGGAGTATTCACCACCATGTCCTGTTTTATGTGGCCCTGGGGACATGCATAGCACTTATATTCATTCATATTACCAAATAATACTTGCAGTATAAACTGGCCAAAGACATTGAGTTGTGCTTGCTCTACTAATGATATGAGTTCTTAGAGGCATAAATGCCTGACATCAAATGAAAAAAATGGTCATTTTTCCATCCCAGAATCCAGGTATGGTGGTGCACACCTTTAATCCCAGTACTCAGGATAGAGAGGTTGGTAGACCTCAGTGAGTTCAAGGCTATTCTGATCTAAATAATGAGAATATAATCTTGTCTCAAACTTCCTACACCTACACCCCTACTATGGCTGTGGCATAGTGTTTGGGTGGCATTTGACAAATCCCTGAATTTTATCTCTAGCACTACTAAAAATTAATTTTAGAAAATGTGTCCTTGATTCTTGTTCTCCCTATCACTTCAATACTTTTTGTGTGAGTTTGAATGAAATTGGGGGTGTCAAAATGATCTTGATACTTATATCCATGCATACTTCATCTCCCATGGCTCTCAATCATCTATACTTGCTTTTTCCAAGAGGCAGAAACTGGTAGTATTCTCATCACCCCAAACCTCCTTGAGGAAAAAAGAGGGGTTGTAGATAGATGTGGACAGAGAACAGGGTTTCATTGTTCTATTTGGGGGTGCTGGTATCAAACCCAGGGCCTTTGGCATGTTAAATGAGTAATCTGCACCTGAGCTGCATCCCAGCCACAGAACACACATTAGGGAGTAAGTATAGAAGGCAGGTGAGATCCTGGAAGGACAAGTAGGAGCTGACTGAGCAGGTGCAGAAGGGAGGTGGTGACAAACTTAGAAAGCAGAGTGTGAAATCAAGATCGCCTCCGTCTGTCAAGACCATGGGCATGGAGGGGGCATGTGTGGCTGGGGAATTGGGCAAAAGTAAGTAAAAAAGGTCTGGGAAACTCAGCTGTATATAATTTGGGGTTGAGCATTTTCAAACAAGTGTTTGAAAAATGTCTGACGCATTCCAGTCAGGGGGTTGCAGTTTCAGATTCTTGTGAAGACTTATGTCCATGGATGTGACTTGATTTTGTGAACTCAACGGCCTCCTCCTCTGCAAATTGAGAAGACATAACTTTGAGAACTAAAGTTGTTAAACAAAACAAAAAACTAAAACCTTCGTGCAAGATGGGGTTTTGCTGTAGGTGGGAGAAACTTCTGAGTTGTCAGAAGGACTATTGACACAGAGTCAAATTTACATCTCTCATGTCACAAATGACCTTTGAGATTTTTACCAAAGAGAAAGGACAAAGTCCTCCAGCTTTACAAATGGGTTCTGATCAACTTTTCAGGTGTGGATGACCATAATGCTATTGCCCAGCCCTGAAATATATCAGCAGAAGCAGTTTAAGAACATAACGTCCGTCCTGCCATTAAGACATCCAGGGCGTGTGCTCTATATCGAGTCAAAACTAACGGTGCTAGTTTCTCACTTTCAAATGAACTTTGATCATCTAATAAAAAAAATACTATGCTTGTGAAAAGTCTACAGAAGTGCCTGGAATAGTTCATGAGCTCATTTTCATAGGTCTGTAACATTTGTGAACATTTGCTTTGGCAACTTAAAGGCAATGGTTTTGTGGTGATCGAGCAGCTCAAAATCACAAGATGCACTGCAATACTCTTCATCCTGTCAATGGGCCATCCACCATCCAAGGCAGTTGTTGAGTACCTAGCATTGCTCCACCTTGGGCACTAAGAAGACCCCATTTCTTGGTTGAAACATAAGGATAAATTTTGTCAAAGTGTGGGAAGTGCTTGGACTTGGGTTAGCACCTGGAGCACTGAGGCAGGGCGGCTCCAGGAGATGAGGAGTGCAGGAGAACATGGGTGGGCATTTACCCAGTAGCTGTAGCAGCCAACTGTCTTTGAACACTTTGCCCCCTGGCCACAGTTGCAGTCAACCTAACTCCTTAGCCAACAGTTAGAAGCCTTTCTATTGGGCTCTCACAGCCTGATGTGCAGCTGAAGCGTTCAATCGTAATTCTTAGGGTTGGCCGTTTGCCCCACCTACTCCTGTCTGCAGGCAGCGCATGCGCCAGTGGGCAGGACCATGTGCAGATCGGTGGGAGTCACACCAGCCACCTCCGAGGAAGCAGCCGCCTATGATTTCTGCCCTCAAGGAGCAGAGCTGCTCTGGATAAGCCCACAGGAAGCCATGGGAACCACATGGTGAGAACACTACTTAGTTGAGGGAGTCGAGGGCAGTTTGGGCTTCTGAGGAGGGGCTCATGGGCACGACAAGGATGACATCAACCACGGGTGGGGGTGGCAGGGGTGGCGCGACCGCTGATAAGAGCCTCCTGGGATCCTTGTTCTGCTGCTGCCCCCTTCGGTGTCTCCTGCTGAAGCTTTCCTCTGAGAGAAGGCTGCTGTGGGAGGCACAGTCAGTGGCCACGGTACGAGCTCCCTGGGGCAGTCGAGCAGGGTAAACAGGCTTTTCCATGCTTTCTCCCGGGAAAGCAGTAAAGATCAGGAACTGTGCATTTTCTCCTCAGCCACCCAGCTCTAGGACAGCCACTAGCACTTTAAGTAGGACTTGCAAGACACGTAAAACTATTGATGGGGAAAACCTCCATTTTCTTCTCATTGAGGAAGTGTATACCCCCTTTCCCATCCCATCTCGCAGTGGAAAGATTGCATCACTAAGTTGCTAGACCCTACTGAGAATTCACAATGAAAATTGGACTGAGCATGTTGGCGTTCGGTCTTTGCTTCCCCACTCCACAATGAGTAATTTGAGATTTCATTGCGTAAGAGATGTGCCTTTTTTGGTTACTACTCTCACCCCCTTATCCATTTTCATTTGCAGAAGTTGCCTATTAATGTTTTAAACCTTTGGATTGCCCAGGACAGGAGAAGCGCTCCAGTTCTTGAAAGGGCATTGTCTGTAGAGAGTTCAGATGAGTTGAGATGACTCTGAGATAAATCGGTGACACTTTTCTACACCTTCTTGTCTTGGGAACTTACAAACTGCATTAAGCACTTGCCTTCTTAAGTTTTGGGTGGATTCATTCCACTGCATTTTGTTGACTCAAGATATGCTATGATAATTTTGTTTTAGTTCCCAAATGCAACTAACTTATGTATCCTGTCACTCATATTGAAACACAATGACTGTGTCAACCATATCATTTCATGTTAGTTTCAGTTATTTCTCTTTGGCATCTGTTAAAGTTAAAAGTTTTCGTTGAGAGCCGGGCGGTGGTGGCACATGCCTTTAATCCCAGCACTCGGGAGGCAGAGGCAGGCGGATCCCTGTGAGTTCGAGGCCAGGCTGGACCGACAGCCTCCAAAACAATACAGAGAAACCCTGTTCCGTAAAAACCAAAAAAAAAAGTTTTCGTTGAGAAATACAGATGATATTTTGCTTTGTTTTCTATGTGAATAACCTGCAGAAGTCTTGCCTGGGTTTTCTGGTTTGTTTGGCTTTTCTTTACTTGAAATCCATCTCTGTTTCCCTAATGAAACCAAGGGAAACTATTCATAAGTCACAGGAATCCAGAACTCACAATCCTTTTCCTAAATTTTCCTTTCCTGGGTGGGTGTTGTACAGGACATGAGGTTGGCAGAAGTTGGAATATTATAGGGAGTTACATAATGTAAACATAATTGCCTACAAAACAAGATGACCAGGATACTAGCTTCTTTCCTTCCCAGGACTGTGATAACATGTGACAATACATGCTTTTGTTCTAGAGTTTCTTAGAGTTTAACTTTCTTCACTAAATGGAGACTGTGTGTAGGACACATGTTCTTTCCTAGACTTTTTTCCTTCTTAAGGACTGTAATGGGTGTTAATTTTCTATATACTGTCTTTCCTAGGAAAGTCGTTCTTTAGACTGGCTTTGAACTCATGGCTTACCTGCCTAGGTTATTTTTAGGGCTAGATAACAGATTTGTATCACTTTCTCCAGCTTTAACAACTTTAATTTGTTGATTTGTTCTTGAATATAAGTGGGGTTCAGATTGTACACAGTGAACTTCCAAAAATGATTGCAGTTTATAGTCTGTCCTCACACTTCTGAATGTATAATTCGTTTGTAGCTGTTCTCAGTCCTTTATTGTGAAGTTTGGAGGGATCACAATTTTTTTTTAAAAAAAACACTTGTAGTTTTGTGAATTTGACTTCAGATCCTTACTCTTTCTTTGTCAGGTTTTGAAGCCTTGAGCATTGCAATTAACCTCTGAGCTTGTTTTTTTGTTTTTTGTTTCTTGTAAGGGGTAGTAGTAGCATTACTTGTTTTTAGATATGCATCAAACAGTAAGGGACTTGGTAAACTGTCTGATAATGTGTAGGTGACTATTTCCCGGTGGTTAAAATGATGATTTTAATACATATTACATGACTTTAAAAAGTGTTTTTTTAATGTTTCTGTAAATGTGATGACTCAGTCAGTAAAGACATTTGCCACCAAACCTGATGACCCAAGTTCAACCTCCAGAGTCGCACATAGTAGAAAGAGAGAACCAACTCCTGAAAGCTGTCCGCTGACCTCCACATTCATACTGTGACACTAAATCCCCATGCTAAACTCACGAAAAATAAAAAATTTCAAAAGATGCCATTTGAACAGAAGGATGATAGAAACTATATGGTTTCGTTACCTGTTAGCCATCTTCTCAGTAGGACTGCAGGTGGCTTGGGAGAGAAGAATTCTGTACAGCTGTGTAGTTTGGGAAATGGCAAGAGATTGATTGCTTTCAGTACTAGCAGTACTGTGTCTGTAACTTACTGAATCAGTGATTAAAGTCAGTTTTACCAACTTAGTTTACAATGTTTAAAATACCAAATGGAGTAGATATGTTTTAGAACGTTTTACATGATCAAACCTAAAAATTGTGGTCTAGTTACCTGGGCAAACTGGGAATTCAATGATTGCTTCTCTTAAAGTTAACTTTTAAGTACACTCCAATAGCCTTGAACTATAGGTATATCTGACTAGGTCACACATCCATATGGAAGTGGTTGTCACTGTGTCTTATGTTCTGCCTAGCTTACTACATTGGAGGCAAGAGAAGGAAGCTGTTGGTTGGAAGAAGCTTATTTCATG
Organism: Mesocricetus auratus; assembly: GCF_017639785.1. Lineage (NCBI taxonomy): Eukaryota > Metazoa > Chordata > Mammalia > Rodentia > Cricetidae > Mesocricetus > Mesocricetus auratus. Next base: position 104,425,507 of record NW_024429266.1, on the reverse strand, counting down.
CTGTGTCCTCAAGTATATAGTTTCAGTTTTGCTGGGAGTTTGGCCTGGCAGAGCCAGTACTGAAATACTGTGACTGAATTCTGTGTTGGACAATGGGTGGGTTTTTTTTTGTTTTATTTCTTCTGAGTGGTATCATGGGACATTTCTATGATATGGATAGTAAGTTAAAGAAAGGGGAAAGGTGTGAGGTTTTTACTCTTTAGGCTATAGTGTAGGTTTCTTGTAGGATTTTTTATCTAAAAATTTATTTTTCATTTTATATACCAGTCCCAGGTCCCCCTTCCTCCACCCCTTCCTACCCTTCATCCACTCCTTATAGGGAGTAGGGCCTTCCTTAGGGAGTCCCAAAGGTGAGGCAGGACAAATCCCCTCCCACCTGTATCAAGGCTGATCAATATATCCCACCATAGGGAACGGGCTCCAAAAAACTAGTTCATGCCCTGGGATAGCTCCTGGTGACACTGCCAGGACTCTCCCCCAAAAGTTGAAGTTACATAACTGTCAACCCACATTCAGAAGGTCTAGTTCAGTCCCATGCAGGTTTCCCAGCTGTTAGTATAGACTAACAGTCTGTGAGCTCCCACTTGCTCAGGTCAGTTGTCTCTGTGGTTTTACCCATCATGCTTTTGACCTCCCCTTCTTCATATGACCCCTCCTCCATCTCTTCAACTGCACTCCAGGAGCTTAGTCCAATATTTGCCTGTGTGTCACTACATCTGCTTCCATCATTTGCTGGATGTAGGTACTCTGATGACAATTAGAGTAGTCACTAATCTGATGAAAGAGGAAAGTCCCTTCAGACACCCTCTCCACTATTGCAATGAGTCTTATCTGGGGTCGTCCTTGTGTATTCCTGAGAATTCCCATAGCACCAGGTTTCTCCATAACCCATAATGACTCCCTGTATCAAGATATCTCTTTCATTTCTCTCCCCTTCTATCCCTCCCCCAACATGGTCTTCTTGATCCCTTGATTTCCCATCCCCTATCCCCTCCCGTCTACCCCCTACCAGTTTACCTAGGAGATCTTAACTGTTTTTCCCCTTCCTGAGGCCTTCCCTGTGTATCCCTCTTTTTACCTAGCTTCTCTGAGGTTGTGGATTATAGCCCGGTTATACTTTGCTTTCCATCTAATATCCACTTATGAGTGAATACATGCAGTGTTTATCTTCCTGGGTCTAGATTTCTTCACTCCAGATGCAAATTTCAGAATGTCATTGTTAGTTTTACCAATCTGCTTTAGAAATTATTGAATCTTTCTAATTTTCTAGCCTTTGGAAGAACAGTTTAGCTGTAGATGTCTTCTAGTACTATTTAACTTAAGAAAAGACTGTCTAGTCTTTTGTCCTGAGAGATTGTTCTGGCATTTCTCCTACTGTATTGCAAAGGAAGCATTGAAAGCAAATATGGAAAGTGTTTTCTTCTACATTTTTCACATGTCTTGAATGTACTATTTCAGAATATTATGTATGGTTATACGTGGGGCCTACAAATTCAAAGGTGGTAGAAGTAAAATTATACCCACACCTTTGTTTGGTTCTTTTATCTATCAGGGACTTTTCTGAAAGTGTAAGCAACTAACCAAGAGTGCAACTTCTGATATGTGATTGTGAAGAAGTAAAGTCTTGGATTTGAATATTTATGATACCAAAGGACATCCAGACAAAATGACTCAATCTATTTCTTTAAGAAACTGGATTTGAAAGCCGGGCGTTGGTGGCACACACCTTTAATGCCAGCACTCGGGAGGCAGAGGCAGGTGGATCTCTGTGAGTTCGAGGCCAGGCTGGACCGACAGCCTCCAAATCAAAGAAACCCTGTCTCGTAAAACCAAAAAAAAGAGAAACTGGATTTGATTTGCAGTCTTTGTCAGGTCATAATTGTGAATTGTTATAACACTCCTTTACAATATAAGTTCCAGAATAAACAGATTGGTCATTTCTTAAGATCTAATGAAGCCTGAACGTCATTAGGCAGTGTGCTCCATGTATGGTAGATGTCTAGTCATTACACTTCTAATTTGCTGTATACTGTCAATGAGACTCTTTAGGTGTGTACTAGTCACCCCATTTTACTAGTATAGAAGTAAAGACCTACAGGGTTAAATTGCCTGTGCTGTCCAATCCAAGTGAATGGTTTTAAGCAACCATGGATTGAACTCATTGGAAATATACAGCAGGTGAAAACCTTCTCTCCATTGGCTCTCAACCTTCCAAAGCCTAAGACCATTCAATACAGTCTCATGTCATCATGACTCCACAACCATAAAATTATTGCATTGCTACTTTGTAAGTGAAATTTTGATGCTGTTACAAATTATACTATAAATATTTGATAGGCAGGATATCTGATACACAACCCCTGTGAAAGTGTCCTTTCACCCCGGCCCCTGGGGGTCTGGACCCACAAATGTAAAACCACTGCCTAAACCATGCTTCCTGAATTTGCATAACGGTATTAAATAGGAGAAAATATTTTAGACAGAATACAAACCAAAAATATACTATAGTAAAACAGAGTTACATTTTAAGGCTTTATAGACAAACATAAATAGCTAATATAAAGTTTATACACACTGCAATCTAATATCTGAAAGCTAATGTACATTTTGCTACATGGTATAGCTCATAGGAAAGACAAGATAGAGTTAAATATTTGTTATGCATGCATATTAAAGTCATCTTTTATCTTTATTTGAAAATGCCAGGTCAGGGAGATCAGTGAGTCAATTACCTAGGAAAATACATCCGTGGCAAAAACAGCCTCACATGGCAGACATAGTTTACAGTTTTCTATAAACAAATCCACTTCCCTTTAGCACTCCATTCAAAAGCTATAGTCAAATATCCATTCTTGAGGAGTCATGAATGTATTAATAACTATTTGACATGTCAGTGGAAGCACTCTGCTCACCTAAGCAAACAGACTCGAATGGCTTAGATGCAAGAGTATGACAAGATGGAGAGTAATTTACAATATGTGGCAAATGTCACTGTAAATATTTACTCAATATCCTCCTTGCCCTTCTAGATAAATGCTGAATGGCAGTACTACCTTCTCAGTTCATGAATCACTTGGAGCAAAAACTTCCTAAGGTTCCCCTGAATGTGATGTTTGAAACATTGTATCCTCCTCATGGATGCTGATTCTGATTTTAATCAAGGATGAATCAAAGACATTCATGTGTGTACTAATTTATTTCTACATACATAATCTTACATCATTTTACAACACAGTACTAATTTCATTTGATATACCATACAGATGGATCATATTTTGCCTTGTTGTTTTATATGCATATGTTATGTGTAAGAAATGAAATTTTAATATTGTAATTCTCTTATCACTTTTGTCACTAAGAACCATGAATTCAAAATTCAATACCTGGCTTTGAAACACAATTGTAAATATGAATACATAACATATTTTATCTTCTTGCCGGGCGTTGGTGGTGCACGCCTTCAATCACAGCACTCTTTAGGCAGAGGCAGGCGGATCTCTGTGAGTTCGCCTGGTCTACAGAGCTAGTTCCAGGACAGCCTCCAAAACAATACAGAGAAACCTTATCTCGAAAAACAAAAAAAACCATATTTTATCTTCTTTATGTATAGAAATATCTCAAATGTAAAACATTGTAAGACTTTAAAATTTCCAAAGTAAAAAATTTCAGGTGTCAGTTAAAGATTAAATATTTAAATGATTTTTTCTCTTAGGCATGTGAATTTTGAATACATCTATGATCTGTAATTACTGGGACTTCTAATAAAACAACAGAGCACCTAGCCTGTACTGTTGTTGGGAGTATGGCCTTAAGTTATACCAGCAATGTGCTCACTAGCCCACGTTCATCTCCAGTGCTCAACACATACAAAAATATGTTAGGCTTCATCATGACATGCATCCAAAAACCTGAAACCATGAACTACATACAGAAGGGTTAGAGATCTCCCTCACTACAGATAAAACTGCCAAGGAAAACAGAGACAGAAGGAAATCTGTGGGTTCTGAGGATCGTGGCATCAAAAACAACAACCCTCAAGAATGAGGAAGTAACTAGGCATGCATAATCGGGTGACAATGAGACATATAAGAGGTTACTATGAGACCCAGTGTCGCTGTGGCTGCAGTGGAGAAAGTGCATTGCCATTGGAAGAGGTACCTGACAGGTTTCTGAGGGACCAGGAAGTTCTCTGTTTAATCTGCCTGTTGCTTGTGAGACATCCATTTACCATCCTGTATTTATTTGGGGTATTTTTGCCATTTCTTTTTAGAATACAGTAGGCGTTGGGGAGATAAGCCTAAGGAAAAAAAGAATTTGGCTGTACAAGTCCGATGAGTTTAGCCCCAGAAGTCACATCAGTCCAGAACAGTGGCACACATCTGTGATTCTTTCACTTCTGACAGAAAAATGTGGGGCAGAGACTAGAAATTTCCTGGAACTGGAAGGTCAGTTGGACTGGACTACACAATACATCTCAGAAACAAGAGAGACCCACCTCCGCATGGTAGAAGGGGAGATCCATCTCCTAAAAGATGTCTTGTGATATCCACATGTGTCATAGATAGGGTTCTATGGCTGCATTGAAACACCGTGTCTAGGATCAAGTTAAGAAGGAAAGGGTTTATTTGGCTTATATCTATATCACTGTTCATCACTGAAGGAGGTCAGGACAAGACTCACACAGGCAGGAAACTGAAGGTGGGAGCTGATGAGAGCACATGGAGGCTGCTTCTTAATGGCTCACTCCCCACACCTTGTTCAGCCTGCTTTCTTGTATAACCTAGGATGCCAAGCTAAGAGATGGCCACACCCACAGTGAGCTGAGCACTCTTCTATCAACCAATAGTTAGGAAAATGTTCTACAGTCTTGCCTACAGAATGATCATATGGAGAATTTTTTTGAAATGTGGCTCTGTCATATCTAATAGGTCTATCTTGTGTCAGGTTGACATAAAGTTGGCCAGCACAACAATAATAACTGATCTAGAACACTAGCCTTATTCTCAGGACATGCTCTGATGATCCATCCTTCTCCTGCCAACCTGTAACCTACTTTTTGCAACAGTGCACAAAATTTTGGGCACTGCAATCTGTTGTAAGCAGTGTTATATATGTGCCCATATCACACACACACACACACACACACACACACACACACACACACGTGCGCATTTACATTCACCCAATACATATAGTGTTTTAATTTCCTTTTCTGAATCTCGATTAGAAAATCTCAATACAATAAGCCACCCATTTCATGGAAGTGAAAAATCACTAAAAATGTTCTATTATGAAGCAAAGGATAATATTTAAAGTTGAAAAAGCGGGAACATCCAGAAACAATTTTAAAGAGAAAAAAGTAGTGAAGCATGCTATATTTTAGAGAAACATGTCACATCAGAGTTTTAAAAAATACTGCAATAGAGCTACGTAAGCACCGGGGTGTGGTTGACAGAGCAGAAATTTGCACAGTGATGAAAAATAGGCAGGAATAGGATGGACCATCAGAGCATGTCCTGAGAACATGACAATTGTTCTAGTTCAGTTTTTACTGTGATAAAAGTAAAAAAAGCCTATTTGGGGAAGAGAAGGGTTTATTCACCTCACATGTTACAGTCCTTCATCAAGGGAAGCCAAGTCAAGAACCCAAAGCAAGGACTTTAAACCACAGCTCCCTGTTCTGCTCAGCTACCTTTATGGACCAGTCGCAATGAGTCAGGATGGCACTACCTGCAGATGACTGAGCCCTCATTCCTAAGCTACCAATCAAAAAAATGTCAAAGAACCATTCCTGGAAGTCAGACTGATGGTGTCAGTTCCTCAACAATATGTCAAGTAGACAGCCAAGATTTGCCATCACAGCAAGTCATAAAGGGGAAAGCATAAACCTCAACTATCATATATAAAATTGAACCTTCATGAACAGAACTTGATTTCCCTAGCTAACATTCAAGTGTAGGAATAAGAATCTAAAAGGATTTGTGTTGTAAAATAAAACTGTTTAAAATAATGAGTGACAATAAGCCCAAGCCACAAAGGAAAAGTTGGTAAAGTTGACTTCTTCAAGCCCCTTTTAGAGTATAGCATGGACAATGGAGTGACTGTTGGCTGTCAGTATCTTTGACATCCAAGCAGTGTTTTGTATCAAAAACCTAACCCTTACTACAGAGACTCAAATACAAGCCTGAGTCATCAACTGCATTCCAGAGCTTGTGTTCTAAAGAAAGGGAGGAGTGCATTCTACCATGCTTTGGGGAAGGCTGTATCCCATTTTCAGAGCTGTAGATGTGGCACATTTCTCAGTCAGCACCAGACACATTGTGCAATATCAGTGTTCTTAGTGACACACTGCAGTGTCTGCACTCCTGATGGTAGTGTCTGTGATGAGCTCTGCTGTTTGATTTGGCTCTGGATTATGATTTGTTTCCAGGTGCTGCCACCTTCAAATCTTGATTCTCTGATGCTTAGAGAAACTTCAAATCCTAGTAACTGTTGTTTACAAGGAAAAACCCTCAGCAGTCTATCATGGGCACTCCTGTTTTAAGAGGGAGTTTTGGCTTTAAGGGTGTTTTTTGTCTTTTTTACTTTTGTTTTTCCTTTTAAGGATGAATGGAATGAGGAAGAAGTTGTCTGGAGGAGTTCAGGTCCAAATTCATACAGCCAAGAAAACCTACTCTTCCTGACAGGTCCAGTGTGTGTTAGACCTTTCTTCCTTGTTCTTTTAAGAACAGCTATTTCCCCCTCTTGGACCCCTTTCTGCCATAGTTACTACCAGGCACATCATAATTACTGGAATTTCAAATCTCCAATAGTATAGAAAGACTGGGTTTTTTGTTTGTCTGTGTGTGTGTGTGAGAGAGAGAGAGAGAGAGAAAGAGAGAGAATTTGTAGCTGATCCCCCTCCTACCAAGTAACCAGAGACTGACATTTCATCCTATTAGAGCCATCAATGGCCACGAAGAACCTACTAAATATAATCATGACCCTGAGATCTACAGCTGATTCAGAAGTATCTTTTGATTATTGTCATTCCTTCCTTTCACTCTCTAAGGGGGCCCTTTGCTCGAGACTATTGGTAAAGAGGGGAGCACAACTGTGGCGGCTATTGGTTGTCAACATGACTATATCAATCTAACTAAAACCAAAAAATAGAGGACACACCTGTAAGTGACATCTACTTAATTTGAAGATGATCTATTTCTAGTCTGAACCTTTGAGGGGGGAATCACACCTTTAATATGGATGTTTAATCCAAATATCTAGACCATGCCTTCTGTTCAAAGCCTATATAAGGACATGGAAGAAGGAAACTTTTCCTCTTTGCCTGCTTGTCTTGCTAGCACATCCTGTTCTTCACTGGCATTACAGCCTACTTCTTTAGGATTCTAGCATGTACTAAGGACCAGTTGAGACATTCAGCAATGTGGATTGAGCAACCACTTGATTCTTGAACTTTCCATTCATAGCCAGGCATTGTTATATAGGCTGAATGACAGCCTGGAAGTCATTTTAATAAATCCCCTTTATATACAGAGAGATTCATTTTATACCTTTCGTTACTCTGGAGAGCCTGACTGGTACACCAGGCATGTAGAGGAGACCTTCTAGAGCAGTTTGTTCTCAGCTATGTTAGAAATGCCAGTGGCCGTCTTCCCTTAACCTGTGCTTCAAGTGATGCTTTGGTGTTGGCCTTCTTGGTTCCTATAACATCTCAGCAATGAAAGTCCCAAATCTCTCAAATGGAACCCACAGTAACATAATTAAAAGAGTGTATCAAAATGGAGAGATTTCAGGGTAAGTAAGGATTGGGAAGCCAGATGTCTTAGGTTTTGTGCTTCATATCTGGTCATTTCCTACCCACATGAAATCACAGGACAATTTGTCAGAGATTTTTTCTCTCCTTCACCCGTGTGAGTACCAGGGAAGGAACTCAGGCCTGCTGGCCTGACAGCAGATACCTTTACTCTCTGAGCCATCTCTCTGGCTGATCATCTCATGTATGGAATTGAATAAGCTTTGTATCTATGTTGATGTTCTTTGTGCATATATGTCCTTTATTCATACAGAGTAGATTCTGTTCTCCCTGTTTTGACAGTACCAGGTGGGGACCCACACAATTAATCCCCACACACATTACCTCTCTTACTCAGTGCTAGGCTCAGAAGTCAGATCCAGTCCATAGGAGCTTCACAAGAATGAAGCAGTCATCTGGAACATACCCTTCCCCAGAATACTCTTGAGATCTACTGTGGTAAAAAACCAGCATCAACCATCCCACCCCCTAGACTTACACATACAAGCTCGCCATCAGAGACATGCAGATTTTATGCAGCCTCCATCCACTCTGGCTAGTCTGAAGCTTCTTCCCAATCACCAAGGAATCCTAAACACACCTCCACCACCAGGAGGGTCTTCTCACTCTGGATTTCATCAGAAGGCCTTAATCTGCACTGTCATCCAGGATGAGATCTGAGAGGTTTGCTGTAACCTTGACAGTCAGTGATACTGGAGTAGGATGTTGAACCCATTATGGTTGAACCCAAAACCTCTATGGACACTTGGCATCCTAAGACAATTAGCCTACCTATATCATGTATTTATCCCTTGGCCTCATAAAATTGCTCTCATTGGTTGATCATGACTTGGTCCAACAAACACAGCACACATGATTAGTTGGACAAAACTCATGGAGATGATGGCTCCTCCTTTTGAATGTTTGTTTTTCTCCCAAAAGACCAGCAGAGCAGCTAAAAGCCTCTTTTACTCCAGGTTCAGGTGAAATCTGATGCTCTCTTCTGGCCTTTCTTTGATTTATATGCATGTAGTGTATAGGCCTTAAGCATGCAAAACACCCATACATATAACTACAAGAAACGAATCTTTTGAAAATGCACAAACAAGTATTTAAGGCTAATCACACACAAAAAAAATAAACAATGCCTAAATTATCTTGGAATTCATTCTGTCTGCTGTGTTGTTATCACTGATGGTATATTTCAAGGAAAGCAGAGACAGGTAGTTCTGGTTTTCCTAATTTCCTAATTTGTTGATTCTCTGTTGGTTTCACATCATCATGCATCCCAATCCCACTCTTCCCCCTACTCGTTCCATTGTATCTGCTCTCTGCCCTTCTTACCTCTCCAGTAAACAAAACAAAATTTAATAGAAAAGCCAAATCAAAAATCAAAAAGAAACAAAAGTCTTGGCAAGGAATCTGTACTGTGTTCCAGTGAGTCACACAGCATACACTTTAGTCTATACATCTTTTCTTGTAAACGTTCCAGGCCTCTGGCTTCTATTACATTATCAATAACTGACACTCATTGGGACTCCTCTTGGATATCCAATTGATGCCTTGTGTCATGAAGATCCTGAAGCTTTGGGTTTGCAGATCCCAGCTCTTCACAGGCTCCAGCAGTTCAGAGATGAAGATGTTAGGGAGGGATGACTCATAGTCCTGGTTCGGGGCCTGAGTGGAAGCTGGATGAGTTAGTCTGCCATATTTCCCTCGTCTCCACCACTGGGGTGAGCTTTCCAGCACTGCACTAGTTAGCTCACCCAATGCATCAAGTAGAAGGAGGGGCCAATTCTGCTGATCTCAAACTCTCACATCTGGCTCATACACACTCAGACCACATAGGGCCAGCTCTACTGTCTTGCCCAGTTGAGTTGCCAGGAGCACTCTCCCAATTGCTGCAGTTGTTGAGATCTTCCTAGTTCTACAGCCAGTGAAGGGTGAGCTTAACTCTGTGCATCCCCATCCTGTCTTCAGTGGTAACAGGAGCCACTGACATCAACACAGACAGAGGCTCTGACAGTGCAATAGATCCAGACATGACCTTTGACTGCAGCCTAGGCCCAGAGGACACTATGGCCCCTGTCAGCAACATAGACCACTAAGATCTGTATTGTCTCATCAGAAGCACATCTGTTGGAGACTAACATGGTACTACATGGTGGCCCAAATCTCTATTTATGTGTGTTTCCTGGTTGGCAACACAGGTCATGGACATTTGCTACATGGACCCAGACATGGTCCTAGACCATGGATATCACCATGACCCTGGTTAGGAATGTATGTCACTGAGATCAGCAAGGAAGCAACAGCATGCTCCAGGAGGGTCTAGGTGTGACCCCGATTACAGGTATCTGCAATGTCTGATGGTGCATCAGTGCAGACCCTGGCTTCACTGCTGGTCCTTGGATCCAGACTTAGTTCTTGGCAACAGTCCTGACTCAGATATCGCTATGGTCCTGGGTAGCAGCACAGCACTCTTAAGACACATGCCTCAGTGGGAACATATCCCTGATGTGGGAGGTGCTTCTGTGTGTTGCAAATATGTGTTGCTTTTCTTGGTTAATGAATAAAGCGGTTTTAGTCAATTGACAGGCAGGATTTAGCAAGGTGGGAATTCCAAAGAAAGAGGCATGGAAAAGAAAGACAAAGAACAGACACTATGTAGAGACCAAAAAGGTGGGTTACGTGGTCATTCTCTGGTATGACAAGGCCACGTGGAGATGCACAGATTAATAGTTAAGATATTGGTCTTAAGAATGAAATCTCTTTGTCTGGAACAACTTAACATCAGCAGAGTCTTCCATGACAGATTTCCCATCACATAGGGAAGGCTAAGGACTCTGTCAGCTTGCCAAAGCCATCAACATTGAACTGACAGAAAAAAAAACTTAGTCACCAGTACCCCTACCCTCCATGGTGTGGTACACCTCACGGGGACCTCCTGCTGTTGAATGTCAGAGTTCTCAGCAATTCTTGTCTCAGGTTTAGTGTATCTCAACTTGTTTTAGATGCTTTATTTTCTTCAGGAGAACTGAGTCAACAGACACTTGGATCTGATTAGGGGTGGACCACCTAGAGGTGACTTGGTATTTGACACATTGATGAATTCACAGCTACAAGGGGTGTCTTCTGAGGAGGAGGCCTTGATCCTAGGGTGGAGAACTCTGCGTGATGAAGATGTCTGTTGCTTCTTTGTCTCCTCAGTTTTCCCTCAAGAGATGCTATCAGGGAAGGAAAGGCAGTCAGACCCAGAGCAGCCTGGCCGGGCCACAGGCTACACAAAATCAGGGCTTAGAGCAATCCTGACCAAAGAAATTTGTCTTAAGAGTTAAGAATTGACAGTCTCTTTTTTATTACTAAAAATGGTCATTTTATTGAATAGAGGATTAAACAGAGCACAATATAAACAGTAAATAGCCTTAGCAAAATAGCAAAACAAGAACAAAAGAGCTAATGAATTCAAAGCCTCAAAGCATAACAAAGAAAATGAAAAATCATCAAGTAAGCAAAACCCAACAAAAAATTAAGCTGAACAGATTGCTTAATTAAAAAACTAACTTAATCTTTCTACATATTTTATAGCACAGATCTATAGCTGTGGCTGGCCTTGGAAACATGGCTGGATTGCAGTCGCTAATTGTAAAAAATCTTTTCAAAGTTAGTATAGCCATGTCTCCTTGGAGATTTGCAGGGTGTCTTCTGAGGAGGAGGCCTTGATGGACAATGCCATGAGTCTAAGTTGTTGGTGGCTTCTTTGACCTCTCAGTTCTCTCTGGAGCTGTGTGAGAAGGAAAGGCAATCAGTCCCAGAAGCATCCTGGTTGGGGCATAGACTAGACAAAACCAGGGGCCATTCACACAGAGGAAGACAAAGTCAAGAGTCTCCACCCGCCATGAATGCCATGGTTGCAGGGGTCAGGAGGCAAAAGTGGCTCCCTTGCCTGTGACACTTAGTGCTCCTGCTGCAGCAGCTCTGTCCGCCGGAGGCTGTCTTCCTGGGCTGTGACATGTTCCAGCTTGGATTGGAGATTTTCTGAACTAGAGGAAGGAGGCAGTTAGGGACAGGCCTGGTGGGGACTTGCATTGTCAGCTATTGAGTCTGAACCAGCTCTGTCCAGCTGGACAGTAGAGCATGACCTTTCTTTCAGCTGAGGGCTTTTCCTGAATTCCCCCAGGGAGAAGGGTCAGAGTGCACCTGGGCCTGAATTTTTTTTCTCAGCTTTTAAAAACTGCTGGAAGTTGAACTGAGAAGTACACTGCTGGACACGAGAAGAACAGCACATTTCTCCAGTTGTCCAGATAGACTACTTTGAAAAAAATAACACTGTAGCATGTCTGAAACAATTCAGGACAGACATGCATGACCAGGTGAATGTGAGCAACCTGGAAAACTGAATGTAGATCCTCTAGGGGAGCCTACACAACACTACAGTTTAGAGTCTGATTGTTCCTACAGCACAGAAACCTGCCTGGGTTCAAATCCTCAACCACTAAATCTTCTTATGACCAGAAAAATGTTTTCACAGGAAACAGGTGCACACTGCAGAGAGCCTGTAATCAGCAAGAGAGAGCTGCATGCAGATCTGCACAAAGGTAGGGACTTCTCTCTAATGTAATATTCAGTAAGTAAAGTAAAGTGACAGGAGCACATACTGTCCTCCACAATTAATGCTCCCCCTGAGAGGTTTAGGACTACATATGAAGATTTGTGGGGAGACACAGCTGGAAATGTGCTAAGAAAATACCAGACAGCTCAGAAGGGAATAAGGAGCACACAATCCCCAGAAACTCTAAGAGTTTCCTTGTGAAGTTCTTGTTGACTAGGCCAGCACAATACCCTGAGGTGTTCTTTCCCAGGCTGTGGCTGAGAGCCTTCCAGATAGCAAGAATCCCCAAAAGGACTGAATCCAGGTACCGGGGCACACATGGTTTTAACTGTTCCTCCCAGCTTGGCTCCTACCTCATCTCAGAGATGTTGACTTGATCCTGCAACTTTTCTGCCAAGTCCCTTTGCTGGGTGAGCATCTCCTTCTGCTTCAGCAGGCTCTTCAGTCTTTCATCCATGTTGACTTCCTCCTGTTCATTATAAGACTGTGCTCTCAGTGGAGGGTTGCACACCCATAAACTCATAAGGAAATGTATGCACACACACAAGCACGTTGTAATGCAGTAACATGTTTAGGATTCCAGTTAATGCTTATATAAGGAGCACTCACTAGGGATACAACTGGAAGATTAACTTTAGTTGGATGATATGAGAACACAGTGGCCATGAGACAGCTCAGTCATTGAAGTGGCTATTGTGGACATTTAATGCACAGACAGGTGGACCTCTGTTGTCCTGTCCTGTTAGCCAACCACATTTAGGAAGTTCCCCAGGCTGTGCAGTGTAGGACCACTGGGTGGTAGTCACCAGATCACTGGTATTGTTCACTGCTTCCAAAGTGAACAATTTCCTCCATAAGGAGCTCCCTTTACCTCAGGTTGCCTCACTTTGGGCCCAAAGTGCAGGAAACTAGAAAATCTCCACAATCAGGATCCAAAAGAAGCAATTCCTCCCTGAAAGGTTGTTTGAATAACAAGTGGCTGACTAAGTCAGGACAAATGACTGCACCTATTAATGCTGAACAACATTCCATAGAAAGGTTCAACCACACTTTACTTTTTCACTCATCGATGATAGACATCTGCAGTGTTTCTACTTCAAGACTACTTTGAGGAATGCTGATACAACCATGATATCCCCTGGCTTCTCTGTGGACACCTACTTCATGTTCTGGAATCACTGAGCCACCTGGGGATTTCAGTTCAACTTTCTGAAGACTCTCATGTGGCTTCTCACTGTATTGTACCATTTAATACCACCAGCAACGTCTGAGGTCCTCATTTCTCCCAACCCTCCATGAGGCTGATTTTAACTCAGAGTAAACATCTTTGAAGAAAAGCAGCTACAGAGTGCTGCAGACACAGCACATGGTGAGTGTTTTAGACCATCATGAGCATCAGTAGGATGCACTGAGACAGCCCCATTCTCACACCACAGCATGGCTGGGGGACTCCTGCTGTACTGCGGTGCAGCTGGGAGCACATTGCAAGTCAGAATCTCTTAAGGAATGAAATCCTGGATTTGTCACATTGGCCTCCTCCTAAATTTCATGTACCATACTTTGGTTTGCTCCAAGAATTTCCTTGGATATTAATATTTTTGTCTACAAAATACCTGAAAACCATGAGTTACAGCAGTTTTTCTCTCCTTTGTACTGGGGAACTAGATTGACATGCCTATAGATGACTAGCAGCATACAATATTTGTTTGATTCAAAGTATGTGGGCACAGTACTTACTCAGTGTATTGGTCTCCATCATCATTAAAGTTGTTCCCAGAGTAAGTGAACATACAAATGTCCAGAAATACACACAGGATTTTACAAATACACACACACACACATATCCAGGAAACATGGGCACACACACCTCCCCCACCAAACTCCCCCACATGTGGTCACATACACATACACAAAAGATCAATACTGCGCAGGCAATAGCCAGCTTTCACACTCACACACACCCCCAGAGGGGTTCACACATACATACACGCACAGATGCACAGAAATGCACATCACAGCACACACACACTATTGAACCTAGAATGTCCAGGGAGAGGACTGCTGCAGGGGAGTAGTGGGTTCTCTCTGCTTCCTACAAGGCTCTTAGCCTCAGGCAGGCTCTGCTACCCTGGCTGCACTTACTTTTCCTTCTGTGAACTTTATCCCTCCTGGCACTCACTGATCTCACAGGTTCCAGGTTAGCCCATCATAGTCTCTTCACTAAACCACCACAGAAGGCCTTGGCAGCTCAAGGGAAGGAAAGTTACCCATGGTCAACACTCAGGAAGGTTTCAATTGGTTACACTGCAGATAATATGAATTCATCCCTAATGTCATTCAGAAGGAGCTCGGTGATGTCAGCTACAGTGCTTTTTTGGAATGCAGTACTATGCAAAACTATGAGAAGGAATCTGTCCAAAGGCACAGCCATGCACAAGACATAATCAGCAACACAAAGTCAGCAAGGAGATGCACCGTGGATTTCATGTTGTGAGGCAAAGAGAAAAGCCAGGCATTTGTTGTGGTGTTCCCTCTGTGAAGTGAAAGGAAAGAAGTCTACTTTTCATTTTTAAAATATCTGTATTGTTTGATGACTTTTGTTATTTATTAAAAATGCATTAATATCAAACAATAAAAATAAATAAATGACAGAGAACCTACTACATCCTTCCTCTCTTTCTGAGGAAACAACACAGAAGATACACCTAGGAGGACAGGAGACCCAAAGAGTGTTGGGCATCCAGAAAGACAAGACAGAAATTTTCAGATTCTCTGAAAGACCTGAGCTTAGGGGAATACAGGAGTGAAGAAGACAGGACATCACCGGATTTCATTATGTGGCCTGCAGACATACCCACCATTGTACTCTTTTACACATGGCTGCACTGGTCACACACAGACCACAGAAATCAGAAGTGAGCAGAAAAAAGGGAAGAAGACTTTATGGTGAGTGAGCAGTTGTCAAAGTCCTCCCACATCTATGGTCATCCAGTCAGCTCCAGACTGGAAGCTCCAGAATGGGAGAAATGGCCACCAAGGTCACAGAAAAGGGCTGACAAGGTGTCAGTCAACCTTCTGTCAGTGTGAAGCACAAGGTTGGCAAAAGAAAGAGAACATTCTGGGTGGTGGAGCACAGGTCTTTAATCCCAGCACTTGGTAGGCAGAAACAGGGATCTCTATGAGTTCCAAGCCAGCCTAGTCTACAGAGTGAGTTCCAGGACAGTCTTCAAAGCTACAGAAAAACCCTGTCTCGAAAAAAAAAACAAAAATGGGAAGAGAACACAATGAGATGCCGGAAAAAAGGACCACATGGCACCCAGAAATTTGACATATAGAATCACACTCTTAGCATTGGCACTGGGCTCTCATGCTTGAGAGCTCTCTGCCAATCATCCAGTTTCTTAACAGAGGATAACTCTCCAGAGAAACTTGTGAATAATCACATAAATGATGAATGAGATGGTATGTTTGTGGGAGTCTGGATGGATGGGTAGATGGTTACATGGGTGTCTCTGGGTTTATACTTGACAGGTGGGCAGCCCTCCCCTGAAGTTCAGCCTACCTGATGCTGCTCAGCACAGGGGTCACAGATCTTCTTATGGATCTCCTTAAAGAGCCTCTTCACCTCCTCACAGGACTCTTGCAGTTCTATCTGCTCCTTCCACAGCAATCTGTTCTTCAGTCTTGTCACATGTACATTTTTCTTCAGCTGAATCCATTCTCTCAGGACCTGGCCATGGCAGTAACTGAATCACAAACAAAAAAAATGATGAGTTCCACCAAGCAACCATATGAAATCTCTAGCTCCAAATACTACCAGTCCTGAAAAGTCCCACGTACCCAGACAGCCCAGGAATGAAACTCTCAGAAGCCAAGCCAGCATCACTCAGAGGCAGGGCAAATCCAGATAATAATTTCATAATTCAGAGACTAATCAAATTTCATAAAGACTCAAACTACTTCTGAAAACCCTGGCTTCTGAAACAGGGTGCAGACCCCACCTATGCTTAACTCTTCATGGTATTGGGAAAGCACCTGCAGCTAGAAGCAAACACTATAAGGAGGGCAGAAGTCCCAAATGGAATAAATTATATCCAGGGGTCTCGTGGGAACCAGCTCGGAGAAGTCCCTGTCAAGCAACAAAATCGTTGAGCTGCCAGACATCCCCTTCCTGGTGCACACCATTTGTCTATCTAAGGGCTCCTGGAGCTGGTGGGACAAACGTGAGGGGACCTCTGTGTTTTTCTACACTTGGGAAAACTGAGTACAAGAGGCACAAGTCCAAAGGCCACAAGGCTGACTGCTAGCTAACAGGCAGTCAGGTTATAACCAGAGCCCTCACATCGGTTCACTTCAAAGAAGTGAATAAACAGTCCCTCCCAAGCTAAATCAGGCACTTACCTGAAGGATTCGGTCTCCTCAATCAGACCCATGCATTTGTCCAAGGCATCACTGATCTCTATGGGCAATTTCTGAAGGTCAGACATCACCTGGTTATGCTCCATATTGAGCATCTCAAGCTCAAAATTTATCCTGTGGTAGGGCATGGCCCCAAGACAAAAGAACTCCATGAGCCAAGGTGGCATTGATCATCTGAATAAAGCTATGTCATAGATTATCCCACCCAATGGATGCCACAGCCTGGCACTTATATGATTGGAATTCCTGGTGCTTATTAAGCTTGCTGTCCTGTTGCTAGTCCAAAAGAGTCCTAACACACACACCACATGCAATCAGGGTGACCAAGAAATGCAAGTAGGTGACATTGGACATTGTCACAGAGTATAAGGAAGAATATCAAAGAGAAGCAGTGATGAGTTCCAGGCCTTCAAGTGACACTGAGATGGATGAAAGCCACCAGGCACCTCCAGTTGCTACAAGGAGCTTTGAGCACAAAATCATACCCTTGTCAATTACAAAGACACCACAGACTCACAGCACCTGGCGTCTCCCAAAAGGCAACACCTATCAAGGGCTCTTGGAATGCATGCTGAGAGCTCAGACACTGCTGTCCCTATCCCCCAACTGTGATTCCAGCCACAGGCTCTGCTTTTCATTTGGAAGAAGCACAACCGCCTGTGTCCCCATCTCACTCCTAACACAGCTCCAATTCTGCATCTCGAATGCACTCAGGAAAATCAAGTTACACACAAGGACAGCCTGGAATTTCAACCTCCTGTTCCTCAAGAAATCTGAAATTGATACTATGGTGTCAGGATGCTCAGCAGAGAACTGGACACGGTGAGTACCTGTTGTTCAAATCCTTGGTGCCATAATTGGCCAGGATTCCACGTAGTTCATTTCTCGCACATGTCATATGATGTAACTGAGTGGTGAGATTCTCCAGCTCTTTCATCTGCTGTTCCTGTTCAGTGAAGGTGGAGAGTTGGGATGATGCCTCTCCGGTAGTCCCTGCGGGTGAAAAAAGACAAATGAACGTGTATTATTCAATGGCCTAGGGCCAGGACTGTCCACTCTGAGTTGCAAGATGGATCCAGAGGAAGACAAAAATGCTAGGAATGGTGATGCTTCCAAACAGCATGGCTGTGATCCTCAAAGTGGGGCCCCTGAGCTCTGTATCTGTCCTCAAACACTGTGAATAATCATGTGCACCACTCCCAATTGCAGCCCCACTGGTCCTTAAAGTCATAAGCTAGCCCAGCTGTGTAGATTTGGAGGACAGTGTTAGCTCACATCTGATGTGATGCAGGTAAGTCCTGTTGTCCCTAGAGCTTAGTAGAACCAAGTCCTGATCACATGTGTGCACGACCAAAGCACCTGAATCCCTGAGGCCTTTGTGCATGGCCACAGTAGTTTCCCGCCCCTCCTACTGGCCTCAGATTCCCATGGAATCAGAAGGAATCCACTGTGAATTCCAAACCAAGAGAGTGTCACCTAATTAGTCAGTCTGTTCCTCCTGCCCCTATTTGTCAGTCAGAATTAAATAAAGGAGCTCCCAGAACAGCAAATCCAGCCTGCACAATCCACAGCTCCTAAACTTAGCCATCAGAAACTTCTGACTCTGGGTCTGCACTTCAGAAACCCAGGGATGCAGAATAATAGGTCCTTACTTCCCAGAAGCTCCTAGCTGCTAAGCTCCACTACCAGAAGGCCAAGCTCTAGTTCACCTCCCTCAGGAAACTCCCCAACCTCTTCTGAGTGTGGCTTCCCCAGAACCACTTATTTCTCCATATTTACACTGAGACTGAAGGCCAGATTCCTTGTGCCTCTTTCTTCTGTCTCCATATTCTCCATTCTCTGTCCAAAGCAGCCTGCTCAATCTTGCCAACACATGTAGGGGAACTGAATAGATAATCCACAAGCATTTGATGTTTCCATAGCACTGATGCCATCACAGAGGGCTCTCCATAACACAATAGAATGTCTAGTCAAAGGACAATTAGAATCACCTCCAGCAACCCTCACTTACCTACTAACCTTGCTCTTCTGCATTTCAGCAAAAACCATGTTGCCCTTCCAAGGACCCTTCCCAGAAACACAAGGAAAGTCCTTAAGTACCACCTCCTCACACAGAGAAGCTTGCTCTGCTTCATTAGAATATGTTCACTACTTCATATATGGGAAGTTGGAAAGTGAATTCCCAACATGTCCCAGGAAATGACTCAACCCTTCTAGGACCTCTAATCAATAGTATGAGAAATAAACATTGCTGGGGAATTTGGTCAGATGATGTGGAGGAAATGTCAGTCCACTGATGCGAACAATCACATTGTGGAGAATCCACAAGTCTGTTACTATATGTGGGTGTGGTAGGAGATTGTGGGTGTCCTGTAAGAATGAAGAAAATGTAACATAGTTAACGATGAAGATTACCCCAAATCATCAGCAGAACACATGCAGCCATCATGATGTTAACAAATGTGTGATCAACTAGTGGCATGTCAGAGTGGAAATGCCAAGGACTGGGGCTCGCTCAGTGAACCCTCAGACTCAGGAGCAAATACTCCCAAGAAGAGGTAGCATTCATTCCTGCAGAGGAAAAATTAATATCTAGGGAGAGGGCAGACAGATATTATAAAAGCATTTTCAGAAAATCAAATGTGTCACAATCATGGGGAGAGTACGTAGTGTGTCACTACTGTGGTGCTACACAAAAGTCAAATTCCTTGATCTGAAGCCACATGTGACAATGCACATGCCCTTAGGAAAGGTGACATATCCAGCCTAAAGAACAATATTCAGCAGATTATGACAAGGTCAGGCAAAGGGCACAAGAGGGGAGATAATTGGGTCTCCTTTGCCATAGAGTGTTCACAGAGCCCCACGACACACTTCTGAATGTACTGACAGTCCTGGCCAGCCTGGATAGCAAATTCTCCAGAAATCTGAGCTGTGGCTTCACAAATGTTCTTGGTGGATCCCAGAACAAAGGAGTGCTATGGAGCAAACTATGTGCTTTCAGATGTTATATCAGAGTCACAAGCCATGCTAGACAAGATTAGGTATCTTAGTAATACCCAATTATAGTAGAAAAGGGACAGAGCCTACTCTACACACTGATTCTTCTCAGTTAAGCCTGATGCACTGAAGTATTCTCAGGAAGTGTCCAACAGATGAGACTTTGCCCAAGGAAGTTCTAAAAGACTGGACTTGAGTCTTCCCCTCCATGGATGTCAGTTCTCCCATGTCTCTATAAGGAGTTGGAGGAATCCGAATTCAGCTGGTTTCCTGTTTCACTGCATGAGTGGACAGACTAGTCAGGCTTATTCACATCTGCAGAGGATGTACCTTGACTTCAGAACCCTCAGCCAATTGCTTGACAAACCTGGAAAAACTGCTACTGTCACAGTCACTCAGGTGGTGTACACATGCCAGAGTCACTTGATCAATGCTTCAGACTCTAATGTTAATTGGGAAACCATTGCAGGGTGAGAACATAGTCACCAGATTCACAAAAGCCATCCTCACTGACAGTCAGGAAGGACACCCATAGCTGTCAGGATGGGAACACTGTCTGCCCAGGCCCACTGGCTCTCACAGCTCTCAGGCTGAACTGGAGATCTGTGTGCCATCAACAGCTAGGAACTTGGAAATCTTAGGGGTCACTGGAAGACACCAGGATGTGGTGGATCCTGCCTTTCTGTTGCCTGTGATGTAAAGTATGAGAACATCAGGCTGGTCCAGGGCACTGTCCTTTCCCATCTGTTAATGGCACATACCATAAAGGACCTTGGTGGGGGGAGTTCAGGGCTGGTACTGAAATCTCACTAATTCTTCTGTTCCTCCTTCCCCACTCAGAGGAAAACCAGAGTGTCCCCAACAAGGCTGCTATAGCCTGGTCAATTCCTGACTCTGCCAAGCTAACCATCATGAATCCTTGATCTGGGTCTGCTCTCTAGGAACCCAAAGAAGCAGTATAGGCCTATTGCCTCCCAGAAGCTCCCAGTTCCTGAGCCCTAGCCTTGGAAGGCTCAAGCCACCCTAGCCAGAGAGATTCCCAGCCCCTTCCCTGAACTCACTGCTTCTTCCCCAGGACCATTTATTTCTCCATGTTTTCCAATGAGACCTAGTGCGTTCTTCCTTCTCCTTCACTCTGGTCTCTCCAGACTGTTCACTTGCTCTCCCAAGTAGTCTTCTCACTCTTGACAACATGTCTCTACGTCAATCTTGTAGGCACTGAAGAAATGTGCTGAGGTCAGTTGGTGTTGCTACAACACTGGTGATATCACAGGATTCCAAGAGCTCTCCAGGATACAATAGAATGTCCAGAGAAGATACTGCCAATGTCATGGTGCACAGCCTCTGCCTCCTTGCTACTTAGTTCTTCCTGAACGGACCAGAAGCTAATGTTTCCTTTCCTGGAGTCTCTCTTGTGACACAGGGGAAGCCATTCAGCACTTTCTCTTCCAAAGTTAGAGATGTCTCTGTGCTTCATTAGATACTTTCACTATTTCATCCATGGGAGTTGAAGGCTCACTTAAACACTGCCAAGAATTGGATCTTCCTGTACTTAATATCCATAACCAATAACATGAGAAATAAAACGTACTACGGATTAGCACAGCATGATGTGAAGGAGGAGTGTAGAGTCATCTGCAGTGAAAGTACCTGTGGGAGTTTATGGTTAAGGGAAAATGACCATTGGGAATGTTTTTTTTTCTTTTATCATTTTTTATTTTAATTTTAAATAGCTTGTTTTACATGTCAATCCCAGTTCCCTCTCCCTCCCCTCCTCCCGCACTCCCCTCCCCCCCAGCCTCCCACCCTATTGCCAATTCCTTCCACATAGGGGATATCTAGAGTCTGTCATTTCACTCCGGGTAGGGTCCAGGTACTCCCCTAAGAGTCCAGGCTGAGAGAGCATCCCTCTTTGTGTTATGGACACACGATGTCTGTTAGTATTCTAGGGATAAACACTGATCCACTGCTCAGGGCCCCATAGGTTGCCCAGGCCTTCTCACTGACACTCACATTTGGGGGATCCAGATCAGTCCCATGCTGGCCTCCCCGCTGTCCATCTGAGGTCCAAGAGCTCTCCCCTGTTCAGATCAGCTGTCTCTGCTGGTTTTGCCAGCCCATTCTTTGCCAATTTGCTCATCACTCCTCTCTCTCTGTCACTGGGTTCCTTGGGTTCAGTTCAGTGCTTAATTGTGTGTTTGCCTCTGCTTCCATAAATCACTGGATGAAGGCTCCCGGATAGTTATAGACATCAAGTTCATTATCAGGAATGGGCATTCGAGGTGGTCTCTCTACTATTACTTAGCTTGCCAATTGGTGTTATCCCTTTAGATCACTAGAGGTCACTCTTGTGCCTGATCTGTCTTCTAACCTATGATTCCCTCTATCCCCTATTCTACCCCCACCCACTCAACTTCCTGTTCCCCCATGACCTACTCTCTCTTCCTCTTCTCCCCCTCTCTTCTTCCCAGCTCCCACTCCCACCCCCCCCCCCGCCCCTCGCCGTGTTCCCCATCCATTCAGAGGATCTTGTCTCAATCCTATTCTTTTGGGTACTATGCATATATGCATATATTTTAGGTTCTTTCCTGTTTCCCAGACTGGCACTATCCTGATCCATGTCTAAAATCCATATATGAGTGAGTACATACCATGTTTGTCTTTTTGTGACTGGGTTACCTCACTCAGGATGGTTTCTTCCAGTGCTATCCATTTACCTGCGAATTTCAAGATTCCATTTTTTTTCTGCTGAGTAATACTCCATTATGTAAATGTACCACATTTTCTCTATCCACTCTTCAGCTGAGGGGCATCTAGGTTGCTTTCAGGTTCTGGCTATTACAAATAATGCTGCTATGAACATAGTGGAGCAGATGCCCTTGTTGTATGAATTTGCCTCATTTGGATATATGCCTAAGAGTGGAATTTCTGGGTCTTGTGGTAGATTAATTCCCATTTTCCTGAGGAATCTCCATACTGATTTCCAAAGAGGCTGTACAAGTTGGCACTCCCACCAGCAGTGGAGTAGTGTTCCTCTCTCTCCACATCCTCTCCAGCATAAATTGTCTTCAGTGTTTTTGATTTTAGCCATTCTGACAGGAGTAGGATGGTATCTCAGAGTTGTTTTGATTTGTATTTCCCTGATGGCTAAGGATGTTGAGCATTTTCTTAAGTGTCTCTTGGCCATTTTAGCCTCCTCTGTTGAGAATTCTCTATTTAGTTCTGTACCCCACCTTTTAATTGGATCCTTTGGTGTTTTGGAGACTTGTTTCTTGAGTTCTTTGTAAATTTTGGAGATTAGCCCTCTGTCAGATGTGGGGTTAGTGAATATCTTTTCCCATTCTGTGGCCTCCCTTTTTGTCTTGTTGACTGTGTCCTTTGCCTTACAGAAGCTTTTTAGTTTCAGGAGGTCCCATTTGTTAATTGTCGATCTCAGTGTCTGTGCCACTGGTGTTATGTTTAGGAAGTGGTCTTCTGTACCAACTCGTTGAAGAGTATCTCCCACTTTCTCTTCTAAAAGTTTCAGTGTTGCTGGATTTATGTTGAGATCTTTGATCCATTTGGACTTAAGTTTTATACAAGGCGATAAACATGGATCTATCTGCAGTCTTCTGCATACCAGTACCCAGTTATGCCAGCACCATTTGTTGAAGATGCTTTCTTTTTTCCATTGTACAGTTTTAGCTTCTTTGCCAAAAATCAAGTGTTCATAGATGTGTGGGTTAAAATTAGGGTTTTCAATTCGGTTCCGTTGGTCTACCTGCCTATTTTTGTGCCAATACCGAGCTGTTTTCATTGGGAATTCATAACTGTGCTCAGGCTGTTACAAAACTCAAAGTGCTCTATGATGTCCCCTCTACATACCTGGTGTATTAGTCAGGACTCTCTAGAGTAAGAGAAGTTGTAAAATTAATCTCTATATATTGAAAGGGGATTTGTTAGTAGACTTGCAGCTTTTGCTCTAGCTAATCCAAAAATGGCTGGCTATGAATGAAAAGTACAAGAATCCAGTAGTTGACAGTCCACAAGGCTGGATGTGTCAGCCATCTGCAGTATATGCTGAAATCTGAAAGTAGGTTCTAATGCTAGGGAAGGAATGGCTGTGCTAACAAGGTGAGAGCAATCAGAGAAAGAGTAAAGCTTCTGTTTTCCATGTCCTTATATAGGCATCCAGCAGAAGGACTGGTTCAGGATTTATATCTGAACTACAGATCTGAACTAAAGTCGTGACTATATCTCAGAGATCCAGACTAGAATTAAACAGGAATATACCAGAGATGTGCCCTCTATTTCACAGTGTGAATCCTAGATGTAGTCACATTGACAACCAAGAAAAGACATCAGTCTTATTCTCCTCTTCAAGAGTATTCATGAGCAAATGGCTCCCTTAGATTGTGAAAGAAAGGAGTGACAATAATCAAAAAGTACATTAGAGTCAACTCTAGATCTTATGATCAAGATAACTCTTTGTGGCACTTTATAAAGGGACATGGATGACTAAAATAAGATGAAATGCCAGTCTTTGGTTTCTTGGGTAGGAGGGGATCAACTGGAAACACAGTTACAAAAGAATCTGGTCTATCTCTGTAACTGAAGATTTAAAATTCAAATAATTATGTTAAGTCTGGCAGTAACTGTGCTGGAAATTGGTCTGAGAGGGGGCAATGGGTATTCTTTAAGGAAACGGAAATGCCTAAAACAGCAAACAAAATGAACATGTCAGGAAGAGTAGCTGTCTGAGTCATGTGAATTTGTACTTGAACTACTCCAGACCACATCTTTCTAAATTATTGCATCCTGAGAAAGGAAAAAAATCTCTTTGAACAAGAGTACTCAGGGTTCCTCAGGAAAATGGGAATCACTCTACCACAAGATCCAGCTATACCACTCTTAAGCATATACCCAAAAGATGCACATTCATGCAACAAGAACATCTGTTCAGCTATCTTCATGGCAGCATTATTTGTAAGACAGAACCTGGAAGCAACCTAGATGCCTCTCAACTGAAGAATGGATAGAGAAAATGCGGTACATTTACACAATGGAGTACTAATCAGCAAGACAAAACAATGGATCTTGAAATTCTCAGGCAATGCATGGAACTAGAAGAAACCATCCTGAGCTAGGCCTACAATCCACACCGCTAGAGTATCTAGGAAACAAGGAGGACCCTAAGAGAGACATACAAGTTCCCCTGGAGAAGGAGAAAGGGACAAGATCTCCCAAGTAAATTGAAAACATAGGGGGAAGGGAGAGTGAGGTAGGAAAAGGAGAAAGGGAGAAGAGGAGGGGAGAGGAGGCCATGAAGGAGCAGAAAGATTTGAGTTGAGGGAAGAATAGAGGAGAGTAAGATAAGAGATGCCATAATAGAGGGAGCCATTATAGGATTAAAGAGAAATCTGGAATTAGGGAAGTATCCAGAGATCCACAAGGATGACACGAACTAACAATCTAAGCAATAGTGGAGAGGCTACCTTATAGATGCTCTTCCCCTATAATGAGATTGATGACTACCTTATATGCTATCCTAGAGCCTTCATTCAGTAGCTGATGGAAGTAGAAGCAGCCACCCACAGATAAACACTGAACTCCTGGAATCCGGTTGCAGAGAGGCAGGAGTGATGCGAAAAGGGGTCAAGACTAGGCTGGTGAAACACACAGAAACAGCTGACCTGAACAAGACCCCAGACTGACAGCTGGGAAACCAGCATAGGACTACTCCAGAACCCCTGAATGTGTGTGTCAGGAGGAGGCCTTGGCAATCTATGGGGTCTCTGATCATAGATCAGTATTTATCCCTTGCATATGAATCAACTTTTGGGGCCCATTCCATATAGAGGGATACTCTTTCAGCCTAGACACTCTGGGGAGTGCCTAGGTCCTCCTCCAAAACATATTAGAGATTTTGAAGATTCTCCATGGAAGGCCTCACCCTCCCTAGGGAACAGAAAAGACATAGGACAGGGGACTATTGAAGGGCAGGAGAGAAGGGGAGGGAGAGTGACCTGGGATTGACATGTAAAACCTGTTATTTAAATAAGAAAATAGAAAAGAAGTATTCAGGGAAGACTTCTGAGGAGTCTCCTTGTAAAGAAGAGCTAGAAACCTCCAATTGCTATCTAAGAAAAATATGTTTATTAGGATTTGAAGTTTCTCTGAGGGTCAGAAGACAGGTTTTGGAGGTAGTAGCTCTTGTAAACAAATCATACTCCATAGCCAAATCATAATCCACAGCTCACCACTGACACTACCATGGTTAGTCGGGACAGGGCAATGTGTGTCGCCAGGAATACTGACATTAGACAAAGTGATTGTTACTGCTTTAGAAAATTCCAATACCTATAACTCTGAAAATGGGATACAGACTTCCCCAAGTCAAGCAGAAAGGACTCCTTCACTTATTTAGAACATAAACTCTGGCATGCAGTTCGTGATTCAGATTTGTATTTAGGACATAGCCTCTGTTAAGCGGTAGGGCTTCTGATTGGAACTCCTCCACCAAAACAGTCAAGATGGTCAAAGGTTATGGCAGTTCACAATTACTCCCCGAGTCCACCCTACAGCCTTTAGAAGGGCCTTCAATAGCCAAATTTACCAACTTTTTGTGGCTTGGGCTTATTGTCACTCATTGTTTTAAATATACTTTTACTTTATGAAGTAAATCATTCAAAAATTATTCTTCCTCCAATAAAATTTCACTTTGGATATAGAATTCTATTCATGAAGGACCAATTTTCTTTGCAGTAACCTGAGGTTTATGTTTTCCCCTTTATGGCTTACTGTGGTGACTAATCTTGGCTGTCTATTTGACACATAATTGTGGAATTGATTCCACCAGACTGTCTTGCAGGCAGGCTTCTTTGGCATTTTATTGATTGTTAATGTTGGAGGACAGCTCATCCCTGTGTGGGTAACCCACATCTAGGCAAGTGAGTCTAAGCTGTAAAGGAATGGTAGATGAGCAGAGCAGCAAGCAGCGTTCCCTGTGGTTTCAAGCCCCTCACTTGGGATCTTGCCTTAGCTTGCCCTGATGATGGATTGTAACCTCTGAAGTGAATAAACTCTTCAGTTTCCCAGATTGGCTTATTCCAGTTTTATCACAGCAACAGGAATCTAACTAGAACACTTACCATATTCTTAACACATTCTCTGATGGACTGTAGCCTTGTATTTTACACCAATTGCACATGTTATAGACAGTGAAATCTGTTGGAATATCTACTCTATCAGTTACACACCCCTAGCATGTCTTCCTACTTTTCCCTCTTTAATATTATCTCTGGATGTTCTTCCGTTTTCCCACTTTAAAAGTTATCCTTTGTCCCATAATAAAACATTTACATTCAGCTTATTAAGTTCCACAGAAATGGGTGACTTATTGTATTCATATTTCCTAATCCAAGGTTTATTGCTTTAGTATTATTAATTTAGCCAAGTAAACCTTTTTATATACTTATCCACAAAACTTTAAAAACTTCCATTCATTTAAGTCTTAAAGGTCTTTAAAAACATAACTTTCAAAGGTCTTGTATGCATTTAGGATTGCTCTTGAGTACGTCATAGCTGTGTTTATTTATAGTGTACTTTTAAAGCATGCTAATTGAAAATGTCTTATTATATATTTTAAGGCTGCTGTGTCTTGAATTTGTTTCCCTGATTTATTATTTTCTCAATATATGTTTTTGTTTAAATTAAAAACATGCATGCTTCACATGTCAATCAAATCCCAGCTCCATCTCCCACCCTTCCTCCCTTGTCCCTCCACCAGCCCCCCCAGTACCCCACCCAATCCCCACACCATTTCCCATGGAGGGTGAGGCCCTCCATGGTGGAATCTCCAGAGTCTGTCATTTCATCCAGGGCAGGACCTAGGCCCTTCCCCTCCCTGATTTCTTTATCAGTATGTTTGTCAATGATACACAGGAAGGATACTGACTTTTGTGTATTAGTTTTGCAAGACCTAGGCCCTTCCCCTCCCTGACTTCTTTATCAGTATGTTTGTCATTGATATACAGGAAGGATACTGACTTTTGTGTGTTAGTTTTTCATTCTTCCACTTTTATCACTGTATGTATCCGCTGAAAGAGACTTCCGGCAAATTTTTAGTTTTATTTTGTTAGAATCATATCATCTGCCATAAAGAAACTTTGACTTCTCCCTTTTCATTTTCTATCCCCTTTATCTCCTTCAATTGTCTTATTACTCCAGCTCAGAATCCAAGTACTATACTGAATAGAAATTGAAAGAGTGAACTTCCTTATCATACTCCTAATCTTATGGGAATTGCTTTGTGTTTTTTTTCTCTCTTTGATGTTGTATTGCTTTTGGGCTTGTTGTAAAATGGCTTTCTTATGTTAGAATATGTCCTTTATATCCATAAATTATTCAGTGTTTTGCCAAGATTTTACAATGTCCTTTCATTCTTTCTTTTTCTTAATTTCCATCTTAATTTCCAGTAAGCTGGTTTTGTGGCTTCTGTGCTTTTTACTTGATGGAATGTATTTGTTGTGGTGTGTATGTTGAATTATCCTTGCAAGTCTGAGGTGAAAACAGCTTGACTGTGGTGGATGATATTTTGATGATATCCTTAATTTGTTTTTCCTAGTATTTTACTGAGAATTTGTATGTACATGTTCATCATGGTAATTGGTCTATGGTTCTCTATGATTATCTCTCTCTCAACATCAGGGTAGTATTGCCTTAAAAGAATTTGGATGAGGTCCTTCTTTTTCTATTTTATGGGATACTCTGAGAATGTGAATTTTTCTTTAAATGTCTAGTTAAAAATCTATACTGAATCCATCTGGCTCTGGGCTTCTTTAGTTGGGAGATTTTATTTCCTGCCTCTATATCATTGGTTAGTATGGGACTGGTAAAATTATTCATGTTATCTTGATTTAATTTTCATAGTTCATATAGATATAGAAATTCATCAATTTTTAAAAAGATTTTACCAGTTTGGATGAATTTGAATTTCAAAGGATTGAATTTTCTCTGTGTCTCCTTTTTCCTCCGTTGTCTTATTATTTGCACCCTCCTCTTCCTTTTGGTTAATTTAGCTAAAAGGTGTGCCCACCTTCTTGAAACTTTCAAAGAACTGACACTTTATATAACAGTATCTTTGTATTTTTGTTTTTATTTCACCAATTCATCAACTGATTAATGGGACACCTGTATCACACCCTTTACCCAAGGCTCAAAGACCATCATGGAAGATGGAGCAGAAATATTATAGAACTCAGAAGTCAGGGAGGATTAGAGTGAAGAGTCCTTCAGACCATGACAGGGTGGCTTTACTCATGACTCACCAGCTGTGATCACTTGTACACTATCTAGCATGAGTCAGAAGGGGGAATGAGACCCTAATTCTAACAGATGAGTTAAGAAGAAACAATGGCTTCTGGAAGAGGGAGAGTCAGTTTCCTTCAAATTCTTCCCTTGATGTTATTAAAAAGTCATTTAATGAAGAAGATACAACGTTGGACATCACAGATGTGGGTACAGATTTGGAGCAAATAAATGGGTTGAGATGCGGGGGTGAATATGATCAAAACTCATTCTATGAAATTCTCAAGGAATAAGTAAAAATATTTTCAAGTATATCCACTTAATTGTTGATATAAAGAATATATTATATATATATATGTGTCTTTCATTTAATAAATTTAATGAATTCTATTAACTTATTTGTCTCTGCCAACATTGTGAGCTCACCCATAGAGCATATCTAATCTGTCACTAATAGTATTTTATCTAAAATGGCAGTTGACAAAATGGAAAAGATTTTTACAAGCTACATATCCAATAGAGGACTAACATCCAAAATATATAAAGAACCAAAAAACTAAACATCAAGAAAACAAATATCTGCCTGATGGTTGTGGCCCATGCCTTTAATCCCATCATCTGGGATGCAGAGACAGGTGGGAGCTCTGAATTTGAGGCTAGCCTGGTCTACAGAGCTAATTCCAGTACAGGCACCAAAGCTTCAAAGAAACAAAAGAAAGAAAGAAAGAAAGAAAGGAGGGAGGGAGGGAGGGAGGGAGGGAGGGAGGGAGGGAGGGAGGGAGGGAGGGAGGGAGGGGAGGGAGGGAAGGAGGGAGGGAGGGGAAAAAGAAAATGAAAGAATTTCCAATAGAGGAAATACAAATGTCTGGGAAACACTTTTAAAATGTTCAGTATCCTTAGTCATCAGGGCAATGCAAATCAAACCTATTTTGAGATTTCATATTAAAAGAGTCAGAATAGAAACGATTAATAAAACAAATGACAGCTAATATTGGTAAGCATGCGGTGTAAAGGAAACCGTTGTCCATTGCTGGTAGGAATGCAAATTTGCACAGCCACTATGGAAATAAGTGTCTCTGTTCCTTTGGAACCTTGGAATCGATTAAGACCCAGATATATCACTCTTGGAATATAGCCAAAGGATCCTTCTCCGATCACAGAGACACTTGCTCAACCATGTTTGTTGCTGCTATGTTTATAATAGCAAGATGTTAGAGACAACCTAGGTGTTCCTCAAAAGGTGAACATATAAAGAAAATGTGGTATATTTACACAGTGATCTATTACTTAAAAAGGAAATCATGATATTAACATGTAAATATGAATGGAACTAGAAAAAGTTGTCTTGAGATAACTCAGATCCAGAAAGACAAATGTGGTATATTTTCACTTATATGTGGATGTTAGCTGTTAAGTTACAATCTGTATAACCACTGTTAGGTATAGAGTAAGGGACTAGGGGACGGAACAGTTCTCCATAAAAGGGGATACAATATACTGAATGAAAGGATAAGGGATGGAGTCTGGAACAAGATGGTCAAATGAGGAGGGAGAGAGAATAAATATAGGGCAAGTGAATAAATATAGGGAGGGACAACTAAAATCAAGGACCATATGAGGGATCTTATGGAAACCTGATAGAAGAGAAAAGCTCAAAAATATATACATACACAATGGTGATCTAGATGAAATAGCAAATGCAGGTAAACAAAACCTAAATTGTAGGAAGACAGATACCCAATTTGATATTTCTTGTGACCAAATGAGGCTTCCAGTACTGGGAATGGATTAAATCCAGTTGCATTGTTGGCCAAATTGGTCCTATAGGGACCCTAAACAATCCATGTTGTTGCATGCTTTTAAACTATTTTTATTTAAATTAAAAACAATCTTATTTTACATACCAATCCCAGTTCCATCTCCCTCTCATTCCCCACCACCGACCCCCATCTCACTCCCCATTCACTCCTCAGGGTGTGGGCAGCCTCCCATGGGGGATCATCAAAGTCTGTCACATTATCTGGGGCAATACGTAGGCCCTTCCCCATATATCTAGGCTGAGACAGTATCCCTCCATAGGGAATGGGCTCCCATACATGTACTAGTGATAAATACTGGTTCCACTGCCAGCCGCCTCATTGACTGCCCAAGCCCCCAGTAGACATCCAAGTTCATGGGGGTTTGTATGGTCCTATGCAGGTGCTCCAGCTGTCAGTCTGGAGTCTGTGAGCTCCCACTTGCTCAAATCAGCGGTTTCTGTGGGTTTTCCCAGCATGATCTTGTCACTTTTGCTCATCACTACTCTCTCTCTACAACTGGATTCCAGGAATTTGGTCCAGTGCTTGGCTATGAATCTATCCTTCTGCTTCCATCAGTTAGTGATTGAAGGCTTTATGATGGCATTTAAGGTAGTCATCAATCTCATTATAGAGGAATGCTGCACCCATTGCGCAGCCTGTATCCGAGAATGTGCGGAGGGTGTCGGGATTGATGACATAGAGACCAGTCAATGATGTAAAGAAAACTTTAAGCAGGCGGGCCTCAAAAAGACTCAAGAAGACTTCTCAAGAAAGACTTCCCTCCAGAAAAGCTTCTGCTCCCTCTCTTACCCCTGGCTGGTTCTGCCCTGACACCAGAGACTGTGTTGGGTGGCTCAGAAGAGGCAGTTAGTCTTTGGAAAAGGTTGAGGTCAGGGCGTTCCCATGAGCAAGCCCTTTTCAGGAACTTATTGTCCTGGGTGTTGTATTGTTTTTAGTAAACATGTTTTTAGTAAACATTGTCTTATAGCTGCCTGGTCCCAGGCTGATGGGGAAGTGGGTCTCTGGCCAAGGTCTGTTGTCCCCACAATTCCCCCTTTTATATTTTCTAATGAGGCATTCCTGTCGTAGGTCAAGTAGGGTCACCCTCCCTTGCCCGTCCTTGGGGACCTGGCAATCCCTGTCTTAGGCGGGAGGTCTCTTCCTCACAGGTTGCCAGTCATCGAAGAACCTCATCCTTAAATCATCTGTAACCAGATTTCATGGCTACCGGGATTGCCATGGGCTAAGCTGAGCAATACTTGGGTGACAGATCTCTTGCCTCTGGAACAAGGCACGTTTGAACTTGGCATAAAGCCAGAATGCCTACCGCCACTGCCACTGTTTCCAGGACCCCCATTGACCTAGCGCCTCTCCATCGCTGTACCCATCCCTCAATCTGGGCCATAGCATTCTACCAGCCTTCCTTTATTACAAGGATAACCCGCATGTGATTTGCAGTTACAATTTGATTATCAAAACAGTGATAAAGTTTACAACCGTTCCAAGATGTACTCAGGAAAGCATTTAGAAAGTGCACTTGCACAGATACATTAGGGACAATCATTGATGTTACACATGTAGCATGATAAAAAATATTAACAAGAGGCTTGTCTCGCACTATCCACAGAGCACCAATTTGTTTCTGTGGTGATGCAGTTTGTTGATTTAACATCAGCAGCCTCAGCTGAATATGCAACTTGAGCCAAAGTCTCCTTTTTGTCGCAAATAGGACAAGTTGCATTTCTCCAGAAAAATACACTGGCATAGGCACGATTCCAGAAACAGGAACCACCAAAGCTGATATTTCAAGTGACCATGTCCTGTTCAAATACTTAAAAGGGGCTTTTGCCACTCAACACAGTCCATACCAATGTCCAAATGTTTTAAATGGGTCCTTTTTTTCCCCAAAGGGAAAACTGGCAAAATGAATTCTGTTGTTTCAATTTTTATTAATAAAAAAGTCATTTCACTCAAGAAGGGCTTAATGGGAGCAGTCAATAAAATATAAACAGTGAATGGCTTAGCAAATACAAAAAAATAACAACAAAAGAAAGATAAAATAAACAGCAAAAATTCAAACACAACAAGAGAACCAAATAAAACTGACCCAAAATCCAAACAAAAACTTAACCTTAGCATAATTCTCTTTTGACAGATTTAGCAGCAAAGGCATTCAGCCCGTGACTGCACTTGCAAGCATGGTTGTAAAAAATCCTTTTGAAAGCTAGTACAGTCATGCCTCCTTCAGGCTTCAGGCTTTGTAGGTTAAGCCCTTACCAAGAATAGGTTGAGACATGTTCCCAGAGCATTCTTTGTGACCCTATGGGAATATTTTATAAATTATCACCCACTGCCAATCCTGTACTGTGTTGACCACTATTTGATTCTTTCAACCAACATACACTTGTGTACTATCTAGAGACCCAACAAACCTGTGAGCAGCATCTGAGTGCCCAAGGACATAAAAAATGACTCAGATATCTTCCATGAATCCTTTCTCAGGATCAGTCCCTCCAGTCCAGGCTACGAAACTGAAGAATACCCATTCATTTTAGATATGGAGGAAAAAATGATAAATCAAGAATGAGGGATGGCCGCCATCACTGTAGTACATTCTCTTCAGCAGCACTTGTGCAAGACATGGAGTCAGTGCCAACACTGGACTGAAGAATGAAACATGATACTTTTCGATGTCATCTGTCTGGAACAGCTTGACATCAACACACTCTCCATCACACATTTCCTACCATGTAGGGAGGACTGAAGACTGAGTCAGCTTGCCAAAAAAGTCGACATTAACTTGTCACAAAACGTCTTGCTCACAAACATCCCTACCCTCAATGTTCTTGTAAAGCTCACATTCCATTGAATGTCAGGATTCTCAGTAATTCTTATCTCAGGTTTTCTGTATCTCAAGGTGATTTCCTCCCTCATTTAGGAGATATTGAAGTGATCCTGCAGCTTTTCCGCCAAGTCCCTTTGCTGGGTGACCATCTCTTACTTCTTCAACAGGTGCTTCAGTCTTTCATCTGTGTTGTCTTCCTCCTGTTTGGTAGAAAATTGGGCTCTCATTGGAGGGTTGAATACACCAAACTCATGAATACACACAAGTACATGTATGCATACATACAATGACATTGTAATGCAGTAACATGTTTAGTGTTCCAGTTAATGCTAATAAAAGGAGCACTCTCCAGGCATACAACTGAGTAGATTAATGTCTATTGGAATATAGGAGAACACAGTGGGCATGAAAGATAGACAGCTCAGTCATTGAATTGCCTGTCCTGTAAACTTAATGCATAGACAGGTAGACCGCTGGGATCATGGCCTGTTAGCTAACCCTGTATAGGAAGTTATCCAGGCTGTGAAGTATAGGAATGTTCCTCAGCAGAGGACCATTGAATGGTGGGCAACCAGTTCACTGATATTGTTCACTGCTATCCCATTGCACCCAAGTTGAGCAAATTCTCCAAAAGGAACTTCCTTTACTACAGGCTACCTCATTTTGCACCCAAAGCAATGAACTCAGGAAACCAGAAAATCATTACAAAACAAACAATTTCTTCCTGTTAAATGTTTGTTTCAGGGATTTCTTTCAATAACAAATGGCTAAGTTAGGCCAAATGATTACAAGTATTGTTTAATGCTAAATGATATTCCATAAAAGGGCTCACCCATGCTGTATTTTTTCACTCATCGATGCTGGACATCTGGATACTTTGTACTTCAAGACTACTCTGAGGAATGCTACTGCAACACAAATGTCCCCTAGCTTCTCTGTGGATACCCACTTCATGCTCTGGAATCACTGAGCCACAAATCACCTGTGTGGTCCTGGCTGCCTGGGAACTTATTATGTAGCCAACACTGCATGGAACCTGCAGAGATCCACTTATACATGTGAGTGCTGGGGTTATAGGAGTGTTAAGTGAGTAGAGTTGAAAATTGTATTCTTATGCATAAAAAGATTTTTTTTCACCAGGAAATATAAAATGGCAGTCAGTGCAAACAGAGATCACCCTAAGCAAATTATGAAAAACAATAACAAGAACAAAAAGCATCAAAATTGCAAAACAATTAAAAGCAAAAACATAAACCAAAAGCAAAAGGAAAAACTGAGATAAGCATCATTATCTTGCTACAGTTTGAAAGGCACATACCTACAGCCTGTGGCTGGCCTTGCATGTAAGTCACATATTTTAACAGGTTATTCCTAGATGAGTGTAGCAATCCCTCTCTTGCATCTGAGGACTTCAGGACTTGCTGGGGATGGGGCTCAGCAGGTTCCTCTTGCTGTAGCAGCTCCTTCTGCAAATGTCTCCCATCCTGGACTGTATCCTGTTCCAGCTCAGGCTGGGTGGACCTTGGAAAGGAAAGCAGTTAAGACACAGGCCAGGTGGAAACCTGATTTGTCAACTATTCAGCTCCTCCCTCCCTCCACCTCAGCTGTGCTGGACAGTCAACATTGATCTTTTGACTGATGTCATTGTTGGTACCCCCAAAGAATAAGGATCACAGAGTAGCTGGACTTGTAACTTTTTCCAGGCCTAAACACATGTCATGACTTAAACTAAGCATTAGATGTTGTACTTTCTACTAGAAAGTATAGGACCTTCTCCTACAGTTCAGGAAAATTATATTGTTAAGAGCAACAACATATTAACATAATAGACAACAGCTTATGAGCATATACAAGTTACACATGATGCATTATTTATTACTATATCATTTATACAGATATATAATACAGCCCTGTAACATGGGAATCTGAACAATGTCACTAAACTAGCTCAATTCTCATATCCAGGAGGCACCTTGAACATGAGCAGCACACAAGATTGAGCCTGTCATGATAGAGAAGCATTTCCTGAGACATGTCCCTGTAAACACTGGCTCTGTCTGGGACCAAACAGAAACTCGTGATGGCCTTAGGAATTAGGAATAAAGCTAGCAATTGACATTGAAACTTTCTTTGGTAGGCAGTGGCAGAACACTACCAAGAAGGTAACAATCTTACCTGTAGGTAACCCAACTTTCAACCTAAAAAGTCCTTAGCCTACACTATCAAGAGAATAATTTGTACTTGGCTCTACCGCTCCCCACCCCAGCCTGGGCTCATACCTCATCTGGATGACATCAAAGTGATGCTGCAGCTTTTCTGCCAAATCCTTTTTCTGAATGACCATGCCCTTCTGCTTCAGTAGAACCTCAAGTCTTTCCTCCAATCTCTTGAACTCCTATTGATTAGAAGATTGTGTTCTTAAGGAGGGTAACACACTGTCATATCAATGTAAACACATACAAAGGGTCCCAATATCTTGCTGGTCAGCATGTCTAGTAAAAGAGTAGACATCCAAGGAAATAATAAACATTGATTCAAGGTAGAGACTGACATGAAAATCAGTGGTCTCCTTAGGTCAATGCATTCAGGCATAATGTAACATCACACCCACATGCTTAAATACACAAAAACATACTCTCTCTTTCCTTCTCTTTCTCTTTCCCTCCCTCCCTGCCTCCCTCCCTCTCCCTCTCCCTCTCCCTCTCCCTCTCCCTCTCCCTCTCTCTCTCTCTCTCTCTCTCTCTCTCTCTCTCTCTCTCTCTCTCTCTCTCTCTCTCTCACACACACACACACACACAAATGCAGCCAGAAAATGCACCCAGGCACACAATGAAAGAAAGAGAGAAAGGAGAAAAAGATAGGGAAAAAGGAGCTAGTAGATAGGAATATCATGGCAGATGACCTTGAGTTGAGACAAATCTTGCCAACACTTTTAGAATAGTCAGTCTCACAACTCAACCATCATACATAGGGGTTAATACTACTGTGGAAAATGTGATGATTTTCTTGGCTTGATTATGTTGAGATAGGGAATTTTTCCAGCTCTCCCATCTTCCACCACCAGATTATCAAAGATCCCATCTGATGACCCATTCAATCCCAGATATATAGTCCAGGATGGGAGAAATGTGCAGCACCACTTACAGAAAACAGGGCTAACAACCTGCTAGTGCGCCTTCTATCACTATGAAGCAAGAGCTGGGCTAATGGAAGAGAACACATTTGGAAGCAGGAAGAGATGAGAAAGCCCCAAGCCACCCAAATCACTGACCATGAAAAGTACACATTTGGCATGTGCATGGGGTTCTCCTCCTTCCAAACTGCTCCCTATTGTGATATCACAATAC
This sequence comes from Mesocricetus auratus, assembly GCF_017639785.1. Classification (NCBI taxonomy): domain Eukaryota; kingdom Metazoa; phylum Chordata; class Mammalia; order Rodentia; family Cricetidae; genus Mesocricetus; species Mesocricetus auratus. Next base: position 104,388,405 of record NW_024429266.1, on the reverse strand, counting down.
ACTTGCCAAGCAAATGAGCCCCAGGAACTCACTCACTGAAAGTTCTGTGCTTCGAATCCTAACTGTCCTGGGGCAGTGGTGGTTCATGCATTTAATGCCAGCACTCTGGAGGCAGAGGCAGGCAGATTTCAGTGAACTCAAGGCTAGCTGGTTTACACAGTGAGTTCCAGGACAGACAGAGAAACCCTGTCTTGAAAAACCAAAAGGAAAAATAATCCTAAACATAATATTCACATGTAGATGTGTGATATGTTACTGAACTATCTCCTTCACTGGAATGCAGCTTCAAGCAGAGCAACAGGGATGTTGCCAATAATTCAGCTTTACAAGAGGCTAAATTCCCACAGGTAATTGTGCATGGACACTGAAATGAATACTTGGGTACCATGAGAAGGTAGCTGGATAGGAGTGTGGATGAGTGACATGATGGGTGAAATCACAGATGGCTGAATGGGCAGACAAGCAGTCATGTATGTGGCCAAATGGTGCAAACCTAAACCTTTACCATCTACCTGCCCCCTACCTGTTATTGTTAAATTTTCAGGTCACTGGTCTCATTGTCTTGGTTCTTACAGATCAAGTCCAAGTCCTCCAAGTGGTGCTTCATCAGGACCCAATCCTCCTGCAGTTTCTTTTTCTTCTACCTCAGCCTGTTCAGCTTCTTGTGCCCCTGAGTCTGTTCCATCAGGATCCTGTTGTGCAACCTCTAGAGACACACTCTGCATGGTAAGGCCCAGCAGCCTCCTGCTTCTACCCCTGCCTCCAGGAATCACCACCCCGAAAGGCCTCATGTGTCCAGGAAGACACAGCCAAAAGTCTGATATGGCTGTGACAGCTGTACTTGGGGGGGAGGCAAACTGAGAGAAAAGCTACTACCAGGTATACTCAAACTACTATGGATAACCCCAACTCCAAAAGGGATCCATGTCCCTTGAATAGAAAGTGGATCCCCCTACTGTCCTTGTAAGAGGAAGCATCAGCAAGTAGAGGCAAATGCCCTCCAAGTGAGGACAGGAGACCCAAGGTGAATATCTACAGGTTCCAAATCCCCAGAGCTCTAAAGCCTTGGCCTGAACTCCAGAAGCCCAGGGCTTCCTGACATGCTCCTCACAGTGCAAATTGCATTTCTATCTAGAGGATCCTGAGGCCCTAGGACAATGGTGGCAGGGGCTTTCAATCTCTTTCACACTTAGCAAAACTGAGTCCAAGAGACACATATCCAAGAGCTGCTTGCTAAGGAGCAGAAAGGCTAGAACCATAGCTGTGGGCTCTCCAGTCCAGAGAAAACACAAGGCAGAGGTGGCCATTCCACAACTCATGGGATCCAGGCCAAGATGGGCTCTTACCGATAGAAGACTGTCTCCTTGTTCAGCTCACTGAACTTTTCTGAGACCTCAGTTTTCTCATTCTCAAAAACCTTTAGTTCCCACAGGACCTGTTTATGCTCCAACTTCAGTTTCTCATAGAATGGATTTGGCCTGTGGTAGGGTCTAGAACCAGAAGGAAAGAATCCATGACCACAGGCCTCAAGTGTCATGTGAACTCTAGTTATATCCTGGTCTGCCACAGCCCAGTGGATGCCACATTCTGACTGCTAAGTACTGGAACCTCCTGGTGCTTTTAAACTTGCTATCCTGTCCCTGGGACAGCAGTGGCTGGGTGTCCAGATGGAGGTTGCCCTGGATGCAGGAGTTCACAAAGGGTTTGTGGATCTAGCAACTATGTTACAAGGAGTCTATGACTCAGGTCTTGGCACACCAGATACTGCAATGAGGTTTCTCCTGATTTAGAAGAGTGATTCTATGACCCAGGTGACTATTGCCGATAAGTTACAGCACGTAATTCTCGGGTTGAGACCCAACACTAGGACAGCTATATAAACTTTCCAAGGGTTTGCTAAGTGCCACCATGGTGAGAACTTAGGACAAGAACATTGATGCTTAAAGTGGGGCTCCCACACCTCAGCAGTATCATAGCCTGGAAACTGACGCAGGCAAATCCTCAGGCCCCACCATTGTCCTGTTTCCCAGATTCCTTCAGTATACACAATCCTGCAAATGCATGTATGAACACATGAGGGAGAGAGAGAAGGGGAAGAAGAGGGAAAGGGAGATGGGGAGGGGGATTCTGAGGGGAGACAGGAGTGGGGAGAGAAAGAGCAAGGGAGAGGGGAGCAGAGTGGGGAGGGAGACTGGAAGGGGGAGAGAGGAGGGAGGAAGGGAGGAAAGAGAGAGAGAGAGAGAGAGAGAGAGAGAGAGAGAGAGAGAGAGAAGGTGAGGAGACACCGAGAGGAGGAACAACCATAATAAGCTGCTAAAGTACTGTATGGATCACTATTGTCTAAGAGTATAATGCACAAAACTAGAAAAAAAACATTGATGAGTCCCAGGACTTTTTGTTCAAAACTGAGAAGGACCAAGTGGAATCATGCCTGCTGACAAGCTGCTACCAGGATTTTCCAGCAAACAGTCACCTGCCAGGAAAGTTTAAAGGTTCACCAAAAACTCACAAATGCATGCTGGGAACTCCCACACTACTGACTCAATCCCTGAGTTACGTGACTGAGACCACAGTCTCTGGTTTCCATTTGGAGAAAGTCAGAGTTCCCATCTCACTCACTCCAAAGTTTCAGGTTTGCCTGTCCTCTGAGAAGAAATTAGGTCATGAGGTGGCTACAGAGTCACTATGGAGATGCAGCCTTCTAGAACCTAGGAACTTTTTTTAACTCAAGGTTATTGTTTTATTTAAATAGCATATTTTTCCTAATTTTGCATACTACCTGCATTTTCCCCTCTGTCCTACTCTCCAGGTCTCCCTGCATTCACCCTGCTTCCTATCTCCCCCTTCTAGTCCTCCTTCATCTCCACTCAGAAGGGTGCCAGCCTCCAATGTGCTTGAGCAAGGACTGAGCACCTTGCCTTGCATCAAGGCTACATAAAATAATCCAGCATAGGGAAGAGGTCCCACAAGCCAGCTAAGCTCCAGGGACAGGTCTTGATCTCACTTCTAGAATCCCTACAATGACACCAAGTTACACAACAGTCACACACATGTGGAAGGGCCTAGGTCAGTTCCATGTAGGCTCCCTAACTGTTGGTCCAGAGTCGGTGAGCTCCCATGAGCTAAAGTCAGGTGTCTCTATGGAACATGAGACCTCAAAAGAAAGGAGGTGGCGGTGAGTGTGGACAGTCCTGTGCAGTATGAAACAATGAATACCTATTATCCACAGTTCCTTCACTCATAAAGAGCAGGCGATCTCGTAGCTCATTCCTTTGGTTGGTCATCAGCTGCAGCTCTGTGGTCATCCTCTCTATTTCCTTCTTCACTTGTTTCTTGGTGAGGAGCGTTGGCAGGGATGATGGCTCTGTAGGAGCCTCTGTGGGTATATGGACACAAGTGAAATTTTATGGTCTCACAGAGAATGGAGAGACCACCCTGAGGTCCAAACAGAAAGATCCCGTCTGGGCTCCTGTGGCAATTCAATAATTTTGGGTCTGGTTGAGATGCCCCCTCTGTGGATCACAGCTCTCCTAACACTCTGTGGATATGTGGTTATATAAGTGGTCAGGGGTTTCCTCTACCTCCCTCTACATGCCTCATGTGAACACAGAGACCACCTTTCAGGATTAATTACAGTGACACCGCGTGCAGCATGGTCCAGAGCCCTGAAGCCTGCCTGTCTTTTCAAAAGCCAGGAGACATGGCAAAGTGCACAAGCTCTCAGGTGCTGTGAGGAGCCCAGATCCCCTGCCCGTTCATTCCAGGTCCATGGATGTGAACTGAAAAGTCACACAGGGACACAACATGGTCAAAAGATTCACCAAGTCACCCCACATCACTGATGGCCCAGAACATGGAAGAGGGCATGAAGGAGACCATTGCTGCCCTGGAGGCATGCTCTGACAGTTGTTTGACTACTTTAGAGTACCGACTGCCAACCTCAACTGCAGATTCAGTAGTCTAAGGGGGCCACTGTCAGGGAGACGTGAATAGAGGAGTTCTGCTGTACAGTCTGAGGACATAAAGTCTTAGCCGGAAGTACTCTTCTCTCCATGTGACTGGTGTCACACAGTCACTGCACCCAAAGAAAACTGCTGAGGGTGAAGTGCAGTGATGCCTGCCCACATCTGGGGACACATTAGTCCCTACTGACTCCAGGTAGGATCCTGTGGCCCCCACATTACACTACCGAGTGTGCTAAAGGAAAAATCTAGGTGCTCCCAGCACAACAGCCTTGGCCTTGCCCGGGGCCTGGCTTAGGGAACAGACAAACTCATGGTCTGGAATCATGGACTATCAGGAAATATGATAAGTCCATTTGCTTTCCAGAGGCTCCAGCGTCTCTGTCCCATTACTGGAAGGTCTAGCTCAAGCCCACCTCCCACAGGAACCTCCCCATCTCCTGCCCAGAACTCACTGTGTCTACACCAGGATCACTTATTTGTTCCTGCTTTGTTTTGATACCTAACAGCAGCTTCTTTCTGCCTCTCTCTAGTCTCTGGATGTTCTCCATGTTCTCAGAGACCTCAGTCTTGACAACATCTCTAATGATAATCCAGAGAGTCACTGAAGTAATGCCCTAAGCACAGTTGGTGTTGCTACAACACTGGTGACATCATGGAATGCCCTGAGCTCTCCAGGACACAATAGAATGCCCAGGGAAGGGCCTGCTGATGTCATGGTGCCTTTGCCACCCTGCTAATTATTACTCCCTGAATGTACCAAAATCCCAAGTTCCCTTTCCAGGATCCTGTCTTGGAATGTGGGGTAAGCCATCCGGCAACTCCTCCTCCCAAATCCAGAGTTTCCTTAGCTTGCATGGAAGCCCCATATTACTTCCCATGTGGAGAACAGAGCTATACTTTCTAAACATTGGTGAGTAATGTCTCATTCCTTCCTCAAGAGCCCTCTTATTCATCATGAGCAATTAAATACTACTGAGTCAAGAATGCATGTTGGCTAGTCCAGGTCATATTTGTATGTGTATGTATGTATGTATGACACAGGTTCCATCTGAGTGGTTCCCACAAGGTCAGGATCCTACTGAGCCCTGTGGCCAGATGTTTACTGAGATTGTAGGGACCAACTTGTCCACCCACATCCTGATTCATCACACATCCACACCCGGAGGCCCCTCTGCACTAGGACTCCATTGGGTCACTGATGCTGAAGGGTGACATGCCTCAATTGATGCCATGCCTAATGAATGTGAGAAAGGGGGTCAATGTGAAAATCAAAAGGATCAACAAAGACATCATGTTACTCCTATCATGTTCATATGTTCCTCACAGCCTCTGCCTTTTGATAACATTAGCGTACTATCCTAGTTTTGAGCAGATCTGACCAGACTCTGCACAGTGTGGACATTGTTAAAACTCCAGAGAAGCTGCCCGTGCTCCAAAGTGAGAGCTTTCCTAGAAAAGCTGTGATGAGCCCCTCCTAGTAGGCAAAGAGTGGATGCAGACTCCTAGGTCTCTGCAAGTCCAGAAGACTTTTCTCCTGTAAGTAGTGTAGGTCAGCCTGAGAAGTGGATCCTGACCTCCTACATTTTTGAGGTTTTCCCTGATGCTAATCAAGATGGCCCTAGGACAGCACTAGAAACAACACAATTTGGGAGGCTTCTCTTGGTCCATGGCTGTCTGTGCATCCAAGGGTGTCACCCAAATGGAGACCCAGAGCCAAGGTAATAGGGGCTGAGAGACATGGATGCCCACATTCATAGCACATGAACAAAATTAGCACACCCCAAATTCCACCAGAAATGACGTGGTGACTTTGGCCTACAATACTTCTGTATTGTCTAGGCTGTCCCCTTGGGACTCAGCATATACTCTGAACACCTTAGTTCTCTCAGAGCTGCTACATCCTTTCTCTCTATTGGGAACTTGAGGAAAGAGGTTGTCACAAGTATACCTTTACTGGGCTTCAGAGATGGTGGTAACATGGGGGTCCACAGCTCCATTCCATTCCATTTGCTAATTCCTAACAGCAACATAGAGGCTAACTGGAGTGGACTGAGTTCTTGGCCATGGAATGAGGTACAGATAGGAGCTGTGCATGAATAGCTGTGGAAAAGAAACACCAGGGAATCAGAAAGAGCTGTAAGGACATGTCTCTGACCCTTTGCACCTGCTGCTTCCTTTGACCCAATCCCTACATGCTCTTATGAATGCTTCACAAACTTTCATTGTCCTTCAAATCCAGCTCAGAGACCCATAGCTCCGGGGGGAGTTTCCTTGGCCCTCAGGCACTGAACTGCCTTATGGTCTCTGTTAGCTACCTGCTTCTAAGTGAATGGCAGGGTTACATCTCACCTTGCAGCTGGCCAACCAGCAGCACAGGTTGGGCCATGGGTTGTATTGGGAGCAAAGTAAAGCACTGTAGTGCAGTGAACTACTCACCTGTACCGACCTACTATTCTACCATTGGACATAGTGGACTGTTGGCAGACCTCACGATCAGACTGGAACATATCACTAGGCAGCTTCTATTGCCCCAGCCAGAGCCAATTGGGAAAATTTTAGGCATAAATACAAGGGAGGAGGCCAAAAATCCTTTCTTGGTAATGGCTAGGCCAACTCATCTCAACACAAAACCCAGAGCTCACTTGGGTCAGAGCTTGCTGGGACAGATCCAGAGACAATGGGACTATGGGTATCAGTCATAGTCAGAGGGGGCAGAAAATTATTTGGAAATGGGCTGAACCATGTTGGGAGTGCTGTTTCTTTGGGGGATGGGACATCACTTCACCTGCTCTGCTGATGGGCAGTGAGGACAGGGACTGAATGGAAAGTGTCCCAGGTGGGAAGGGAAATGAATGTTCTGAGGTTGGACCCCAGGGAAGGTGTGGGGGTTAGGGCCTGCACTGAGGATTATCTCACTCTTCAGCATTCTCATTCATCCAGGAGTTCCAGGAGGAAATGGGGTGAAGGTGGGCAGATGGAAGGCTGCTGAGAAAGAGAAGTGGATACTGTTGTGTCCCTGGCTACTTGTCTCTCTGTAGACCATCAGCTGGAACCTCACATCCTCACAGGTCTTTCCCATCTTCCTGCTATCAAGACTCAGAGAGGTTTGGTGACTGGTTCAAGGCCACATACCTTCCAGAAATGCTCCCCTTCTGGGTATTCTTTTGAATATATGCCCATCCCCACACTCCTCTAAAGCTCTAGAAGGGGAAATAGATACAGACATGGAATTCTACTCAGGAGAGGTAGGATGTCTGACCCAGAAGTTCAGGCTGCAGACAAGTGTCAATACGTGTGTGGCTTGGTATTTAGCAAGGGTGAGAGGCATGCAGAGACCCAAGGGCAGGTGGCAGGATGCTCCCTGGCCTTCAGTGCCAAGTCAGAAATGGCACACTCCATAGACTTTGTAGGACGTGAGATACTATTAACGTCTCAAAAGGCAGCTGTGTGAGTTAGCTTAGTGTGCTACCTGTCATTCCAGATAATTGACAGCTAGGAGCTCTAGGCCAAACTTAAATAGATCCCTGACAGGAAAGCACCCTCAGGCTGCCATGAACGGATGAGATTCCATCCCTGGAGGCATGCAAGCAGCCTAGAGGATGGAGTCTTGTGGACACTAGAATACTGATGAGGGTTGTAAGCATCCGAGCAATACATATGTTATCCATTATGAGCTAACAATCAGCAGCATCATTTTATACACAGACACACAGAATTGTAACACGGTCATGAGGCTAGCTCAGTCCTCACATTCAGGAGGTATTTTAAAATTGAGCAAGAAGCAAGACAGAGCCTTCCATGCTACAGCAATGTTTCCTGGGATGTGTGACTTGACACTGTGCTGTCTGGTTCTGGGACAAAACAGAAACTTGTGATTTCATGAGGAATAGAGCTGGGAATTGGCATCCTGAATCTCTTTGGGAATCTGTTACAGAACAGTCCCGAGAAGTATATGATCTTCCCTGAAGCTAAGGCATCTGCCTCAGTTCATCCTGGAACATCCTTAACCTATTCTGTCCAGAGAACAATTGTGCACAGGAAATGGGTAAATGTTGCAGAGAACCATGTTCAAAGGTAGGAATCTCTTATGTACAGGGAATTTTCCTACATAAAATTGCAATTTCAACCAGGCATGCTGAAGCCGACAAAACACTGTCAGGTCAAGAACCTCCTGCTCAGAACACAGAGAATTCAGAATGGAAGAAGGGAGACTCAATTCTTCAGACACATTCAGTATGAAATGCATTGTTTCCTGGACAGAAATTCTTGTGAATGGAATGGCACATGTCTCTGAGGTTATCTTTCCTGGTTCTGCCTGGGAGCCGTGCATGTGGGAGGAAGCCTATAAAAGACAAAGCTACCAGCTACAGGGGACTCACTTGGCTATACCTCATCCTCCCAGCCTGGCCTCCTACCTCATCTGGGAAACCTCAAAGGGATGCTGCAGCTTTTCTTCCAAAACGTTTTCCTGAATGACCATCTCCTTCTGCTTCAGCAGGACCTCACATCTTTTCTCTAGTCCCTTGATCTCCGGTTCATTAGAAGATTGTGACCTTAATGGATGGTTACACACTGTCATACAAATGTAAATGCATACAAAGAATCCCAATGGCTTGTGGAGAAGCATGGCTATTGGAGCAGTAAGCATCCCTTAGGTGCCTCTCTACCATCCCCCCAGAATGCACTGACCTCAAAATGCAAGCAAAGCACTGATCTCTCACATACTCTGCCTCTCTGAGGTCTCTCTTCCCAGGACTTCAGGAGGCATCTGAATTCTCACTGTCCTACATCCAGCACCTGGTCTGATGGTCTCCTAGAGTTTGGGTGCTGTAGGGGTCTGTGAGGTTTTTTCCATGGCCAGTCTTCAGCTTTAGAAATGTACTGACCTGGAAAACTGCAACCACAAGGCCTAGTTGACTCTGAGGAAGACACGGGTAAGAAAAGGGGCAATGTGACTGTGGGTTGAGTCTTAATGCCGATGTAGATTAGATCCTTGCTGGACTGAGGGCTGTAACCCCAGGCAAGCTTCTTAACCTCTCTGTGCCTCAATCCTTCAGTTCCACATATTCAGTATGTTTCTTTGCCTCTAAAGAGCCTCACAACTCTTCCTGAGTGCAGCTTGATGTTGTATGAAGCCGGAGCCACAGCCCTGCAGATCCTGTGGACATGGGCTGGGAGTGGCTATGGCTTTTTTGAGGTCTAGCCCTGGGCTGGATTTTCCTCAACCAGGCCTCAGGTACCAACTCATGCACAGCAGATACCACCCTCCCCTGAATCGATTTAGGTCCTGGGGACAGCAGCTGAGGGACTCTGGACATCAGCTATCTGCTAAGGTCCTCTGTCCTCCAATGGGTGGGCTTGGGGTCTCCTCTATGTCGGCAGAAACCCTACAAACTCATGGAACAATGCACAATTGCACCATTCCTGGGTCAATAAAAACATAAAGAAAGAAATTAAAGACTTTCTAGAATTCAATGAAAATGAAGACACAACATACCCAAACTTATGGGACACTTTGAAAGCAGCACTAAGAGGAAAGTTCATAGCACTAAGTGCTCATATGAAGAAACTGGAGAATAGTCACACTAGAGAATTAATAGCACAACTGAAAGCTCTGGAACATAAACTAACCCCAGAGGAGTAGAGCCCAGGAAATAATCAAATTGAGGGCTGAAATCAATAAAGTTGAAACAAAAAGAAAAACAATACAAAAATTGTTGTAGCAATGAGTTGGTTCCTGGAGAAAATCAACAAGATAGAAAAACCTTTATGGAAACTAGTGAAAAGTCATAAAGAGGATATGCAAATTAACAAAATCACCAATAAAAAAGGAGAACATAACAACAGACATTGAGGAAATAGAGAGAATCTTCAGGTCATATCTTGAAAATCTGTACTTCACAAAATTCCAAAATTTAAAGGAAACGGAAAATTTTCTGAATAGATACCACTTTTCAAAATTAAATAAAAAACAGACAAGCAATATAAACAGACCTATAGCCCTAATGAAATAGAAGCGGTCACCAAAAGTCTCCCAACCAGAAAAATCCCAGGCCAAGATGACTTCAGTGCATAATTGTACCAGAAATTCAAAGAAGAGCTAATTCCAACAATAGAAGCAAAATGTTCTTCTTACAAGGCTACACTTACCTTGGTACCCAAACCACACAAAGACACAACTAAGAAAGAGAACTATAGCCCAATATCCCTCATGAATATTGATGCAAAAATACTCAGTAAAATACTAGCAAATCAAATTCAAGAACACATCAGAAAAATCATCCACCATGATCAAGTAGGCTTCATTCCAGGGATGCAGGGATATTAACATCTATCAACGTAATCTACCACATAAACAAACTTCAAAAGAAAAACCACATGATCATCTCACTTGATGCTGAAAAGGCCTTTGACAAAATCCAACACCCCTTCATTACAAAGGTTCTGGAGAGATCAGAGATAATAGGAACATACCTGAACACAATAAAACCAATATACAGTAAACCAACAGCCAACATCAAACTAAATGAAGAGAAACTCAACTCGATTCCTCTAAAATCAGGAACAAGACAAGGCTGTCCACTCTCTTCATATCTCTTCAATATTATACTTGCAGTTCTAGCTAGAGCAATAAGACAACAAAAGGAGATCAAGGGGATACAAATTGGAAAGGAAGAAGTAAAACTTTCACTATTTGCAGATGATATGATAATTTATATAAGTTACACAAAAAGATACAACATAGGAACTCCTACAGCTGGTAGGATATAAGATTAACTCAAAAAATCAGTAGCCCTATTATATACAAATGATAAATGGGCTGAGAAAGAAATCAGAGAAACATCACCCTTTATAATTGCCACAAACAACATACATTATCATGGGATAAAGCTAACCAAACAAGTGAAAGACCTGTATATCAAGAAGTTCGAGTCTCTAAAGAAAGAAATTAAAGAAGACATCAGAAAATGGAAAGATTTCCCATGCTCCTGGATAGGTAGGATCAATATAGTAAAAGTGGCAATCCTGCCAAAAGCAATCTACAGATTCAACACAATGCCCATCAAAAGACTGGCACAATTCTTCACAGACCTTGAAAGAACAATAATCAACATTGTATGGAAAAACAAAAGACCCAGGATAACCAAAACAACCCTGTAAAATAAAGGAACTTCCAGAGGCATCATCATCCTAGACTTCAAGCTCTATTATAGAGCTATAATCCTGAAAACAGTTTGATATTGGCACAAAAATAGACAGGTAGACCGATGGAATCAAATTGACAACCCTGATATTAGCCCTACAAACACTTGATTTTTGACAAAGAAGCAAAATTACACAATGGAAAAAAGAAAGCATCTTCAACAAATGGTGCTGGCATAACTGGATGCTAGCATGTAAAAGACTGTAGATAGATCCATGTCTATCACCATGCACAAAACTTAAGTTCAAATGGATCAAAGACCTCATCATATATCCAACCACACTGAACCTCTTAGAAGAGAAATTGGGGGGCACCCTTTAATGAATTGGTACAGGATACCACTTCTTGAACATAACTCCAGTAACACAGACACTGAGAAAGACAATAAATGGGACCTCCTGAAACTGAGAAGATTCTGTAAGGTAAAGGACACAGTCAATATGGCAGCCCACAGAAAGGGAAAAGATCTTCACCATCCCCACATCTGACAGATGGCTGATCTCCAAAATATACAATGAACTCAAGAAGCTAGCCACCAAAGTATCAAACAATCCAATTAAAGAGTGGGGTACAGAAATAGAGAATTCTCATTAGAGGACACTAAAATGGTGAAAAGTTACTTAATAATGTGCTCAACATCCTTAGCCATTAGGGAGATGCAAATCAAAAAAAACTCTGAGATATCATCTCACTCCTGTCAGAATGGCTAAAATCAAAAACACCAATGACAGTTTATGCTGGAGAGGATGTGGAGAAAGGGGAACCTTCCTTCACTGCTGGTGCGAGTGTCAACTTGTACAGTCACTTGGAAATCAGTATGGTGACTCCTCAGGAAAATGGGAATCAGTCTACCACAAGATGAAGCAATTCCACTCTTAGGCATATACCCAAAAGATGTACATTCATACAAAAAGGACATATGTTCCACTATGTTCATAGCCACATTATTTGTCATAGCCAGAACCTGGAAGCAACCTTAGATGCCCCTCACCTGATATGCATGGTAACCTGGAGACGGGGAATGGGAAGAAATCTCCTGAGGGGATTGGGAGTGTGGGGGGAGGGAAGGGGAGTGGGAGTTGGAGAAAGGGAGGGGGAACGCATGGACCCCAGACTGAGAAGCCAGCATGAGACTGATCCAGACCCCCCTGAACCTGGGTGTCAGAGAGGAGGCCTCAGCAGTCTATGGGACCTCGGATAGTAGATCAGTATTTATCCCTGGCATACAAATGGACTTTGGGAACCCATTCCACATGGAGGGATGCTCACTCAGCCTGGACCCATGGGGGAGGGCCTAGTCCCTACCCAGTATGATATGACAGACTTTGAAAATCCCCCATGGAAGGCCTTACCCTCCCTGGGGAGCAGAGGGGGAATGGAGTGGGGGGTTGGGAGAATTAGAGGGTCAGTGGAGGAGGGGAGGGAGAGGGAACTAGGAGTAACAAGTGCAAAAAGTTAAATAAAAATTATTATAAAAAAATCATTTCAAAAAGTAAGAATCAGAAAAAAAAGAAGTTCAACCTTAAGGAATAGCAACTAGCCCAACTTTGTGTCAAAAATTTGTATCTGCTGCTTTGAAAAGAGCTAGAGAGTTGTTTCCTCTGGCTTTTATTATACATTGTATGGCTAATATTCTGTTTTTTTTCTGGTGGAAATAATAAAATTCTAGATTTATTTGCTGAACTAAAAATTGGATTAACCCGTTACTGGTTGATTATATCTACTGAGGAAGTTCAACATACTTCCCCAATCTTATATCTAGGACAACTGATAAAATTTTCAGCAATTATTCCTCAAAGGGTGGAAATTAGATAAGACATCTCAAAAATTCCAAATGATTTCCAAAAACATGTAGGTGGCATGACATGTGTTAGACATATGTTAAAAACTCTTATAGTACAACTGCAAACTTTACTTGATGTTCTTAAGGAGAATTATTACCATTCATCTCCTAAAGAATGTACTGAACCTGTACATATAGCATTACAGCAGGTTGAAAATGTGCTTGGAATTATTCAGTGTCCATGTATCTCATATCTGTGCACTGTTTCTGCACTGTTAGTGATCCCCTCTCCCAGCATCCCAATGTGATTTTTCTGGGATAGCAACAGGCCCTCTATTAGTTCAACCTTAATTGTCATCATAGAACTTTAATCCAGTAACTGATAGAAGCACAAGGACAGATTTACAGCTATGCACTGAGTCAAATTCCTAGAATCTAGCTGTAGAGAGGAAGGAGTGATGAGCAAAGGAGTCAAGATCATGCTGGGGAAACCTGCAGAAACAGCTGACCTTAGCAAGTGGGAGCTCATGGACCTTAGTTTGATATCTGGGGAACCAGCTTAGGAATGAATCAGGCCCCCTAAATGTGGGTGTCAGTTGGGGGGCTTGGGCAGTCTATGGGGCCTCTGGCAGTGGAACTAGTATTTATCCCTAGTGCACAAATGGACTTTGAGAGCCCATTACCTATGGAGGGATACTCTTTCAACCTAGATACATGGCAAAGAGCCTAGAACCTACCCCAAATGATATGACAGACTTTGACGATCCCCTATGGGAGGCCTCACCCTCCCTGAGGAGTGGAAGGGGGTGGAATGGGAGTTTATTTCTTAGGTCCATTTGATTAGAAAAATTTTCCCAACACTTTACTCTGCTGTAATGTCTATCTGTGAGGCTGAGTTGTGTTTCTTCTATGTAGCAGAAAGATGGATTCTGTTTTGTATAAAATCTGCTAGCCTATGTCTTTTTACGATGAATTGAGACCATTTAAATGCCTCTATTTCAGATATCATGTCTTGAATTGTTACCATCACTTGTTTGCTTGCTTTTTCTTGGTTTTCCTAAGGGTTTTGTCGATGTCTTCCAATTTTTTGTTTGTATTTTCCTCCACCTCTTTAAGGGAATTTTTCATTTCCTCTTTAAGAGCCTCAATCTTACTCATGAAGTTATTTTTATCTCATTTTCTTCTACTTCATCTGAGTTGGTATGTTCATGTCTTACTATTGTAGCACCACTAGTTTCTAGCAGTGACGAATTGCTCTTTATATTGTTGGTTGTGTTCTTCCCTTGTTGTATTTCCTCTAATCAGTATAGGTGGAGTTTGTGCTTCAGGGGGTCTCTCTTTCTCCAATTGGTATAGTTGGGGCCTGTGTCTCTGCTGACCATTCTGTCAAGTACAAGTAGAGCAGAGTTTCTGGTGAATGATCCTCCTGGTGGAAGTGGGCACAGTCCTCAGGTGGTAATTCCTTGAGGTGCAGGTAGGGCTACAGCTCAGGTGGATGCTCCTCCCATTGGAGATGTAGAATGTAGTACTGGAATATCTCAAACTGAGTGATGGTAGCAGATGCTGGCTAGGACACAGGTGATTATAAGATGAAGATTACCATACGGGGGATGGGGATGCTGTAGGTTGTTTTTATTGGGGAGAAATCACTTACATGAGAAATTAATAACCCAAGGTCAGTGCTCTGAGCATCCAGTCTCCACTGCTCTCTGAGACCCAACTGGAACCCCAAGAGAGGGCTCACCTCTCTCTCCTCAGGCCTATATCCCACATGCCCATATTCACCTGTGGCCAGGTCCAATCGGCAGTGCTCAGCACCAAAGGTACCTAGTAAGATCTCTCCCTACAATTCCCCTTTTAGTTTAAAGAAAATAATTAAACTTGATACAAAACCATATACAAAGATGGCAAATTTTAAGTATGCACTACGAGAAGGAAAAATATGAACATACACCTTCAAGATCTAAAGCCAGTAAAACAACAAAAGCAAATGGCAAGAAACACATATCCAGTCCTAGGGTAAAGGCACAGCACAGATTACTATAGAGCTGTTCTAAGCTGGAAAGTTTAAGTCTTGTACCTGACATTTCAATCTAGGAAGAGAGAAAGAGAGAACAGCAATTGTGACACTGTAATCTTCAACCTCGTCAAAGATCTGAGAAGGAAAACAACAATACTAGGGTAGGCAGGAAGTGCAGGCGAGCAACTTCCAAAGGTGCAGTGAAGACAGAGACAGCAGGCTACCTGGACAGTCACCCAAAGTCTCACAGCAGCATAGGGGCAACCAGCTTTTGGCTAAGGCCTAGAGTATCAGACTGACCAACACAGAAGCAGGGAGGTAGACAGGCTGTCTTACCCTGACTTGGCAAGATTGAGCAGTCTTCTAAATTATCTCCTGAAAGCACAGTAGGACAGCATTCCAAAGGCCATTAGCTGAGGAGAGAACAGATTCCAGAAGGAGTGACATTGGCGCCCAACATTTTCTCAGGAATAGCTTGGTGTTGTCAGGAGCAAGTGTCTCATGTCAGCAGAGTACTAATATTAAAACATTTAAATGCCATATTTTTCAGGTCTGTGAAGTGTTTGAAGATCAAAATCTATATCTAACTAATATCATAGATATAAGAATGTGGGTGAAAATATCTGTAATTCTTGGGAACCTAGTTGTACAAAGGCTTAAGCTTCCTAAATAATTTAGCAAGGAACAAGATTACAGCAATATAACTATATACACATATATGTGACTCTCTAAGACAAAGGTAGAGTTGAAGTGTCTCAATCAGGTGAACTGTATAGTGCAACATGATATAAATGTACTAAATTGTGTCAATATACAAAATATCTTAAACATACGTAAAAGCATATATACATAGAATATGATATGGATATTTGTGCACCAAACATTGTAAATAGAAAGAAGACCTTACATGGTATGACAAAATGTATTATACAAATTATCCAAGAAAGGAATACAACTTGATCATACAAGTTACATCTTATGAGGATCTATAACAATGTAAGTTGTCTGTAGCTAATAATTACTAAGGTAAATCACAAGAAGATATCGTAATCCGTCTATAACCCATCCTGACCTTACCTTTCCCATCCATATGCTAAACTTATCTAAAAGAGATACCTGAGTCTGAATACCTCCTTCCAAACCCAACCCTAAACAACTGAAAACCAACCCTAAACAGTCTTTTAGTGTCAAGAGTAGGGAAGGGGACATAGTATTCTCAGAATTACTTCCTGCTGACATGGGACAACGATAACCTCATGGGATCCTGTAGGAAGAAAATGTTAGAGTAGTGGAAGTCTCCAGTGGACTAGCTACATTTGTACCCAGTCTCTGTTTGGTGGGAGATGATTGACTGAAGTTCTTACCTTGATTGAAGTTCTTGTCTGAGGCTCTGGCCAGAGTGTAATAAGAAGGTGCTAGTCTAGAATTGTCTAGAGCAATGTATTCCCAAACTGGTTTTAGAGTGGGAATTGTCAGTACAAACACATTAAGTTGGATCCAGTGGAATCGATGGAGTGGGGCCCATCTTCTTTTTTAGAGAGTTCAAATATTGCTGTAGGAAATTCTTTGTTCTCTGTGGGGGACTTAAACATTAATAACAACACAGAAATTTCAAGTTTTATGGGTATGCACACCGGGAAAGGCAACAATAAGGAAGACAATAACTATGAAGGAAATTAGACTTTCAGAGAAAGAACCAATTATAGACAGATGACAGTCCCTAGATTTTGTTTTCTTCTGTTTTACATCAATTAGCTTCTTGGTATAATAAAGAAACTCTGAATTTTATTTTAACAATATGCTTGGATTTAGAGGAGGAAAGCCAAATCCGTTTCCAAAGCCAGCATTGGTTTAAGTGAATTGGGACTAAAAGAGAAATAGATTTTTGGAAAGATATAGTTTAAGAGAATTAAACATTGGTATCAAATATCAGATTCTTCTTTGTTTCATAGTTCTTTTTGGATAGTTGTCCTCTCTTCTTTAGGTATCTACATGTTCAGCATCTTCTTTCTTTTTGGAGATGGGTTTTCCTCTTAAGACAAGAACAAAACACCTTTCCTTTGTGATGTCTCCATGCAACTCGTGGGATATAACTTGGTGGATGAGCTGTCATCTTTCCTCATCCCAAGGTTTCTCCTGTTTGAACCAAATCTTGATCAATTTTGATGGTATCCAAAGCATTTCTTCCCCTGTGGAAACAAAGGCGAAACCCCTTCCCCAATTAACACATATCCTGGTTTCCATACTAAGGTCAATACATCCTCAAAATACACCGGCTGATTTAGTTCAGAAGTGTTTTCTGTAGTCCAGTGTCTTTCTGCAGCGTTTTGCCCTTTCTCATTAGCATTAAGTAAGTTTTAAGTTAATAAAGCATTATTTAACCTGTGTTTGGGGATCTTTGTTCCCCCTGAGTGTTTATAGAGCATTTCTTTTAAAGTGAGGTTAGATCTCTCAACCACTGTTTGTCCTGTGTTATTATATGGCATCCCAGTTATGTGCTTTATGCTGTCATATTTGAAAAACTGTTCCAATTTGCTGGATACATACACTGGAGCACTGTCAGTTTTTATTTGTGTAGGCATACCCATAATGGTCATTACCTCTAATAGATGTGTGATAACAGAATCAGTCTTTTCAGAACTAAGAGTAGTAGCCCATTAAAACCACAAAAAATGTGTCTATTATATGGTGCACATATTTTAAATTTCCAAATTCTGGAAAGTGAAACAAATCCATTTGCCAATTTTTTTTTTGCAAGTTAAAAAGGTTTATTGCTGGCCTAGGCTTCCAGTCCAGAACCTGGGCTGTCAGAGGCTCAGGAAGTTGTTATGGTGCAACCTGATGTGGGATCCACTCTCTTCATGGGATCCCTGTTCCACATGGTGGCTTCTGGGGGACCCACTCCAGTGTGCACCCCTGTAACCTGATGGCGATGTACTCTGAGGCTGGCACAGTGCTCAGCTCTCAGAGGACACCCAGACCTGCTGTAATGCAGGCTGAGCCCTCTTTGTGGTCAGGCCCCATGGACTTGACCCTGAAGAGGGAAGAGATGATGCCAGATAACTTAAGACTGAGAAATGGCCACCTGTGAGCCAGATAGCCCCCAGACAAGTCCATGTGGCCCCTTTGGCCCGTACAGTTTTTTTTTTCATTGTTACCAGCAGCTAAAAATTCTAAGATTTCATATAAAAGTCTGGGTTTGGGGCCTAAGGGAGAAAAATATTGTGAATATCTGGCAACATTCTTATATGGCACTTACTGGTCACATTAGGCTGTACCTCCCCAGGACTAGATAGGCCATTCCAGACCCTGGCCATCTGGCACCAGCGCACATGTGCTATTGGGTTTGGGGTTTTAATTCTTGTCTAGTATAAGGAATAACATCCATTCCTTATATGTGTGGCATGCCAAAAAAGGAAAAGTGAAAGCCTTGCCTTGGCTCCCTGGGTCCTCTGCTTGGCCCTGCAGGCACCTGGGCTTTTACAGAGCTTAATGGCGTATGCCCATCATAAGTCCCATGGGGTCTCTGCCACACACCACCCTGCCCCTCCTGGATCCATCAGTCCCTGTGTTGGCTAGGCAAGCTGAGAAGAGAACGCAATTAGTCACATAAGTTAATGGCGGTGGGCAGACTAAGATAGATTACCTAGGCCTCTTTGCAGGAGAGGCTTAGGGTGGAATGAGAAAGGTTAATACTGTTATTCTAGTTTTAAGTTGGGATGGGGATAACTTCAGGAGGCCAAGGTTAGATCAGTTTGAACTAAAGATTCCCCAAACACGTTGGTTGCCATTCCTTGGCTGTTTGGGACAGGAAAGAAACTCTTCGGGAGTTGTAGGAGTGGGGAAGAGCACAGCTCAAAGCCCAATGTCAGGGTCCGCCTGGTCCATCCTCCCTCAGGTACAGTGATTTGCAGAGAGGGCAGAATTGAAGGAGAATGGTGCTAGAGGGAGGCATGTCTGGGTCCTGGAACACAGAAGAGACACGCCTTCCTGGTGCCCCTTCATTCCATGGTGGCTGCTGCAGGCTATGTGCCCTTGAGAGAGACGGCGATCTTGATGCAGCCCAGATGCTTCCCGTGGCTGCTCAGGACACTCTGGATACGGTAGTTGCCGGTGCTCAGCCAGCTCGGCAGCTCCAAGTCAGGCACTGTGAAGTTGCTCATGGGCAGTGAGTGAGTAGGTGCCTTCCTTGAAGGAACAGTGGCAGGGCAGCCCATAGCTGTGCAGGGGCTCCGGGCAGGGCTCTCCAGGGGGGAAGTATAGGTCCAACAGTTGACAGGAGTCCTCATAGGTACAGCTGCCTAGCTGTTCTACACAAGGGATCCTGACCCAGAAGCCAGCCACTTCCTTCTCCACAGTGAGCTAGCTCCACCTTCTGAGGAGAAGCGAGGAGGACGCTGGTCTTGCCCTCAACACTGACAGTCACATCTCCAGGAACGACAATGGGGTCAGGTTGGAGCGTCAGGCTTTTGATCACTGCAGGGTCCTTTCCTTCATCACAGTTATCCCAGGAGAAACTGCTGAATCGGGAAGAGCGCTTCCTGCCGAGGGGCTCAGGAGCAGAGGGGCCCAAGAGCAACAAGCCCAGCACGAGCAGCAGCGATACACGATACTTTACGGTCCTCGCGATCGGTCTAGGCCCTGCAACTCACAGGTGCCTTTAAAACCTGCAGGTCCCTATGCAAAGTCTGGCCCACACTCCATTTGCCAAATTTTATTTCTGCGAATACCTTTGGAATTACTGCCTGCTACTAATGGAGTTTGATAATAGAATGAACAAATGGGATAATTTTTTACTATTTCCTTGGCTTGTTGCCAAGTGATGGAAAAATCCTTTTTTGAACCTTTACTATTCACATGGTGTTTTTTTATGAATTTCTGAGACTTCTCACACACTTCTTATTAGTAAACGATCAATCTCATCACTACTTTTTGCTAGAGGACCTGGCAGACCTGTATAGGATCTGATGGGTGATATATATATATATGATGAATCCTATTCCTGATAGTTTCTTGTAATTGTATAAACAATGTTGTAAATTCTCTATCATCAGGAATAAATTCAGTGGTCTCAATGTGTAAAACAACTCTGCATGAGTACCATGAGAATGGCATACAATTCTGCTTTTTGTACAGATTTATAAGGGCTTTGAACTACTTTACTTATATTTCCAGATTTATATCCTGTTTTACCTGATTTGTTTGCAACAGTGTAGAATGTAGGGACTCCAGATTTTTTTTACATGGAAGGATCCAAATTGTTTTCTTTATGAATTTGATTCTCTCAGTTTTGAGATAATTGTTGCTAATTATTCCCAAAAAGTTACTGCAAGCTCTTGGTCAATATTCATTATCCTTCCATAAGGAGGAAATTTCCTCATTAGTTAAAGGTATTATAATTTCTGCTGGGTCCCTTCCAATTACTTGATGAAGTCTTAATTTGCCTTTTAAAATCAAATCGGAGATCTCTTCTATATATGTCTTTATTTCTTATTCTGTTTATGTGGCAGAAATATGCATTCTAACATGATATCTTCCATCTGCATCAAAATCCCTGAGTGGTATTCTCTAGATGGTAAAATAACCAGAATTACAATCTAGTTTTGGATCCTCTCGGTCAACATTGCTTCTAGTATTCTTTTCTACCCATTCTAATTCTTTTTAAGATTCAGCTGACAATATTCATGGACTATTTAAGTCCTTGTCACCCTTTAGGACCATTTTTAAATGTTTCAAGTCATGCTTTTCTAGTCCAATGATTGTAGTTGAGAAATTTCTCCTAGTAATTTTTGAAGATCATTAAAAGTCTGGTAACGATCTCTCCTAATCTGTACTTTTTACAGGATAATTTTTTAGGTCTATTTTTTGTTGTTGTTGTTGTTGTTTTCTTTTAATTTTAAATAGCTTGTTTTACATGTCAATCCCAGCTCCCTCGCCCTCCCCTCCTCCCGCACCCCCACACCATCACCCCCCCCCCAGCCTCCCAAACTATTGCCAATTCCTTCCACATAGGGAATATCTAGAGTCTGTCATTTCACTCAGGGTAGGGTCCAGGCACTCCCCTAAGAGTCCAGGCTGAGAGAGCATCCCTCTTTGTGTTATGGGCACACGATGTCTGTTTGTATTCCAGGGATAAAACACTGGTCCACTGTTCAGGGCCCCATAGGTTGCCCAGGTCTCCTCACTGACTCTCACATTCAGGGGGTCTGATTCAGTCCCAGGCTGTCGGTCTGGGGTCCAAGAGCTCTCCCCCTGTTAGGATCAGCTGTCTCTGCTGGTTTTGCCAGCACATTCTTTGCCAATTTGCTCATCGCTCCTCTCTCTCTGTCACTGGGTTCCTTGGGTTCAGTTCAGTGTTCTAACTGTGGGTGTTTGCCTCTGATTATATCAGTCACTTGATGAAGGCTCCAGGATGGTTATAGACATCAAGTTCATTATCAGGAATGGGCATTCGAGGTGGTCTCTCCACTATTGCTTAGCTTGCCAGTTGGTGTCATCCCTTTAGATCACTAGAGGTCACACTGGTGCCTGATCTGTCTTCTAACCTATGATTCCCTCTTCCCCCTATTCTACCCCCACAACTCAACCTTCCTGTTCCCCCATGACCTACTCTCTCTTCCTCTTCTCTCCCTCTCTTCTTCCCAGCTCCCACTCCCCCCCCACCTCTTGCCATGTTCCCCATCTGTTCAGGAGATCTTGCCTCATTCCTCCTCTCTTGGGTTCCATGCATATCTCTTAGGTTCTTTCCTGTTTCCCAGACTCTCTGTCAGTGGAAGTGCAGACTAGCACTATCCTGATCCATGTCTAAAATCCATATATGAGTGACTACATAACATGTTTGTCTTTTCATGACTGGGTTACCTCACTCAGGATGGTTTCTTCCAGTGCTATCCATTTACCTTTGAATTTCAAGATTCCATTGTTTTTTTCTGCTGAGTAATACTCCATTGTGTAAATGTACCACATTTTCTCTATCCACTCTTCAGTTGAGGGGCATCTAGGTTGCTTCCAGGTTCTGGCTATTACAAATAATGCTGCTATGAACATAGTAGAGCAGATGCCTTTGTTGTATGAATTTGCCTCTTTTGGATATATGCCTAAGAGTGGAATTGCTGGGTCTTGTGGTAGATTGATTCCCATATTCCTGAGGAATCTCCATACTGATTTCCAAAGTGGCTGTACGAGTTGGCACTCCCACCAGCAGTGGAGGAGTGTTCCCCTCTCTCGACATCCTCTCCAGCATAAATTGTCTTCGGTGTTTTTGATTTTAGCCATTCTGACAGGAGTAAGATGGTATCTCAAAGTTGTTTGGATTTGCATTTCCCTGATGGCTAAGGATGTTGAGCATTTTCTTAAGTGTCTCTTGGCCATTTTAGCCTCCTCTATTGAGAATTCTCTATTTAGTTCTGTACCCCACCTTTTAATTGGATCCTTTGGTGTTTTGGAGACTTGCTTCTTGAGTTCTTTGTAAATTTTGGAGATCAGCCCTCTGTCAGATGTGGGGTTAGTGAATATCTTTTCCCATTCTGTGGACTGCCTTTTTGTCTTGTTGACTGTCCTTTGCCTTAACAAAAGCTTTTTAGTTTCAGGAGGTCCCATTTGTTAATTGTCGATCTCAGTGTCTATGCCAGTGGTGTTATGTTCAGGAAGTGGTCTCCTGTACCAACTCGTTGAAGAGTGTCTCCCACTTTCTCTTCTAAAAGTTTCAATATAGTTTGATTTATGTTGAGATCTTTGATCCATTTGGACTTAAGTTTTGTACAAGGCAATAAACAGGGATCTATCTGCAGTCTTCAGCATACCAGTACCCAGTTATGCCAGCACCATTTGTTGAAGATGCATTCTTTTTTCCATTGTATAGTTTTAGCTTCTTTGTCAAAAATCAAGTGTTCATAGGTGTATGGGTTAAAATCAGGGTTTCAATTCAGTTCCATTGGTCTACCTGCCTATTTTTGTGCCAATACCAAGCTGTTTTCAGGACTATAGCTCTATAATAGAGCTTGAAGTCAGGTATGGTGATGCCTCCTGAAGTTCCTTTATTGTATAGGGTTGTTTTGGCTATCCTGGGCCTTTTGTTTTTCCATCTAAAGTTGATTATTATTCTTTCCAGGTCCTTGAAGAATTGTGCTGGAATTTTGATAGGGATTGCATTGAATCTGTAGACTGCTTTGGGCAAGATTGCCATTTTTATTATGTTGATCCTACCAATCCAAGAGCATGGGAGATCTTTCCATTTTCTGGTATCCTCTTTGATTT
The DNA here is from genome assembly GCF_017639785.1 of Mesocricetus auratus. NCBI lineage: Eukaryota > Metazoa > Chordata > Mammalia > Rodentia > Cricetidae > Mesocricetus > Mesocricetus auratus. The sequence continues at coordinate 104,365,177 of NW_024429266.1, read as the reverse complement.
CTTTCTTTAAAGACTCAAAGTTGTTGATATACAGGTCTTTCACTTCTTTGGTTAACGTTATCCCCAGATATTTGATGCTGTTTATGGCTATTGTAAAGGGTGATGTTTCTCTGATTTCTTTCTCAAACACTTCATCATCTGTATATAATAGGGTTACTGATTTTTTTTTAGTTAATCTTGTATCCTGCCACTTTGCTGAAGGTGTTTATCAGCTCTAGGAGTTCCCTTGCTGAGTTTTTCGGGTCACTTATGTAAACTATCATATCATCTGCAAGTAGTGAAAGTTTGACTTCTTCTTTTCCTATTTGTATCCCCTTGATTTCCTTTTGTTGTCTTATTGCTGTAGCTAGAACTTCAAGTACAATATTGAAGAGATATGGAGAGAGTGGACAGCCTTGTCTTGTTTCTGATTTTAGAGGAATTGCGTTGAGTTTCTCTCCATTTAATTTGATGTTAGCTGTCGGTTTACTGTATACTGCTTTTATTATATTCAGGTATGTTCCTGTTATCCCTGATCTCTCTAGGACCTTTATCATGAAAGGGTGCTGGATTTTGTCAAAGGCTTTTTCAGCATCTAGTGAGATGATCATGTGGTTTTTCTTTCACAGTTTGCTTATATGGTGGATTACATTGATAGATTTTCTAATGTTGAACCATGCCTGCATTCCTGGGATGAAGCCTACTTGATCATGGTGGGTGATTTTTCTGATGTTTTCTTGGATCCGATTTGCTAGTATTTTATTGAGCATTTTTGGTCATGAAGGAAAATGGTCTGTAGTTCTCTTTCTTAGTTGTGTTTTTGTGTGGCTTGGGTATCAAGGTAATTGTAGCCTCGTAAAAAGAGTTTGGCAGTGAGCCTCCTGCTTCTATTGTGTGGAATACTTTGAGGAGTATTGGAATTAGCTCTTTGAACATCTGGTAGAATTCTGCACTGAAGCCATCTGGGCCTGGGCTTTTTTTGTTTGGAAGACTTTTGATGACTGTTTCTATTTCATTAGGGGTTATAGGTCTGTTTAGATTGTTTATCTGCTCTTGATTTAGTTTTGGCAAGTGTTATCTATTCAGGAAATTGTACATTTCCTTTAAATTTTCGAATTTTGTGGAGTACAGATTTTCAAAGCATGCCCTGATGATTCTCTGGATTTCCTCAGAGTCCGTTGTTATGTCCCCTTTCTCATCCCTGATTTTGTTAATTAGCATGTTCTCTCTCTGTCTTTTGGTGAGTTTGGACAGAGGTTTGTCTATTTTGTTGATTTTCTCAAAGAACCAACTCTGTTTCATTGATTCTTCTCAATGTTTTCCTGGTTTCTACTTGATTGATTTCAGCCCTCAATTTGATTATTTCCTGGCGTCTTCTCCTCCTGGGTGAGTTTGCTTCTTTTTGTTCTAGAACATTCAGCTGTGCTATCAATTCTCTAGTATGACTGTTCTCCAGTTTCTTCATGTGGGCACTTAGTGCTATGAACTTTCCTCTCAGCACTGCTTTCAAAGTGTCCCATAAGTTTGCGTATGTTGTGTCCTCATTCTCATTGAATTCCAGGAAGTCTTTAATTTCTTTTTTTTATTTCTTCCTTTACCCAGGGATGGCGTAATTGTGCATTGTTCAATTTCCATGAGTTTGTAGGGTTTCTGCGATATGTGTTATTGTTGAATTCTAATTTTAATACATGATAAGATACAGGGGGTTATTCCAATTTTTTTTGTATCTGTGGAGATTTGCTATGTTTCCTATTATATGGTCAATTTTGGAGAACGTTCCATGCGGCGCTGAGAAGAAGGTATATCCTTTTGTGTTTGGGTGGAATGTTCTATAGATGTCTGTTAAACCCAGTTGGGTCATAGCTTCTATTAGTTCTTTTGTTTCTTTGTTAAGTTTCTGTCTGGAGGTCCTGTCTAGCGGTGAGAGTGGAGTGTTGAAGTCTCCTACTATTAGTGTATGAGATTTTATGTGCAATTTGAGCTTTAGTAATGTTTCTTTCACGAATGTAGGTGCATTTGTATTTGGGGCGTAGATGTTTAAAATTGAGACTTCATCTTGATGGACTTGTCCTTTGATGAATATGAAGTGTCCTTCTTCATCTCTTTTGATTGATTTTAATTTGAAGTCTAGTTTGTTAGATATTAGGATTGCTACACTCATTTGTTTCTTGGGTCCGTTTGATTGGAAAATCTTTTCCCAACCCTTTACTCTGAGATAACGTCTGTCTTTGATGTTGAGATGTGTTTCCTGTATGCAGCAGAAGGATGGGTTCTATCTTCATATCCATTCTGCTAGTCTGTGTCTTTTCATAGGCAAGTTGAGGCCATTGACATTGAGGGATATTAATGACCATTGATTGATGATTCTTCTTTGTGCTTGATTTATTGGTAGTGAAATTATTTTGTGTAGTTTCTCCTTCCTTTTTCTTTTGGTATTTTGTAAAGTGGGATTATATATTGCCTGTGTCTTTGTGAGTGTAGTTATCTTCCTTGGATCTAGGTTTTCTTCTAGCACTTTCTGTAGAGCTGGATTCATGGATACGTATTGTTTAAATCTGGCTTTGTCATGGAATATTTTGTTTTCTCCATCTATGGTAATTGAAAGCTTTGCTGGATATAGTAGTCTGGGCTGGCACCCTTGTTCCCTTAGCGTTTGTAGGACATCTGTCCAGGATCTTCTGGCTTTCATCGTTTCCATTGAGAAGTCAGGTGTAATCCGGATAGGTCTGCCTTTATATGTTACTTGGCCTTTTTCTTTAGCTGCTCTTAATATTTTCTCTTTACTCTGTAGGTTTGATGTTTTGATTATTATATGGCGAGGTGACTTCTTTTTCTGGTCCACCCTATTTGGTGTTCTGTAAAATTCTTGTATTTTCATAGGCATATCCTTCTTTAGGTTAGGGAAGTTTTCTTCTATGATTTTGTTGAATATGTTTTCTGTACCTTTGAGCTGTATTTCTTTGCCTTCTTCTATACCTATTATTCTCAGGTTTGGCTTCTTCACAGTGTCCCATATTTCCTGGATATTTTGTGTTAGGGATTTGTTAGTTTTGAGATTTTCTTTGGTTGACAACTGTGTATCCTCTGAGTCTTCAACACCTGAGATTCTCTCTTCTATCTCTTGTATTCTATTGGTGATACTTGCATCTGCAGTTCCTGATCGTTTACCCAGCTTTTCCATTTCCAGAATCCCCTCATTCTGTGGTTTCTATTTCAGCTTTCAATCCTTCAACTGTTTGAGTTGTTTCCTTCATTTCTTTGGTTGTTTTTTCTTGGTACTCTTTAGATTCTTTGAGAGATTTGTTTATTTCTTGAATTTTTCCCCCATTTCATTGATTTTTTGTTTGCTTTTTCTTCTATTTCTTTAAGGGATTTCCTCATATCTTCTTTGAGGGTCTCTATCATCTTCATAAAATAATTTTTAAGGTCTGTCTCCTCTGCTTCGTCTATGTAGTGCTTTTCAGGTCTTGCTGGTGTTGGTTCCCTAGATTCTTGTGGAGTCATGTTGGTCTTTCTATTGCTGAGTGAGCTCTTATTCTGTCTTCTTCCCATCTCTTCCTCCAGTGGGTCTGGTGGGGTCTTTCCGTCTCCACTGGTCTCCTTCCTTCCTGAAGCTGAAGCTGGGGATGCTGACACTGAAGCTTAAGCTGAAGCTGGGGTTGCCAGAGGTTGGGGCCTGGAAGGGCTGAAGTCTTTGCTGTGTGTGCAGGTTTTCTGGATGCCAGGAGCATCCCCCGGAAGCTCGAGGGGATGGGTGTTGGGCAGGAGATGGGGAGTGTCCCTCTGGAGACCCAAGCTCACCTAAAGCTGGGCTCGCCGGAGTTTGGGGCCTGGAAGGGCTCTTGGGTCTATTTTATAATCTAAATAATTGATAGAATCTCCTCTTTGTATTTTTTTCTGGGGGTAAAATTTCCTTTACTGCCTCAAACATCTTTTCCAACGTTCCTTCCTTCAAATCAGCCAACATATAATGGTGAGACCCCCATGGGGTCTCTGTGAGTTACTGGTCAGCCTACAAGTGCAATTTGTTTTCCAGTCTAAGTGCTTTCTGTTTTCTAATCCTGGCTTACTGCCCTGGCCTTGACCCTCTGACATCAACATCTAGCAGGAGGAAAACACGCTGTCTTCTACCTGGGGTTTTTCCACTGTGCTGTAAACCTTTATATAAAGCTCCTCCCTCCTACAAGGGAGACCTGTTAGCACTTGCAATGAAGACACACACATACACACTCTCCTGACAATAAAGGCAGCACATACATTCTCTTAGTACAAACAAATGGACGTCTTGTCTCTCTTTTCCTGATACCTTGGAGTGGCTTGTGGCACTGGCGCCACAAGTTTACAGATTGTGGAAATCATTTGTGAATTATTTCCAAAGGTTTTTGCACAAATTATTGGCACAGGGTGTGATTATTTAACATTCCCTGTGGCAAGACCTTTCATTGATATCTCTTAACTGGCTGAGAATTGTTATAAGTAGGCACCTTGAAGACAAATTTTTCCCTATCTTTTTCTTGTAAAGGTATAGTGAAGAAGTAATCTTTTGAATCAATGACTATAATTAACTATCCTTTAGGTATCAGAAGGCAAGGGCGTCCCAGGCTGTAGAGAGCCCATAGGCTGAATTACTTTATTTTTGGCTCTCAGGTCTGTAAACATTCTCTATTTACCAGATTTCTTTTTTATAACAAATACAGAAGAATTGCAAGGGCTAGTAGATTCTTTGATATGCCCAGAATTTAGCTATTCATAACACAGCTTTTCTAAAGGCTCTAGCTTCTCAGTGGTCAAAGATCATTGCCCTACCCAGGCAGGTTCATTACAGAACCCATTCATCCAATGGTGCTGATATGATCTTTAATGGCCAAAGCACCTTTTTGCATTGTAGATTTGTATTCTCATAAGCTAGAGATCCTATGCATATTCGTCTAGAATCTGAATCAGTTACCTGTGATTCTACTGCTCTGGACAATCTTTGTAAAAATTCCATGAACTGTTCTCTTGGTCCCTGTACAACTTTGGTATACGGTTCTATTCTCTCTCCTGGTTCATGAACCTTATCCCAAGCATTCAAGGCTGCTGTATGTCATAAAGACAAGCTGCGTTCATCATATGCAGCTTGAGTCTGTAGGTCAGCATAAAAACGCTCACCAAGAATCTTATCTTGGGGAGCTTCATAACCTTTCTTTAAGCCTTGAAGCTCTAGAGCTGTTGCTCCTTCCCTCCATAAACCCTCCATTGTTTTTGACATGAATTTTCAAGTACAGCTGATATTAGATGGCCCCAATCCTTAGGGGTCACCCTTTTTGTGCTTGCCCATGAGTTTAATAATTCCCTGAACATAATGTGAATGCATGTCATAAAAGACAATGGCCTCCTTAGTGTCCTTTAAGTCTTTTAGCTGTATTGGCTCCCACTAATATGCCATGGAGCCATTTGGGTGTTTTTTCTTTGCTGGTTTTTGAGTCATAGACTGGGAAAACCATAGGAGAGGGCATAACAATCTTAGGAAGGCCTTCCCGTGTCTGAAAAGTATAGGCAAGTTTAAGCCTCTTTTATGACCTATTGTTTTATCTATGATTCTGATGTATCAGATTGAAAATCTTCTATGGCCTGTAATCTATTCACCATTGTTTCTCTGAATGTTTGAACTTTCTGGATCATATGTTTCTAAAGATTTCATAGTATCAGTCAGTTTTCTGTGTTCTTCATTCATATACAATTCTAAACATTTAATACTCTAATCCTTAGATATTATATGAATATCATGTAAAGTACCTTCTAGAAACAATGTTCTATTTGTTAGTTTGTCATTATTCTTAGACATGTAACAAATCACTTCCGTTAGTATTTCAATCTTATGTTCCAGTCTTTGTATTTTGTTAGTGAATCATCAGACATGGAAAGGGTTTTTTGTTTAAGCATTTCAACATTATGTTCCTCTTTTTCTATTCTGTCTGTTGAATCAGTAGATATGGAACACATTTTTCCTAAAAGTAAGCCAATGTTATGCTCTGATTTTTTGAATCCTGTTTGTCAGATCTTCATTATCATTTTGAGTATTCTGAATCTTTTCTACCAAATCTTCCTTACCGTTCTGTAAGGAATTTTCTATTCTTTATTTCTACATTCTTTGTACTTGGTTTTCATAACCATCCTGTGATGACCATATGATTTGTATAAGTTTGTCATTTTTTGCCCTGTTGTCGAACCATTCTTTAAGGATATTATATGGATTACCAAACTGGTAGCCACTATAGAAGATAGAAAGTATGCTCCAGGTAGGTCCTCAACCCCTTCCAATATCTCATCCATACATGAAACAAGAAAATTGTTAATGTCCTGCATTGTAATATTATCTGCCATAGGTTTAGAGTAGTTAATCTTATTTATTATTATTATTTTAAAATACAAGGGATGGAATGCTTACCTTCAGTGATTTCTTAGTTTCAAGGCTGAGGTGTTTGTTTTTAACCTGTGTGGATCTCACCTTGCAGTAGCTACATATGACCAGCAGGTGGCGCAGGTGTACCGCCAAGCAGAATTCAGCTGTGGATGATTGAAAAATTCGAAATGGCTGTCATACAATGTTAGAACCGGCAGGGTTTCGTTAAAGGGGGGCGAAAACGAGCTCCGTGTAAATTGCAGGCAGCTGGATTCGGCCGTAGCTGGTCACAAAGCTGGAGCTCGTGCTGCTCCAAGCTCAGATATGGCGACCGCACTGCAGAGGGCATCGCGGCACCGGGTGGGAGAGGATGGTGGCCACAGAGCCGGGAAGACGGCTGGCACCGGGAGGGGGGACGAGGGGGAGGAAACTTGCAGTGATGTGGGGCTCCCAGAGCTGGGCTTCGCTGCTGCTGTAGGGTTGTTGGTAGCCGCATGGCACCTCCGTGGGTGGTGCGTGTCCGATCGGCCAGAGCAGCTGCCTCTCCTTCAGTGGCGGCGGCGGCGGCACACCAGGGAGGGGTGGGAATCCCAATCCTGACACCAGCTGTTGAGGAAATATAACCATACACCAGGTATGAATATTGATGGTCAATTTGTTACATAAAACCACTCACAAGAGAAACCGATAACCAGATTGGCGCACCGAGAAACCCAGTCACACTCCAAAACCCGGCCAGAACCCCTAAAAAAGAGCGAGTCCCCTTCCTCTCAGCTCTTTATTCCACATACCAACTACGCACCTGTGACCACGCACAAACGGCGTGGTCAGCGCTGCAGGTACCTAAGATCTCTCCCTGAACCCAGTGTCCAACCAATGTCCACCCCACATCCTCAGGTCCACATCCACAGTGTCCACCCCACTGCTACCAGTGTCCACCTCAATGTCCCCAGTGTCCAATTCTGTCCTCAGTATCCACCCGGTCTCTCCAGTGTCCACTTCATGGTCCCCAGTGTCGACCAGAATGTCACTAGTGTCCTCCACACTGTCCCCACTGTCCAACCCACTCTCCCTAAGTTGTCCACACCACTCGACCCCACTGTCTCCAGTGTCCCACACCACTGCCCCCATCTTTACAAACTGTGCCCAGTGTCAAATCCCAGTATCTCCTATGTCCCCAATGGCCCACCCTCTGTCCCCCAGTCTCACCCCATTGTCCACAGTATCCACACAACTGTCTCCTCCTGTCCTACCCTATGTCCCCAGAGTGCACCCCACTATCCCTCAGTGTCCCACCCCAATGTACACAGGGCCAACCCAAGTGTTGCCAGTGTCCACCACAATGTCACTCAGGATCCCAACCCACTCATGTCACTATCCCTCAGAGTCCCAACCCACTGTCCCCAGCATCCACCCTAGGGTCCCCAGAGTTCTAACCTACTGTTCCCAGAGTCAAAATCACTGTCCCTAGTGCCCATCCCAATGTGTCCACCAGTATCCACACCCCTACACTGAGTGTCCTCCCCACTGTTCCCTTTTCTCACCCAATGTCCCCAATATTAACCAGATGTCTGCAGTGTCCACCTTCCTTCCCCCGGTGTCCACCCCACTGTCTGCAGTGTCCACCACAATATCCTAGTGCCCACTCCATCGTGCTCTGTGTCCACCCCACTGACTAAGCATCCACCACAGTGTACCAAGAGTCTACGCCAATGTCTACAGTGTCCATGCTACTGTATTCTCTGTCCACCCCACTGTCCCTTGTGTCCATGCAACTGTCCTCAGGGTCAATCCCACTGTCCACAGTGTCCACCACAGTGTCCACAGGGTCCATCCCACTATCCCAAGTGTCCAAAGCACTGCACCCACTGTCCACCCCACTGCCTCCAGGGTTCACCCCTCACTGTCTCCAGAGTCCACCACAGTGTATGCAGTGTCAACTCATGGCCCGCAGTGCAAACCCCACTGTGCCCAGTGTCCACCCCAAGGCCCCCAGTGTCCACCACACTGTCAACAGTGTCCATCCCATTGTCCTTTGTATCTATCACTCTGTCCCTCAGTGTCCCACCCCACTGGCCCCACAGTCCAACCCACTGCCCCCAGCATTCACCCCACTGTGTTCTGTGTCCACCACACTGTCCCCAGTGTCCACCCAACTATTCCCAGTTTCCATACCACTGTACCCAATGTCCACCCCTCTGTGCTCTGTGTCTCAACCCAATGTCCCGTGTTCAATCCAACATTCCCAGTGTCCACCACAGTGTCCCCAGTGTGTACCCCAATGTCCACTGTATCAAACCCACTGTGCTCTGTGTCCACCACACTGTCCCCGGTGTCCAACCCACTGTACACAAAGTTCATACCACTGTCTAATGGCCACTACATGGTCCACTGTGTCCACCCCACTATCCACAGTGTCCACCATACTGTCCTTAGAGTCAACCACACTGTCCCTCAGTGTCCAACACCACTGTCCACATTGCCTACCCCACTGCCTCTAGGTTCCATCCCACCTTAACCCCTATCTACCACAGAATACCCAGTGTCCACACCAATATCCCCAGTGTCAAACCCAGTGTCCCCAATGTCCATCCCAGTGTCCACCCCACTGTGCCCAATATCTTCCACAGTGTCCCAAGTGTCCACCCCAATGTCCCCAGTGTAAACCCCACTGTGCCATCCTATGTACAGATGATAAATGGGCTAAGAAAGAAATCAGAGAAACATCACCTTTCACAATAGCCACAAACAACATAAATTACCCTGGGATAATGCTAACCAAACAAGTGAAAGACCTGTATGACAAGAACATTAAGTCTTTAAAGACAGAAATTAAAGAAGATATCAGAAAATGGAAAGATCTCCCAAGCTCTTGGATAGCTAGGATCAATGGCAATCTTACCAAAAGCAATCCTCAGATTCAATTTAATCCCCATCAAAATCCCTGAAAAATTCTTCACAGACCTTGCAAGACTAATACTCAATTTTATATGAAAAAAACAAAGATAGCCCAAGATAGCCAAAACAATCCTGTACAATAAAGGAATTTCCAGATGCATCACCATCCATGACTTCAAACTCTAGTATAGAGCTATATTAACGAAAACAGTTTGGTATTGGCACAAAAACAGACAGGTTGACCAAGGGCATCGAAGACCCTAATGTTAATCCACACACCTATGAACACTTGATTTTTGACAAAATGTTCAAAATACAGTGGCATAAAAGAAAGTATCTTCAACAAACGGTGATGGTACACCTGGATGTTGACTTGTAGAAGATTACAGATAGATCCATATCTATTACCATGCACAAAACAGGTCCAAATGGATCAAACACCTCAACATAAATCCAGCCACGCTGAACCTCTTCGAAGAGAAAGTGAGAATACCATTGAAGGCATTGGCACAGGATACCACTTCCTGAGTTTATCACCAGTAGCACAGACACTGAGATTGATGATTAATAAATGGGACCTCCTGAAACTGAGAAGCTTCTGTATGCAAAAGACACAGTGTACAAGACAAAACAGCAGCCTATGGAATGCGAAAAGATCTTCACCAACCCCAATCTGACAGAGGGCTGATATCCCAAATATACAAATAAATCATAAGCTAGTCACCAAAACACCAAATAATCCAATTTTTAAAATGCAGTACAGAACTAAATAGAGAATTCTTAAAAGAGGAATCTGAAATGGGGGAAAGGCACCTAAGGAATTAGTCAACATACTTAGCCATCAGGAAAATGTAAATCAAAACAACCAGGACATACCATCTTACACCTGCAATAATGGCTAAAATCAAAACCATCACTGAGAGCTTATGCTGGATAGGATGTGGAGTAAGGGGACTACTCCTCGATTGCTGGTTGAATGCAAACTGGTATGGTGGTTTCTCAGGAAAATGGTAACCAATCAAACTCATGAATCAGCAAATTGCCTCTTAGGCATTTACCCAAGGATGCAAATTCATACAAGGACATCTGTTCAGTTATATTCATAGCAGGATAATTTGTAATAGCCAGAACCTGGAAGCAACCAAGATGCCCCTCAACCAAAGTATGGATAAAGAAAATGTGTTACATTTACACAGCAGAATACTACTCAGCAACTGAAAACAGTGACATCTGGAAATTTGCATGCAAATGGATGGAGCTAGAAAAAACCATCCTGAGTGCAGTAACAGAAAGAAAAACATGGTATGTACTCATGCATAAGTAGATATTAGATATAGAGCAAAGGAAAACCAGCCAACAATCCACAACCCCAGAGAAGCTAGTAAACAAGAAAGACACTTAGAGTGACAAACATGGATCACCTGAGAATGGGAAAGAGACAAGATCTCCTGACTAGATTAGGAGCATAGGGAGAGGGTCAGGGAGGCAGGAGAAGGAAGATAGGGAGAAGTGGAGTGGGAAGGAGAACCCAGTTGGGGGAAAAATAGAGGAGAGCAAGGAAGGAGATTTGATAGAGGGATCCATTATGGGGTTAACAAGAAACCTGGCACTAGGAATATTCCCAGGAATCCACAAGGATGATCCCAACTAAGAATCTAAGCAATAGTGGAGAGGCTACCTTAAATGCCCTTCCCCTGTAATGAGATTGCTGACTACCTTAAATGACATCCTAGAGCCTTCATCCAGTAGCTGATGGATGATCAGCAGAAGCAGAGATCCATAGCTAAGCACTGAGCTGGACTCTTGGGATCCAGTTGTAGAGAGAGAAGAGTGATGAGTAAAGGGGACAAGACCATGCTAAGGAAACCCACAGAAACAGATGACCTTAGCAAGTAGGATTCCATGAACTCCAAACTGACAATTGGGGAACCTCCATGAGACCAAACCAGGCACCCTGAAGGTAGGTGTCATTTGGGGGCCTGGACAATCTATGGGTCTGCTGACAGTGGAACCAGTATTTATCATTAGAGCATGAACAGGCTTTTGGACCCCATTCACTATAGAGGGATACTCTTCCAGCTTAGATATACAGGGAAGGCCTCGGTCCTGCCCCAAATGATGTGACGGACTTTTTTTTTAATTTAAATACAAATTAATTGATAAAAATAGACCTTATTTCAGAAAAAATAATAAAAACACCAATTTTAATATATTTTATTTATGGAAAATAATTTTGTAAAATCTATCTGTAAGAGAGTATTTTATGCCCTTTTACCTTAGTAATAACCTTACAACCTGTTTTATTACAGGTGTTACATTTTTATAGAATTTAACCAATAATTTTCAGAAAGCAGTTTAAAGAGCAGATCCAAACTCTGAGTAATGATAATCAGAGAGGAGCATACCCAATAATAGAGTTGAAAATCATGAACTTTTGTCCTCTGGTTCATTTACCATGAAAATTAAATATTCATTTAAACATTAATTAGACAACGAAAAGAAGAGGACATCCTCTATTTATCCAGGGACCAATGTCTGGAAAGCCAAAAAGCAATTGACTTTGCACTTTATGCCCTGACCCCAATTGTTTTTCACTAGAAGTTGTACTAAAATTTTTTTCTTTTTCCCATGAAGTCACTCTCACAATGCAGGAAAATGAAAAATAGTTCCCATGAAGGGATCTTTAATATTGACTTGTTCCCACTCATAGAATCTAAATTCAATAATCCTTAATCTTAAGTTTATAAATCACAGTATCATAAAAACTAGGTTTATTAGAATTTGTCTTTTGTACTATTTATTTATAAACTGTCCATATGCATTTTGGTTTGTTGTTCTCATCATGTACTTAAAAACAAATTGATTATAAGTAAATGCTCCTGTAACCTAAACTGTTTACTTGACCCTAGTTCATTTTTCTCATGGTAATACTAAAATTTTAAACTAATATTAAGTACAAATATGTATATAACCAACATGACCACATAACTAAAATAAATAAAATATATTAGGCATGTCTTTGTGTGGTTTTCGGTACCAAGGTAATTGTAGCTAAATAAAAAGAGTTTGGCAACGATCCCTCTGCTTCTATTGTGTGAAACAATTTGAGGAGTATTGGCATTAGATCTTCTTTGAATTTCTGGTAGAATTCTGCACTGAAGCCATTTGGCCCTGGGTTTTTTTTTTTGTGGGGGGGCGAATTTTGATGACTACTTCTACTTCATGGGGGTTATATGTTTATTTAAATTGCTTATCTGTTGTTGGTTCAATTTTGGTAATGGGTATCTATCCAGAAAACTGTCCATTTAATTTAAATTTTCCAATTTTTCAAAGTACAGGTTTTCAAAGTATGACCTGATGATTCTCTGGATTTCCTCAGTGTCTGTTGTTATGGCCACTTTTCATTTCTGATTTTGTTAATTTGCATTTTCTGTCTCTGACTTTTGGTTAGGTTGGATAAAGGTTTGTCTCTCTTGTTGATTTTCTCAAAGAACTAACTCTTTGATTGATTCTTTGTATTGTTTTCTGTGTTTCAGCCCTCAACTTGATTATTTCCTGGCATCTACTCCCCCTGGGTGACTGTTGTTTTTAAGGTCATTTTCTTCTGCTTCATCTGTGTTGGGATGTTCAGGTCTTGCTGGTGTAGAATACCTAGGCTCTGGTGTTTACATATACATTTTTCTGTTGTTGAATGTGTTCTTATGATGTTGCCTTCCCATCTCTTATTCCAGTGGGTACACGTGAGGTCTCTCCTCTCCTGTCTCCCAGATGGTGGAGGGGCAAGACAGGGATTGTGGCTGATGCTGGATCCTTTGTTTTGCCTAAAGGGATTCTGTGGTGGGATGGGTTTGGTGGCTGCAGGTCAGGGGACTCAAAGAGGGAAAGGTGGACTGGAGGAGCCCCCAGTAGTCACCATTCTCCTGGAGGGTGGAGAGGTAAAACAGCATATCTGCAATTTCAAATATGATATATACAGAGATAAATATTCTAATGATTACAAGGACATTTCTCACATAATTTAAAAGTTGTTTCCAAAATCTAAAGTATTCAAGTTACACCATGTTATACAGAAATTCAATATACACTTATATTTGAAGTGCTAGAAAGGAAAAGGGAATATTATCATCATGAAGAAATGACTAATCTTTTGTAGAATTGTGTCTAGATATGAAAACACATAGAAATAAAGGTAATTATATTTGAAATAAGTTTTAAAATTACAAAACAGTACAGCTACAACAAGAAACAAAATTAGATATGAATCTTATTCACAGAAATAGAAAAGTCTCCAAGACAGGATGTAGACCTTTCAGGAAATTAGTTTAGAAGTGTAATAGCTAGATTATAAGTCACTTTATTTCTATTCTAAAAGTTATAGAGCCTGCAAAATGATTTCCAGAACGCCACTATACTTTTCCCTGCCCATCCTGCAGAAAATAAGTATCTTTGCCAACAGCCTTTCAAATACTTATGGTTGGTTTCTTGATGATAACCATTATACTAGCATATGCTGCTACTTCTGGGTAGTTGTTTCCCCTTAAACACAAAAGGAATTATTTTAAGTAAGGAGGCAAAATAAGAAGTTGAGAAGCTTCTGTAAGGCAAAAGACACAGTCAGCAAAAAAAAAATGGCAGCCCACAGTTGGGAAAAGATCTTCACCAACCCCACATCTGACAGAGGGCTGGTTTTCAGAATACACAATGAACTCAAGAAGCTTGCCACTAAAACACCAAATAATGCAATTAAAAAGTGGGATGTGCCGGGCGGTGGTGGCACACGCCTTTAATCCCAGCACTCGGGAGGCAGAGGCAGGTGGATCTCTGTGAGTTCGAGGCCAGGCTGGACCGATAGCCTCCGAAACAATACAGAGAAAGCCTGTCTCATAAAAAAAAAGTGGGATGCAGAACTAAATAGAATTTTCAATAGAGGAATCTAAAATAGCTGAAAGACAGTTAAGAAAGTCCTCAACATCCTTAGCCATCAGGGGAATGCAAATCAAAACAACTCTGAGATACCATCTTACACCAGCCAGAATCACTAAAATCAAAAACACCAATCACAGTCTTTGCTGGGGAGGATGTGTAGAAAGGGGAACACTCCTCCACTGTTGTTAGGAGTGCAAACTTGTACAATGACTTTGGAAATCAGTATGGTGGTTTCTTAGGAAAATGAGAATCAGTTGACCTCAGGAACCAACCTCTCTTGGGCATATACCCAAAGAATGCACATTCATACAACAAGGGCATATGTTCAACTATGTTCATAGAGGTGTTGTTCCTAATAGCCAGAACCTGAAAGCAACCTAGATGCCCCTCAACTAAAGAATGGATGAAGAAAATGTGGTATATTTACACAATGGAGTATTACTCAATGGAAAAAAAATGAAATCTTGAAATTCACAGGAAAATGGATTGAACTGGAAGAAAACATCTTGAGTGTGGTAACCCAATCACAGAAAGACAAGTAGGTTATTTACTCACTCATATATGGATATTAGATACAGAAACAGACAAAGGACTACTAGACTACAACACACACCACCAGAGAAACTAGGAAACAAGGAGAACCCCAAGTGAAAAATGTATGATCCCCTGAAGAGGGGAGGAGGACAAGAACCCCTGAGCAAATTGGAAGCATGGGAGCCAAGAAGAGGGAAGTGGGAAGGTGAGAGAGGGAGAAGGGGAGGGGGGAGGAGAGCAGGACTGACACATGGGAGGAATAGGGGATGTCAAGAAAGAGATGCCTTGATAAGGGAGCCAGTATAGGCTTAGAGAAACATCTGGCATGGGGGAAATGTTAGGGGATCGACTGTGATGAACCCAACTAAGAATCTCAGCAGTGATAGAGAGGCTGTCTTTGATGACCTTCCCCTATAATGAGATTGATTACTACCTTGGTTGCTATTCCTAGTGTTGCTGTTTTGTTTAAGATTAGAAATTAGAAAAAAGGAAAAGGAAAGAGTTGCAGGAGACAGGAACCAGGGACAGGAACCAGGGACGGGAACCGGCACCATACATCGTGAGCCATGGAGAACACGTTAACCGCAGTTTATTATAGTGAGACTGAAAGGGGGAGGCAGGCATGAGGGAGAGAGTAAGGGAAGGGAAGAAAAGATAAGAGCGTAAGTGGGCAGGGGTCTGTCCTTTAAAGGGGCCCAGAGTGTTGCCTGAGTGAATCCTGCCAGGTGGCAGGGGCAAGGCAGAGTAACGCCAAAACCTTTCACCTAGATCCTTCATCCAGTAGCTGATCAAAGCAGAAACAGGCACCCACAGCTAAACACTGAGCCATAGTCCTGGAATCCAATCGCAGAGAGGGAGGAGGGATGAGCAAATGAGACAAGACGTACTGAGGAGAAACCCTCAGTAACAGTTGATCTGTCCTAGTGAGAGCACACAGAACCTAGTTGTAAATTTGGGGAACCAGCATTGGACAGAACAAAGCCCTCTGAATGTGGGTGCAAGCTAAGAGGCCAGGGCAGTCTATGGGGCCTCTAACAGTGGAGCCAGGGCTTATCCCTAGAGCACAAATGGACTTTGGGAGCCCATTCGCTATTGAGGGATACTATTGCAGCCCAGATACAGGAAGGAAGGCCTGGGTCCTCCCCAAATGGTGTGGTGGACTTTGATGGTCCCCCGTGGGTGGCCTCACTGTCCCTGGGGAGTGGGTGCAGGTGGGTTGGGGGGTTGGTGGGGAGCATGGGAGGATGGGAGGGTAAGGTAATGGGGGATTGATATGTAAATAAGAGTTCTTCAAATATATATATATATATATTTTTTTGAGGACAGACAGCCAATACAATAAATGCAGCAATATACCTGATGGGCTGGGTATCAACATGCAGTGGAGTGAAATTAGACCAATGTTTATATTTTTAAGCAAGAAAATATATTTTTTGAAATCAACATAACATTGTAAGACTTTTTAGAATAACCACAAAGCATACATTATGTCCTTTAACAGGAATCATATTTATTTGGAAGAAAGTAGTTAAATGGAAAGATGGTGAAGTCCAAATTATCAAGGAGAACATTCTCCATGAAACTGCAAATCTTCTGGAAGGCAGAGGAAATCATCAAAAGACAAAATAGCAGCCTACAGAATGGGAAAGTCTCTTTACTAACTCCACATACTACACAGGATTCATATGCAAATTATATAAAAATCCTAGGAAACTGCATGTCAAAAAATCAATTAAAAATGGGGTACAGACCATAACAGAAATTCTCAATAGAAGAATCTAAAAGGCCGAATATCTCCTAGAGAAAAGTTGAACATGTGTAGCCATCAGGGAAAAACAAATCAAAGCAATATAGTATTCCATCTTAAATTGTCAGAATGGCTAAAATTAAAAAAAAAAACTTGAATGACAGCTCCAGCTGGTGAGGATGTGGAGCAAGGGGTACAATACTCCACTGCTATGGGAATTCAAACTTATTCAACAATTTTGTAAACTATTGTGATGGTTTCTCAAAAATTTAGGAATAGATCTACCTCAAGACCAAGCTATGAATAGAAATAATCCCAAAGAACACTCAACAATACAGCAGGGACACTTGTTCATCTACATTCACAAAAGCGTTATTCATAGTAGCCATGAAATAGAAAAAACATAGATGCCCTTCAACAGAAGAATGGATAAAGAAAATAAGGTACATTAACACAATGGAATGTTACTTGGCTGTTCAAAACAAAAAAAACATCATGAAATTTGCTGAAAAATGGATGGAACTAGAAAAGATCATGCTGTGTGAGTTCACCTGGACACGGAAATAAAACACAGTATGAACACAGGTGGATATTAGCCATAAAAGTCATAAATGTCAACCATGCTACAAGTCACAGACATAAGCAAGCTAAGTGACAAAGTGGAATGGGAGAGGGGAGTCATTATGTCTCATGCTCTGAACACAGCAGATATAACTGTGAGTGTACTGTTAAAGTGCTAGTGTAGTCTAAGACCTTCTACTAACTTTTTCTTTTGATTTTTCAAAATAGGATTTCTCTGTATAGCTTTGTAGACCAGGCTGACCTCGAACTCAGAGATCTGCCTGCCTCCGCCTCCCGAGTGCTGAGATTAAAGGCATGTGCCACCATCGCCCAGCTGACCTTCTACTAACTTGACTTCCACTGTACTCTAATAAAAAAGGCACAAAACTAAGATCCTACCATCAAAGATTGCCAACAACATCTATGTGACATCCAAAACACATCCATGACAGTTTTAATAATTAGAAACACAGAAATGAAATGGAGCATTTATTGCAAAATTGACACAATCTAAAATATTGCTAATAAAAGTTATAGAAATAAATTGTAAATCATTTTTGAAAGCATTTTAAAAAGAAGAACCCCAAAGAAAAGCTCTCACACTGGATTGCATGATGAGCAGCAGACAGCACAAGCAATGCCTGCCACTCTACCGTCATCACACAGGGACTCTGGTCACTGTGAACCCTGGCAACATTTCTTCTCAACTGACAACTACATGTTGAGAGTGACCCTAAACAACATGTGAAATTGATGATAGTCCATCTGCAGAGAAAAACATGAAAATATGACACCTCTGGACAGCTGAAAGCACTGCAGAGGAATACAGAGAATTTCAGAATATCAAATGTGTAAATAAACATGAGCTAAAACAAACACATTTTCTTTGAATGAAGAAAAAAGGGACTGGGAAGACACACCTGAGAGATATGTGAGTACAAGAGAGGTAATTCCAAGGTGGGAATTAAAATTAAATTTATTTCAATCAAAGCTTACATTAGAACAATGAAGTCTGAATAATGAAAAGGAATAAATTTTTAATGTACTTACTGGATGATAGGATTTCTTTTACCTGTAAAATCAATTGGCTGCTCAGGAGCATAATTTAAAAATGGAACAACATAGCCAGATTGACTCGCCCCCCAGACGACCAAGCAACCAGGAGCCTGCAGAGAGAGCTGGCCCATGTCTGCTCACACTCAGGGCAGAGAGCAGAGGTGAGCTCCAGGTCACCATCTTAGGCTCGAGTTCCTCCCGCTCACCCTCTCTCGGATCTCCTGGCCTGGGGACCATAGCCAGGTCGACTGGCCCCCAGAGGGACGACCAATTGACCAGGAGCCTGCAGAGAGAGTCAGTCTACTCCTGCCCACTCTCAGGGCAGAGGGCAGAGGACAGAGAGCAGAGGTCAGACATATTGGATTTACTTGCATGCACCGAAAGGGAACCCCCTGGTCGCCTACACACCAGGAGAGGAAGAGACTCTTTCCACATCCACTGGAAGAAGTGATGGAAAACAGGCAGTTTAAGAACACACTCAGCAACAGAAAAACAAATATGACACCACCAAAGTCTAAAGATTCTATACCAGCAAAACCTGAACACCCCAATGCAGATGAAGCAGAAGGTAATGACCTTAAAAACACCTTCATGAAAATGATAGAGGCCCTCAAAGAAGATATGAGAAAATCCCTTAAGGAAATGGAAGAGAAAACAAACTAAAAAATCCAACAAATGCAAGGAAAGGAGGAAAACATGAAGCAAAAATTACAAGAAGCAATTCAAACAGGGCAAGGGTTAAAAGCTGACATGGAGACAATAAAAAAATCACAGTCTGATGGAATGCTGGAAATAGAAAAACTGGGGAAACAGTCAGGTACTACAGAAGCAAGCATAACCAACAGAATACAAGAGATTGAAGAGAGAATCTCAGGTGTTGAAGACAAACTAGGAGAAATAGGTTTAAGACCAAAGAAAATCTTAAGTCCAACACAAAATATCCAGGAAATATGGGACACCATGAAAAGACCAAACCTAAGAATAATAGGTATAGAATAAGGTGAAGAAACCCAACTCAAAGGGGTAGAAAACATATTCAACAAAATCATAGAAGAAAACTTTCCCAACCTAAAGAAAGACATGCCATTGAAGGTACAAGAAGCTTACAGAACACGAAATAGAACGGACCACAAAAAAAGTCCTGTTGCCGCATAATAATCAAAACCCCAATCACACAGAATAAAGGGAGAATACTTACAGCAGCTAAGGAAAAAGGTCAAATAAAATATAGAGGCAAACCTATCAGAATTACACCTGACTTCTCCATGGAAATTCTGAAAGCCAGAAGGTCCTGGATAGATATTCTACTAACACTAAGGGACCAGGGATGCCAGCCCAGAATACTATACCCAGCAAAGCTTTCAATCACTATAGATGGAGAAAACAAGATATTCCATGACAAAACCAGATTTAAAGAATACATATCCACTAACCGAGCCCAACAGAAAGTTCTGAGAGGAAAACTCCAATCCAAGGAAGTTGTCTACAACCAGAAAAACATAGGAATTAGATAATCCCACTTTACCAATAGCCAAAAGAGAAAAGGGGTAGAAATCCATATACAATTCCACCAACAACAACCGTTCCAAAACAAACAAGAATGAGCAATCAAAGGTCATTAATATCCCTCAATATTAATGGTCTTAACTCGCCCATAAAAAAGCACAGGCTGACATAATGGATTTCAAGACAGAACACATCCTTCTGCTGCATACAAAAAACAAACCTCAACTACAAAGACAGATATTACCTCAGAGTCTTAACTCTTAACCCTTAGGTTGAGAAAAGATTTTCCAATCAAATGGACCCAAGAAAAAAGCAGGGGTAGCAATCCTAATATCTAACAAACTACACTTTAAACTGAAATCAATCACAAGAGATGAAGGAGGTCATCTCATATTAATCACAGAAGAAATCCATCAAGATGAAGTCTCGATTCTGAACATCTATGCCCCAAACACAAAGGCATCCACATTCGAAAAAGAAACATTACTAAAACTCAAACCACATATAAAGCCCCACACACTTGTAGTGGGAGAAGTCAACACCCCACTCTTACCACTAGACAGAATGCTAGCATGAACTCAACAAAGAAACAAAGGGTCTAGTAGAAGTATATAAAAAAAAGAATATACTTTCTTCTCACCACCACATGGAATCTTCTCAAAAATCGACCATATACTTGGCAACATATCAAACCTGAGCAGGTACAAAAAAATTGGAATAAGTCCATGCATCTCATGAAAATTGAATAATGCAAAACTGCACCATTCCTGGGTCAAAAAAGAAATAAAAAATAAATTAAAACTTCCTAGAATTCAATGAGAATGAAGACACAACATACCCAAACCTATGGGACACTTTGAAAGCAGTGCTATGGGGAAAGTACATAGCACTAAGTGCCCACATGAAGAAACTGAAGAATAGTTGTGCTAGAGAATAAACAGCACAGCTGAAAGCTCTAGAACAAAAAGAAGCAAATTCCGCCAGGAGGAGCAGATGCCAGGAAATAATCAAACTGAGGGCTGAAATCAATAAAGTAGAAACTAGGAAAACAATACAAAGAATCAATGCAACAAGTTGGTTCTTTGAGAAAATCAAGATAGACAAACCTTTGTCCAAACTTACCAAATGGCAGAGTGTGAACATGAAAATTAACAAAATCAGAAATGAAAAGAGGGACATAACAAAAGACTCTGAGGAAATGCAGAAAATCGTCAGGTCATACTTTGAAAACCTGTACTCCACAAAATTCAAAAATTTAAAGGAAATGAACAACTTTCTGGATACATATCACCTACCAAAATTAAATCAAGAACAAATAAGCAATTTAAATAGACCTATAAACCCTAAGGAAATAGAAGCAGTCATCAAAAGTCTCCCAAACCAAAAAAAAAAAAAAAATGCCCAAGGGCTTCATTGCAGAATTTTACCAGAAATCCAAAGAACAGCTTATACCAGTTCTCCTCAAAGTATTCCATGCAATACAAACAGAAGGGTCTTTGCCAAACTCTTTTTATGAGGCGTCAATAACATTGATACACAAGCCACACAAAGACACAACTAGTACAGAGAACGTCAGACCAATTTTCCTCATGAACACTGATACAAAAATATTCAATAAAATACTGGCAAATTGGGTCGAAGAACATATCAGAAAACTTATCCACCATGATCAAGTAGGCTTCATTCCAGGGATGCAGGATGGTTCAACATATGAAAATCCAACAATGTAATCCACCATATAAACAAGCTGAGAAACAAAAATCACATGATCATCTCTCTAGATGCTGAAAAATCCTTTGAGAAAATCCAAAACCCTTTCATGATAAAGGTTTTGGAGCAGCCTGGCGTTGGTGGCGCACGCCTTTAATCCCAGCACTTGGGAGGCAGAGGCAGGCGGATCTCTGTGAGTTAGAGGGCAGCCTGGTCTACAAGAGCTAGTTCCAGGACAGGCTCCAAAGCCACAGAGAAACTTTGTCTCGAAAAACCAAAAGGTTTTGGAGCAATTTGGGAAAACAGGAACTTACCTAAACATAATAAAAGCTATATACAGCAAACCAGCAGCCAACATCAAATTGAATGGAGTGAAACTCAAGGCAGTTCCTCTAAAATCAGGAACAAGACAAGGCTGTCTACTCTCTCCATACCTCTTTAGTATTGTACTCAAAGTTCGAGCTAGAGCATAAGACAACAAAAGGAGATCAAGGGGATACAAATTGGAAAGGAAGAGGTCAAACGTTTGCTATTTGCAGATGATATGAAGTTTACATAAGTGAGCCAAAAAACTCTACCAGGGAACTCTCACAGCTGACAAACACCTTCAGCAAAGTGGTAGGATACAAGATGAACCCAAGGCCTATTATATATAGACGATAAAAGGTCTGATAAAGAAATCAGGGAAACATCACCCTTTACAATTGCCACAAACAACATAAAATACCTTGGGGTAATGCTAACCAAACAAGTGAAAGACCTGTATCACAATAACTTTGGGTCTTTCAAGAAAGAGATTAAAGAAGACACCAGAAAATGGAAAGATCTCCCATGCTCGTGGATAGGTAAGATCAATTTAGTAAAAAGGGCAATCCTGCCAAAAGCAATCTACTGACTCAATGCAATCTCCATCAAAATCCCAGCACAATTCTTCATAGACCTTGAAAGAACAATTCTCAACTTTATATGGAAAAACAAAAAACACAGGATAGCCAAGACAACCCTGCTCAACAAAGCAACATCTGGAGTCATCACCATTCCTGACTTCAAGCTCTATTTTAGAGCTATAGTCCTGAAAACAGCTTGGTATTGGCACAAAATAGACAGGCTCTTGCGAGCTTCTTGGGCTCCTTATGAGGACAATGAAGCTGCTGCTTGTCCATGGCCAGGTTGACCCTGGCTATGCGCTCCCTCTCTGCATAAACAAATTCTCATTTTGCATCTACAGCCCTAGCCCACATAAGATTCTCAAGACGTTTGGACCCCAAAGAGAATTGGATCATGGGCCTCTTCCCATCCTTCCATGCAGAACTGTCTGGTTCCACCTCAAGGAAAGTTCTGAATTCTGACTTGAACCTAGGGAAATTCTGACCTTGCCATGGATCTCTGGCTACTAGCAGTGTGTTTGGCTTCCTCCCTTGGTAAGTCCAGGCCTGTTCTCCTGATACTTAGGTGGCTAAGGCCAAGGGGCAGTTCAAAGGCTACAATGTAGGTTCTAGATCAGCCTAGGAAAGTTAGAGACTGTCTCAAAACAGATATACACAATATATTTAACAAAAATTTTTTATTTCTTTGCAGTTTTTGTTTGATTTTGAGATGAGGTCTCAGTGTAGACCATTGTATCAAAATGTCAGCTACATCAATTTTTTCAGCTCAGATTGGTTTCATCCAGTAGAGCAAAAGGTCAGCATTCACCAGGCCTCTGCATAGGAGGGCATGATACTGAAACCAATCATTCTAGCATTAGGAAGTGAAGGCAGAAGCATTATGATTTTAAAGTCAGCCTGAAATTTATGAGCCTGTTTCAAAAAGAAAACATCAAAAGCAATGACTAACAAAAATAGACCAAGACTTGCAACCAAGACTGATGGATATGGTTTGGTTCTTACAATCCACATGGTAGGAGGAGAGGACTGCATCACATAGGCTGTCATCTGATTCCAAATTACACTCTGCATGTGCATGCACAAAGACAAGAATAATGAACTAAACCTTAAGAAAGAGATAAAAACAATCTTGAGATGGTTCCACAGTTCAGTGCCTGGTGTGGAGCACACAGAGAACATTGCTGCTTCACTAAGTTCCAGTATTTTAACATTGCAGACCACAATCCTCCAGCATTTTTTAATTTCATTTTTAATAGTTCTCACTATGTGTTATGGGAGTTTCCTTATACCTTTTCCTTCAGGAAATTTTGTGTGGGCTTCAGTGGAGAATAAGGATATATAAAATGACAGTCTCTTTAAACAAAGTAATTCTTTGGGAAAAATCTCCATCACCATAGAACCATATACTGTGATAACTCTGCCGACTCCCACACAAGAATCCACATTGTGTCTCCCATTACACCAAGAACAGAGAGAACTGGCGACACCTGGTCACAAGGATGAAAGCACACTGGGTAGAAACAACGGGCTCACATCAAGATAGGCATTTAGATACCTTTTTGCCTTAGTAAAAATGCTACGATGGGGTTGATGGCCACGTTCATCCTAGAATCATATGGCTAGACTATTGTGCAATTGTAGAGAATAAAAGGTATAGGTCTTTGAGAATAAACCAGCAGCTATTCTAATTCACCCTCAGATCCTGTCAATCTCCTTCCTTCATCGACTTTATACCTCCTCATTGGGACCTGAACCCCATTGGGGCTGGACTCTGGCAAATATATTAAAAAAAAAACAAAACAAAACAAAAAACCACAGCTCAGTTTCCAGCCCCACATGGCAGCATACATCTTGAATGTCAAAGTTCCAGGGAATCCAACCACCTTTTCTTGCCTTTGTGTGTGGACAGATATGCAGACAGATACACAGGGTCATGGGACAAATATACCTTAAGGAGAGCCTAATGGCAGGAGCCACTCACGTGGAAGAACTCTTCTATCCTCTTATGCCTGGACGCCAGGTCCACCAGCTGACTCTGTAGTTGGCTTTTGTGGTTTGGCACGATGCCCAGACCCCGTACTCCAACCTATACTGGGTTCCACCCACACCTGCACTAGTAGCTCCTGTAATTAGAGGCTTTTCATCCCACCCAGTCCTGCAGCCACTTTTAAAACAGCCACTCAGAGGATTAATATTAGTTATAAACTGTTTGGCCTATTAGCTCAGGCTGATTATTAACTACTCTATACAACTAGATTAACTCATTTTTATATATCTACGTATTGCCATGTGCCTAGGAAGTTACCTTATTTTTTACACGCCTTGCTTTCTTGGTGGTTGGCATCTCTCCGACTCTACACTTCTTCTCCCTGTATCTCTGCTTACATTTCCCATCTGGCTCTATTTTGTTCAGCTATTGGCCAAATCAGCTCCTTTATTAACCAATGGCAATAAAATATATTGACAGCATACAGAGGGACATACCACATAACTTCCCCGTTTCTGTCTAATCAAAAAGAAAGGATACAGTTACAATATTTAGTCTATTTGTATTTGAAAAATTAAAGGAAATACTCTATTCTATCTTTGCAAGTCTAAAGGAAAACTATAATTATAACTAAGTGTTCAACTCCATCAAAGACCACAGAAAGATTCAATATTACCCATGAAACTGAGAAGTGAATTGTAAGCAACTTTCAAAACTCTAAATATGACAGAGTTCTGTAGCACTGAGGCATCCAACTTTAGTCTACAGGCCAGCAAAGCAGGAAATTTGAAGCTGTTCTACCTATATTGGCAGTTTGTCAGTCATTTTTCTCTGTGCCCTGCAGAATGTCTGTCAGACGCTTCCATGAAGTAGGAACCCTGAAGTACTGTCCCATCTTGTTTTGCCAAGTTCGGTAGTCATTTTTTATCTATCCTATATGTTAAGTTTATACAACATACAATCAAGCAGTCCAGACAAGAGCAGTTTCTTATTCAAATGGCTAGCCCTGCCACATTGAAAGCAAATTCCATAAGGAGCTTCTTCGATACACATCATTCTCCCGAGCTAATTGGTATTGTCATGAGCAGACACGTCTCATGGTTGAGAAAAGTCTAAGCTCTTAAAATATTTTAAATGCCATATTCTGTAGGTCTTTGAAGTGTTTGAAGATTACCCATGTGAAGTATATCTTTGTATTACCTTGAAAACTGACATGACTACAAGTTTGACAGACGTGAGTAACTAATAGCTTGAAATTCTTCATTATCCTGACTAGCTTTTAAGGATTAAAACTTCATATTGCATAATTAAACAACCTTTATAGGCATGAGATGTATAGGTAGTGTCTTAAGCAAAAATAGAAACAGATATGCAGTATGATGACAATACTCTTAAATTTGTATCAATATACAAAAATGCATGCCAATGAAAATATGAGATAAATAATGATCTTTACATGTTATATTCCCCTAAGTATAACAAGCATCCATTATCCATCAAATAACCGAAGACCATCCATAAACCCCAACTCTTTGGAATGCAGATGTCGTTTTATGCAAATTACTACCTGCTGTCTGTGGATGAAATATCTTTGGGTGCCTAATAAATTTTTGAGATAATGAACAAGTTCTGGGAGGACCAGTGGTAACCCGTGTTGATAGACATCATCTGTCAGGGTTCAAAAGGTCTCCCTTGACCAAAGCTGGTCCATCTTAACCTGGAACAAATCTACAGCCTCTTGTTTCCTGTGGAATTAAGGCAAAACTGCTTCTCCAAAGTAATCCATCTTTTAATTTACATTTTACAAATATATTTTTGACTTGTTTTAAAGACAAGGCATTTAAAAAATATTTATGTTGGTATCTTTTCTAATTCCATGTCTCCCAGCAGCTGTCTCTTACCCAAAAGTCATTAAAAATTCAAAATAATATATACAATCAACACTCCCTGTGTATTTATCATCTTTATGTGGCTTTATTATCTTATATTATTTCTACTTTCTCCTTTCAGACTTCGACTAAAACTATTTATTTCTTTTTATAACTCTCTATACCCAATTTTTTAGCCTACAAAAAGTTTTCAAACATACTGTGACACATTTAGAGGTTTCTTTTGGTCTGAATCTGTCTTTATTGCATATCTGAAATCACTGAACAAAGTTTTAAATTGGACTGTTGGCCCTACCCAATTTGGCATTCCAATAGGGCAGATGTATATTCACTGAAAGTTCTGGTGATCACATTTCCTCACAAATAAACTTCTCTGTCATTCATTTGTGTTTCTGAGACTATGATTAGAAGTATTTAACTTCAGAATCAAATATCATGATCCAAAAATAATGGGATAACAGGATAAATACCATTTTCTATTGCAAATACATTTATTATTCAAATTATCATGTGTTTCTGTTGTTCTTGCATATAATGTTTACAACTTGAAAAACAGAACATTTTACCTATGGGATGGCTCTACTAATCTTACTGAAGCAGCAGTGAGATAACTCTGGGGGGGGGAATGCATGTGGATTGTAAGGCTTGGCATCATTTATTAATTTCATGGGGATTTTTATCAGTTTGAATGTCTTCTTGATTTTGAAGACTACTTCAATGTGAAAAGGCTGATTAGATTCATAATGTTAGTGTCACCTGATTTCTTTCTTGCCAGAAGACAACTGTTCTATATAAAGTCTTTACCACACTGATTGCATTCACAGAACTTGTCTCCAGTATGAGGTTTCTTCTATTTGAAGGTGAATGTTACTTGAGAAGTCTCTAGCACATTGATTATACCCAGAAGATTTCTCTGTACTATGAATTCTTTCATGCCTGTGAAGATGACTTTTACATGAAAATGCTTTATCACATTGGTTACATTCATAGGGTTTCTCTCCAGTATGAATTCTTTCATGACTGTGAAGATGACTATTGTGTGCAAAGGCTTTACCACATTGATTACATACATAGGGTTTCTCCCCAGTATGAATTCTTTTATGACTGTGAAGATGACTCTTCCTTGCAAAGGCTTTACCACATAGATTGCATTCATACGGTTTCTCAGTTTCATGACTTCTTTCATGAATGAGAAGATTATTTTTCTGTGTAAAGGATTTAGCACTAGGATTATATTCATAAGATTTCCTGCAAATTTGTGTTCTGTCATGACTGAGAAGATTACTCTTTTGTGCAAATGTTTTACCACATCGACTACATTCATAGGGTTTCTCTCCAGTATGTATTCTTTCATGATTTCGAAGATGAACTTTCTGCGTAAAGGTTTTACTACATTGATTACATTCATAGGGTTTCTCTCTATTATGAATTCTTTCATGTATGTAAAGACAACTCCTCTGTGCAAAAGTTTTACCACATTGATTACATTGATAGGGTTTCTCTCCAGTATGAATTCTTACATGATTGTGAAGAGAACTCTTGTGAGCAAAAGCTTTACCACATTGATTACACTGATAGGGTTTCTCTCCAGTATGACTTCTTACATGACTGAGAAGATTGCACTTCTCTACAAAGGCTTTACCACATTGACTACATTCATAAGGTTTCTCTCCATTATGAATTCTTTCATGAATGAGAAGCTTATACTTGTGTGCAAAGGCTTTACCACAATGATTACATCCATAGCGTTTCTCTCCAGTATGACTCTTTTCATGCCGGTGAAGACTACTCTTCTCTGCAAAGGCTTTACCACATTGATTACATCCATAGGGTTTCTCTCGATTATGCCTTCTTTTACATATTTGAAGATAACTGGGACTTGCAAAGATTTTATCATATTGCTGATATTCACAGGTTTTCACTACAGAATGAGGTCTGTGTACTTGATGAAGACTGGGATATGCAGAGACTTTATCATTTTGATTATATTCACAGGGCTTTTCTTCCAAATGAGTTCTTTGATGTAAAGAGGAATCATATCTAATTGCTTTACATTCATAGAGATTCTCATCATTATTAGATATTTTGCGTGTTTGAAGATACCTGTGATGGCTAAACGCTTTAGCAAAAAGCTCACATTTTTCACTTCCTCTTCCCAAATGAGTTTCTTCATGTCTTTGAAAAGAACTGGAAGATAGTGAACCTGTATAGACAAGTGAATTTCCATCTTCCTTGGTCTCATAATGTCTTTCTCCAAAGTGGGAGTGGAAACTTGTATCACAGTCATTATGTTTTCTTATAGTAGTGACCACATCATATCTTCTAATTGCTCCAGAAGAAACAGAGGTAGAAACCTTCTTTCCATGTCCCTGATGTGCACATGGCCTATATCCACAGTGACAGTTGATATGCCTATTAATGGAAGGATATCAAATAAAAGCTTGTCACATTACATTCACAAACTCAAACACTTTATGCCTCAAAGACATAGTATATAGATTCAGGTTTCTACACTACTATAAATTCCTTGTCTCTCATAAAGTGCTCCTCTCACTAAACTATGGTAAGTCACTCAGTAAAGCATATGAAAAACACTAGCTTTAATATGGAAGATTTGCTTATTAATGATCCTGGAATACTGTAATCCCCTATTAATGTGTATATCTTACATGATGATTGAATGGCATGACAGTAAGTGGATGGACAATTCAACATTATGCCACTTATGTGGCTATGATGAAAACTGTGACATCTCTTATGACATTGCATCCTTGTCTTATCCTTAAAGGAATGCTTTCTAAACAGTGATCAGCTACCTGAACTTGAACTACTTGGTGCTGTGATACTGTAATAATCATCACAAACCTGTGCTAATTTACATTGTTGCTATTCTTTAAAAGTTCAGGGAACACTAACATTTCTTCCAAGGTCCATATATATCTGCTTGCACATGCAATTACCTTCCGTGTCTTCCAGAACTTTGACAATGCTCTTCAATACTGTGGTCATTCCATTTGTACCCTAAAATACAGCACCAGAAAATGTATGAGATATATTACTGGAAATCAGGCACAACTGAAATTAGCATCTTTTGTGAATCTTTGAACAATGCCTGATTTACTCACTAGATTCTTTCCCCTTCCCATTCAAAATCACAGAAGAGCAACAATCTCCAAGAAAGGCTTGTCATCTTAAGTTGAAAACTGAGAGAAAGTTCACATTCCTACCTATGGAAGTGAGGTTCCAATAGGTTTCCAGCATCACATCTTTGTAGAGACTCTTCTGGGAAGGATCCAGCAAAGCCCACTCTTCATGAGTGAAGTTCACATGCACATCCTCATAGGTCACTGTGTCCTAAAGTATCCCATAGTGTACATAAGAGAAATGGTGAGACTGACTGTGTTGCAAAAGGGCACATCATTGAGAATATATTTACATAATTCATTGTTTAGTTATAGTCTATCACATGGGTAATAAAACACCAAAGGCAGTCACCAACACACTTTAAACAGAAACACAAAGGATAACCATGCTCTCCATATGTGTGCCCACAAAAGAGAACAGGGAACTGCAGAAGAAATGCCTAGTAATAAATACAGAGAGACATTCAAACAGAACAACACAATAACATCAGCAAATTTCATCAAAATTATTAACATAAAAAGGTATAGACAACATGGGTGTGGTGGGGGCCACCTTTAATCCCAAACCTCAGGGAACCAAGGCAGGTGATACTCTGTGATTTCCAAGTCAGCCTGGTCTATGTAGAGAGTTCCAGGACAGCCAATGGTACATAATGAGACTCTGTCTCAAACTAACAAAAAACAAACTCATGGAAATCATGCAGAGTTTCACTCGAAATTCCTCAATAAAGTTAAAACATTCACTCTAATTCTGTAGTTCTCAATCATAAACTGACTTGACCCCCTTGTAAATTGTAAGAATAATAATTCCTAGGGAGGAAAGCATTGTAGTAAATTACTGACAGACAGATTAAACAACTCTAAAAATTAGTAAAATAAATACTTACCGTAAAAAATCATAAAAATGATAGAGTATATAAAGAAGCATCAACAGATAAGATCACCTATTGCTTTTGAAGAGGTCCTAGATCAGTTCACAGTACTCACTAGAGGTTACCAACTACACCCATCATTAGGTCAAGAAAATCCAATGCTCTCCTCTGACTTCAGAAAATACCAGGAAGACAAGTGATAGTTCATTTACAACCACCTGTAAGTCCAGTCCTAAGAGATCTGACTCTGGTTCCCACCGACACCAGGTATACACATTAGGGCACCAGGAATACACATTATACAGGCATGTAAGAAGGATAACATTCATATACAACAAAATTATTATCCTAATAAAACAAAAAGTATAAAGGGACTGAAGATGTACTCAGTTGGTAACATTCTTGCCTAGCATGCAGGAATTCCTCAGTTTAATTTCTGTTCCATGTAGTGTATGAGGATTAGGATGCCTCTAATCATACCACACGATAGATGGATGTAGTAGAAATAGGACCAGAAGTTGAATATTATTCTTGGGGACATAGGAAAATTGAGGGCAGCCTGGGCTATATGACACACTGCCTTAAGAAACAGGAACACAAAAACAATCATACAAGAATATCCTAGGAAAAAGTAGAGAAAACCATATGGGACACAAGTTCTAGAGTTATGAAAGCCCACAAATCTGGAATAGGTATTGATTTCATACATAGGCAACAGAAATGGCAGCCTGGGTGTGGGAACCAAACTTTGCTGCAAATTTCATGTGTTAATTCAAAGCATCCAGGAAATCTGGGACACCATGAAAAGACCAAACCTAAGAATAATAGGGGACTCAGTAAATATATTCAACAAAATCACAGACGAAAACTTTCCTAGCCTAAAGAAGGACATGTCTGTGTAGATACAAGAAGCTTACAGAACACCAAATAGACTGGAATAAAAAGAAAAGTACCATTGTTACATAATAATCAGAACCCTAAACATACAGGATAATAAAAAACACTAAGAGCAGAATAAAGTTCAAGTATCCTGTGAAGGGAGACCTACTGGAATTATACCCAATTAAGATTTTGAAAGACAGAACATTTTGGACAAACATTTTGCAGATACTAAAAGACCATGGATGTAGCCCTGACTACTATACCCAGCAAAAGTTTCAGTCAACACAGATGGAGAAAACAAGATATTCCATGAGAAACCCAGATTTAAACAATACATATCCACAAATCCAACCCTACAGAACCTACTAAAAGGAAAATTCCGACCCAAGAAAGTTAGCTACATCCACGAAAACACAGGCAATACATGATCCCAAATAGCAAATCCTAAAGGGAAACACACACACACACACACACACACACACACACACACACACACACACACACTACACCAACAATAAAAAAACAAAAAGTAACAATCATTAGTCATTAATATCTCTTAATATCAATGGACTCGATTCACCTATAAAAAGACACAGGCTAACAGAATGCATACAAAAACCGGATCCATCCTTCTGCTGCGTGAAGAAATACAACTCAACTTCAAAGACAGATATTACCTCAGAGTAAAGGGTTGGGAAAACATATACCAATCATATGAACCTAAGAAATAAGTTGGTGTAGCTTCCCTAATATCTACCAAAATAGACTTCAAATTATAAGGATAACTCTCAATTTTGAACATTTATGCCCCCAAAATAAGGACACCCATATTTCTAAAAGAAACATTACTAAAGTTTAAATCACTCATCAAAACCCACAAAGAAATACTGGGAGACTTCAACACTCCACTCACACCAATGGACAAGTCTGCCAGGCAGAAACTTAACAGAGAAATAAGGGAATTAACAGATGTTATGACTCAAATGGGCTTAACAGACACCTACAGAACTTTCCACCCCAAAACAAAATAATGTACCTTCTTCTCAGCAACTCATGAAACCTTCTCTAAAAGTGACCACATACTCTGTCACAAAACATGTCTCCATAGATACAAAAAATTGGAATAACCCTCTGTATCACTTGAATCATCATGGCTTAAATTTATAATACAACAACAACACAAATTACAGAAAGCCTACAAACTCATGGAAACCAAATAATGCTCAACTGAATCACCACTGGGTCAAGGAAGAAATTAAAGACTTCTTAGAATTCAATGAAAATGAGTGCACAATATATCCAAACTTGGGTGATACTGTGAAAGCAGTGCTAAGAGGTAAGTTCATAGCACTAAGTGCCTACATAAAGGAACTGCTCACACTAATGACTTAACAGCACACCTGAAAGGTGTAGAAAAAAATAAACTCTCAGGAGGAATGAAATAATCAAATTGAGGGCTGAAATCAATAAAAAAGGAAGAGAACAATACAAAAAAAATCAATGATTTGGTGCTTTGAGAAAATCAAAAGCTATAGACAAAGCTTTATCCAAAGTAACAAAAAGACAAAGAGAGAATAACCAAGTCAACAAAATCAGAAATGAAAAGAACACATAATTACAGACACCAAGGAAATCCAGACAATCATTCAGCCATACTTCAAAAACCTGTACTCCACAAAATTGTTAAATCTAAAAGAAGACAATTTTCTGGACAAGTTCCACATACCCAAATTAAATCAAAACCAGATAAACAACTTAAATACACTTATAACCCCTGAGGAAATAGACACAATCATTAAAAGTCTTTAAAAAAAAAAAAAAAAACCCAGGGCCAGACGGTTTCAGTGCAGAATTCTACAAGAATTTCACTGAAAGAGCTAATACAATACTCTACAAACTGTTTCACACAATGAAAACTGGAAGAACAATGCCAAACTCTTTGTATGAGGCTACAGTTGCCCCGATACCCAAACCTAACAAATATACAACAAAGAATGAAAATTGCAGACCAATCTCCCTTATGAACACTGATGAAAAATAATCAATAAAATACTAGCAAACCTGATGTAACGGGGTTCTGTTGGTTTACCAAGGGAGGAGGGACATAGTTCTAGCTCCTGGGTAGATTTCTTCATGCCCTGTGGAATGCCATTGCCAAAATGAGGATGGAAACTCATCCACCAGTTTCCTTTCCTCATTCTTGTTGCACCCGATTTTAGGATCCAAAACTTTTGCTTTTTCTGACAAGTTGTGCCTTTCCTACTGGGATTGCTAAGTGAAGCCTGTGATACCTGCTTGCAGGTTAGCCTGTTCAGCTGTTTACACTGTGAAGTGGATATTGTTACAGAGAACACACCAGCCATGGCTTTCTCACACCCTGTGAATGAATGTGTGAAATAATCTGTAGTTTTACCTGCTGATACTGTCTATCCAAAGACAAATTTTGAATGTATTTTTCAACACCCCACCCCCAAAATGTACTGGCAAACCAAAATCAAGAACCCATCAAAAAAGTCATCCACCATGATCAAGTAGGATTCATCCCAGATATGCAGGGTGGGTTCAACATATGAAATTCTGTCAATGTACTCCACCATATAAAGAAACTGAAAGAAAGAATAAAAAAAAAAAAACATGATCATCTCATTAGAGGTTGAAAAAGCCTTCAACAAAAGCCAACAACCCTTCATGATAAAGCTCTTGGAGAAATCATGGATTCAAGGAACATACCTAAACATAATAAAGGCAATGGTCAGCAAGCCAACAGCCAACATCAAACTAAATGGAGAGAACTCAAAGCCATTCAACTAAAATCATGAACAAGACAAGGCTGTCACTTCTCTACATAGTTATCCAATGGAGTAAAAAGTTCTAACTAGAGCAATAAGACAACAAAAGGAGACCAAGAAGAAAGAAATTGGAAAAGAAGTCAAACTTTCACTATTTGTAGGTGATAGGTTAGTATACATAAGTGGCTCCCAATATTCTACCAGGGAAATACTACAGTCGGTAAACACCTTCACTAATGTGGTTGGATAAAATATTAACTCAAAAAAATCAATAGCTCTGTGGTGATATCTTGCTTGTAACAATAAAGCCTGTCTGAAGGTTAGAGAACAGAGCTTGCCACTAGCTAACCATAGAGGTTTGGAGGTCTGTACAGACAGGAAGTGAGGTAGCTGGGCAGAAACAGGATATTCAGGGAGACACAGGAACTCGCTCTCTTGTCTGTTGAGACACTAATGAGGTAAGGTATAGAAGTGATTTGATCCTTCTCTCTGACCTCTATATCTGACTCTGGGTTTTATCAAGAACTCTATTTAAATTTCAAAAAGGAGGATATGTGATGATATCTTTCTTGTATAAATAAAGCATGTCTGAAGGTCAGAGAATGGAGCTTGTCACTAGCTAACCATAGTGGTTTCTCGTGCGTATTAGCCAAAATAATTATGCAAATAAAGAAACTTCTGGAGGTATCACCATCCCAAACTTCACGTTCTATTATACAGCTATAGTAATAAAAACAGCTTGGTACTGGCATAAAAACAGACATGTGAGCTAATGGAATTGAACTGAAGACTCTGATATCAATCCACACACCAATGAACAACTGAGTTTTGACAAAGAAGCCAAAATGGAACTATTGAAAAAGAGAAAGCATCTTCAATAAATGGTGACAGAACAACTGGATGTCAACATGTAGGAGAATGAAAACAGATCCATATCCATCCCCATGCACAAAACTCAAGTGCAAGTGCAATAAAGACATAAATGCAGTTGCACTGAACCTGACAGAAGAGAAAGTGGGAAATAGCCTTGAATGCATGGCACAGGACACAACTTCCTGAATGTAACACCAGTAGCACAGACCCTGAGAGCAACAAAGAATAAATGGGACCTCATGAAACCTAGAAGCTTCTGTAAGGGAAAGAACCTTGTCATTAATACAAAACGGCAGCCTACATAATGGGAAAGTATCTTTACCAACCCCACTCAAAACACAAGTAATCCAATTAAAAATGTGGTAGAGATTGAAACACAGAAATCTCAAAAGACAAATCTCAAATGAACCAAAGGAATTTAAGGACTTGCTCAACATACTTAGCCATGAGAGAAATGCAAATCAAAACAACTCTGAGATACCATCTGACTCCTGTCAGAATGGCTGAGATCTAAAACACTAATGAAAGCTTATGCTGGAGAGGATGTGGAATAAGAGAATACTTCTCCATTGCTGGTGGGAGTGCAAACTTCTACAGCCACTTTGGAAATCAGTATGGCTGTTTCTCAGAAAATTGGGAATCAATGAACCTCAAGACCCAGCAATACCACTCTTGGGCATATACCCAAAGGATGCTCAATCATACTACAAGGACACTTGCTCAACTATGTTCATAACAGCATTATTTATAATAGCCAGAACTTGGAACCAACCTAGATGCCCCTTAAACAAAGGATTATTACTCACCAGTAAAAATAAATGACATCATGAAATATGCAGGCAAATGGATGGAACTAGAAAAAAAAATCCATCCTGAGTGAGGCAATCTAGACCTAAAAAGACACAGTATGTATTCACTCAGAAGTGGCTAGTAGATGTAAAGAAAAGGATAACCAAGCTACAATTCACAATGCCAGAGAAGCTAGGTAACAAGAAGGAACAGAAGAGGGACATGAGTGGATCACCCTAGGAAGGAGAAATAGACAAGACCTCCCGGGTAAACTAGGGGGAGGGGGAGGGGAAGAGGAGAGGACAGGGGGTGCCATCATGAGGGGATGTGATTATTGAGTTGGAGGAGAGATGGAGAGGAAGAGAAATGAAATATCTTGATAGAGGGAGCCATTAAGGGGTTAATGAGAAACTTGGTGCTAGAGAAATCCCCAGGAATCCACAAGGAGGATGCCAGCCAAGACTCCTAGCAATGGTGTAGAGGGTGTCTGAACAGGTCTTGTCCTGTAACCAGATTGGTGACTACCCTAATTGTGATTATAGAACATATATCAGTAACTTATAGAAGCAGATGCAGAGATTCACAGCCAAGTATTGGGCAAATCACGTGGATTCCAGGGAAGGAGAGGGAGGAGGGATTATATGAGCAATAAGGGTGAAAATCATGATGGCAAAACCCACAGAGACAGCTCACCTGAGCTAGTGGGAGCTCATGGACTCTGGAATGACAGCTGGGGGAGCCTGCATGGGACCAAACTAGGTCTTCTGAATGTGGGTGACAGCTGTGTGGCTTGATCTTATTGTCAGGTCCCTGGTAGTGGTACCAGGATTTATCCCTGGTGCATGAACTAGCTTTTTGGAGCCCATTCCCTATGGTGAGACACCTTGCTCATCCTTGATGCAGATGGGAGGGGCTTGGTCCTTTCTCAATTTGATGTGCCAGGCTTTGTTGACTCCCCATGGGAAGCCTTACCTTCTCTGAGGAGGGGATGGGGGTGGGGGGTGATAGGAGAGCAGGAGAACAGGAGGGAGAGGGAAATATTGGTGGTATATAAAATGAAAGAAAAATTAAAAAAAGAACTACTACAGCAGGTTAAATCAATTATTGACTCTCACACACTGGTAATAGGAGATATTGACACTCTGCTCTCAACTATGATAGGAAATCCAGAGAAAAACTAAACAAAGAAATACTGGACCTAAATGATAGTTATAGAACATTTAACCCAAACACAAATGAATACACCTACATCTCAACACTATAAATAGGATCCAATCTTTACCACAGTGAACTCCACGACGGTCGGGCCATTCAGGCTATAAAGCACTGCACACATGATACCCTACAAGCCAAAACTAAAAACAAAGACCTAATCCACCAAAGTCATTATTCATATTAACTGAATTAAGTCAAATCAGAACATAACTTTTTATGCTTAAAAACTGAGGAATGGGACTACACTGGGATCCTAAATACTTAATGTAGTCCTAAGCCAAATATCAGACACTGTATTGCCTTAAATCTGTGCCTGAGATGTCTATTCTTGTGAATACCCACAATTGTTTGGCAGGGTATAAGTTTAATCCAAGAAATTAGTAATCCTATATAAAGATGATAAACGGGCTGAAAAAAAAATCAGAGAAATATCATCCTTCACAATAGCCACAAGCAACATAAAATATCTTGGGGGTAACTCTAACCCAACAAGTGAAAGACCTGTATGACAAGAACTTTAAGTATTTAAAGAAAGAAATGAGAGACGTCAGAAAATGGACAGATCTCCCATGCTCTTGGAGAGGTAGGATCACCATAGTAAAAATGCCAATGCAATCCCCATCAAATTCTTCACAGACCTTGAATGAACAATATTCAACTTCATATGGAAAACAAAAAACCCAGGATAGTCAAAACAATCCTGTACAATAAAGCAATTTCAGGAGGCATCACCATCCCTGAATTCAAGCTCTAGTATACAGCAAGAATAATGAAAACAGCAGGGTATTGGCACAAAAACAGAGAGGTGGCCCAACGGAATCCAATTGAAGCCCCTGATACAAATCCAAACACCTATGAACACCTAACTTTTGACAAAGAAGCTAAAAATATACAATGGAGAGAAAAATGCATCTTTAACAAATGGGGCCGGCATAACTGGATGCTGACATATAGAAGAACACAAATATATCCTTATCTATACCATGCATAAAACTCAAATCCCAATGATTAAATGAAGCCACACAGCATCTAGGGAGAGAAAGTGGGAAGCACCCTTGAATACATTGGCCCGGGAGATCACTTCATGACTGTAACACCAGCAGCATAGACACTAAGATTGCCAGCTTAAAATGGGACCTCCTCAAACTGAGAAGTTTCTGTAAGGCAAAGGAGTAAGTCAACAAGACAAAATGGCAGCCTACAGAAGGGGAAAAGATATTCACCAACACCACATTTGACAGAGGATTGAACTCCAAACTATACAAAGAACTCAAAGTACTAGACAATAAATACCAAATAATCCAATTAAAAAATAGGGCACAGATATAAATAGAGAATTTGAAACAGAGGATTCTCAAATGGAAGGGAAGGATCTTAAGGAATTGCTCAACACCCTTAATCATCAGGGAAATGCAAATGAAAACAACTCTGAGATACCATCTTAAACCTGTCAGAATGGCTCATGCTGGAGGTGATGTAAGAGGAAAACTCCTCCACTACTGGTGGGAGTGCAAAGTTGTGTAGCCACTTTGGAAATCATTATGGCGGTTTCTCGGAAAATTGGGAGTTAATCCACTTCAAGACCCACCAATACCACTTAGGCAAATATCCAAAGGGTGCACACTCATACCACAAGGACATACGTTCACAGCAGCATTATTTGTAAAAGCCAGAACCTGGAAGGAAACTAGATGCTCTTCAACCAAAGAATGGATAAAGAAAATGTGGTACATATACACAATGGGGTACAACTTGTAGGTAAAAAAAATCGATGTCTTGAAATTCGCAGACAAATTGATGGAACTAGAGGAAACCATCTTAACTGAGGTAACCCAGACACAGGAAGACAAATAAGGCATGTAGTCACATACAACTGGATATTAGACATAAAGCCTACAGTCCACAACCCCAGAGAAGCCAAAAAACAAAGAGGATCCTAATTGGAACAGAGACATGGACACCACCACCCCAAGGGGAAACAGACAAGATCAACTGAGTAAATCGGGAATGTGGGGGAGGGAAGGGTAGTAGGAGAGTGGGGAAGTTATGGGAGAGGGCAACTTGAGGGATCAGGAAAGTTGAGTTGAGAGAAGGCCAGACAGGGAGAGCAAGGGAAGATACCCTGACAGAGGGAGCTACTGTGGGGTTAGTGAGAAACCTGGCACTAGGGAAATTCCCAGGAACCCACAAGGATGACCCCATCGAAGAATGCACCAGTATTCAGAGTGATGACTAACTCAATTGCCCTCAAAGAGCCTTCATCCAGCAACGATGGAAACAGATGCAGAGATCCACAGCCAGGCACTGGACCGAACTCCTGGAGTCCAGTTGTAGAGCTGAAGGAGCAATAATATGAGCAAAGGGGTCAAGACCATGTTGGGGAAACCCACAGAAACAGCTGACCCGAGCAAGTGGGAACTCACTGACTCCAGACTAACAGCTGGAGAAACTGTGCAAGACCAAAGCAGGACCCCTGAACTTGGGTGACAGTTGGGAAGTGTATGGAGTCACTGGCAATGGGACCAGTACTTATCCCTAGTACATGAACTTGGGACCCATTCCCTAAGGAGCGATACCTTGCTCAGCTTAGATGCAAGGGGGAGGGCCTCAGTCCTAAAAATGATGTGACAAACTTTGATGATCCTCCATGGGAGGCCTCACCCTGTCTGAGGAGTGGATGGGGTAGGGTGGGGAGATGGTGGGGAAGTGGGAGCACTGGAG
Organism: Mesocricetus auratus; assembly: GCF_017639785.1. NCBI lineage: Eukaryota > Metazoa > Chordata > Mammalia > Rodentia > Cricetidae > Mesocricetus > Mesocricetus auratus. Next base: position 104,325,828 of record NW_024429266.1, on the reverse strand, counting down.
GGAGAGGGAACTGGGATTGGTACGTAAAAGATTGTTTTAAAAAAGGATCAGTGTACAATCGGTACGCAGAAGCAGGCGGATCTCTGTGAGTTCGAGGCCAGGCTGGACCGACAGCCTCCAAAACAATACAGAGAAACCCTGTCTCGTAAAAAAGATCAGTGTAGACTTTGCCACTTGGTCCCACCACCCTAAGTCCCAAATAGGGACTTATATTAATTATAAATTGATTGGCCGATGGCTTAGGCTCCTTACTGGCTAACTCCCACTTAATTATTAACTCATGTATTTCTACATGGTGTTATCTTGCTGGAGATAATGCCTAGTATCCTATCTTCCTGGTAGCTACATGGTGTCTCTTTGGAGGCTCAATCTCCCCACTCTCTCCTCAGAATTCTCCACATCTGGTAGCACCCCTATACTTCCTGCCTGGCTACTGGTCAATCAGTGTTCTATTCATCAACCAATAAGAGAAACATATATACAGAAAGACATCCCCCATTATCTCCTCTTTTCTATTTCATGAGACTCTTAATGTAAGGGTCGGGGGTTCATGCCCTACGTTGGGCACCAAAATGTAAGCAGAGTTCTTAATTGGTCTACGTAACAAAAAGACAGAGTCAGATATAGAGGGAAATGCTGAGAGATTAGAGAGAAGGGGCAAGCCACAGCACACATTACCTCCTTAGCATCTCAGCAGACAGGAGAGGGGGTTCCTGTTTCTCCCTGCTGATATCCTATTTCCGCTCAGCTACCTCACTTCCTGCCTGTACAGACCTCCACACCTCTATGGTTAGCTAGTGGCAAGCTCCATTCTTTGGCACTCAGACAGGCTTGATTTCTACAAGCTAGATATCACCACAGATCAGGAAGTGGGGGAATGGCTCACAAGGAAAAGCACATTTACTCTGGAAAGCATCACTTTGAGTTCAGCATTGTTTCCACTGAGGGGACCCTGGCCCAGTCCCTTGTCCTATCTCCCGCTGATGGCGACTCTTGCTTGTTCACTTGATTACGTTTGGAAAGAACTAAAAGACCAACATGGAGGGCACACCTGTGAGGTGTCTTTGCTTGATTCGAAGGAGGCAGATCCACTCCTAATATTCAATGTGAGGAGGAGCAATTTGGGAAGGACCTTGGGGGAGGAGGGGTTGCCATTTATACTTCCCTTCATGTAGGTTATCAAGGTTTAAAAGTGATAGGTTATTACACTTATTTTGCTCAGCAAATTTCTGCAACTGAACAATAGAATTCAAGAGGTCTTCCTGAGAACTGTCGATGATTCTCAGCAGTTACTAGATCCTGTAACCTTTGCAGCCACGTGGGGTCTTTTACTGCATATTCCAGGATTACTCACTGGAATACAAAGAGAAGACTCAAGAATGGCCTCTGAATGGTATACATGCAAACATCACACCAAACACATTAGCAGAAGTTAATACAGAGACGGGTGAATTGCACAGCAGTTTTACAAAATACAACTACTATAGATTATGTGTTACTCAAGCATAATCTTGGTTGTACTGTTTTAAAGTCAGATTGTCCCCCATACTACTAACAGTCAAATTAATGACCTACACAACTGAGATAGACAGATCTTTCCAGTGACTTTTGAGTTACCTTCCTAGTTACGATGACTTGGTCCTCTGCTAACTATGCTTATCATTCTCTTATGATTGCCTGTATTAAATTTACTAGCAATAAAGCAATCCATTCTCCTATGGCCTCTATTACGGCCACTGTTTTAATCTTTAAAACCTTAGAAAATGGGAGGTGTAAAGTCACTAGTCTTGTATGCACAGAGAAGCACTGAGAGAACCAAGAATGTTAATCGTACAGGGTGTCTTGTCAACAGAGGAGAGGAAATCAAATACCTCCAGAAATCTGAGAGTGCATTTTGGTAATGACCTAGTGAATATTTTGCTATCTGCAGCAACATACTTCACCATAATTCCCCAGGATAATTATTCCAGACTGTTTCCTCCCTATACCATTTTAAGGGAGATACCACATGCACTCTAAGGCCTACTGACCTCTATGCTATATTGTATAGGGACCACATTCGATTCTAGGTCTTTCTGAGATAGAACCCAACCTCATGTTTGCATGTGTTGTGCAAAACTTTTTCTCTGTATTCATATGTTAACCTTTATTATTTACTGGAATTCAAATGACTATGGGAATTACCATTGCCTGGAGGTCCTTTTCCTTTCCATATACTATATATACCTACAATAAACTGCCTGGTATTAGACTCACTAAGATTGACATAATCGACCTGCACTGGGTTTTCATTCTCATCTCTTCCTGTGTTCGATTCCTTGTCTGACACCTGCATGCATTGATATAGGACTACTCCAGCATTGGCAACTATGGCAGTAACAGCAGTAATTCTCAACATAAGGGCTATAAGTCATCAAACCATTCTTTTAGTCCTTTTCTTCATTTGACCCAAAATATGATGATGGAGAGACATTGAGAAAGACTCTTCCCTGGTCTGATACATCTGTACAGGCATCAAACACCAATTTGAGCTCAAAGTACATAAAAGCTCTAGAACTCAAAGTTATAGGAATACTAGCATTTAAAAATGTATATAAAGAAAAGCTGGAACAAGACATATATCCCTTAGATTGATTCAAAGTAGTTTCCCATGCAAAAACAAATAAAGAAGACAAACGCATGACATAATAGTATGACCCCACTTTTTTGTTTTTTACAAGAGGATATAGTCTCATTGTTAGGAGTCTTTTTCCATATAATCCCCTTTCGAAGCTAAATGTTATCCAATGCTGATACTATTTGGTAGATTCTATTGAGTAGCTCCTCCCTCTATATGAGGAGAGGAAAGGAACTTCCCATACCTCAGGCTCATTACTATGGATGGTGATGGCATCATTATTATTACTTCTTTGCTTTCCCATTTGGTGTGAGCAGAAGCTACATGGATCTAATCTGTGACACAGCCACAGGGAATATTAATAAGACCTTGGAACTCTGGTCCTCTACGTTGTTCCCAATGATCTATTCACTTAATGCTGAGACAAAAGGAGTGTCGCCAGGGGGAAAGTGAGGTGGAATGAAAAGATTGTTAGTCATATTCCCTTTAAACCCTTTAGCTACTGATGTGAATACGTTCTTCTCACTTCATTTGTTGTTACATTATGAATAACAGACAACTATCCCCTAGATGTTTCACACAATGAACTTCATGTTCAATACAGCAAGGAAGGGCTTCCATCCCTATATCATGAGATGAGATAAAATTTAAAAGCTCTTGGGAAACAAAGGATCTCTACTGTCATAGGGTCCTGGAATCCAATTTGAGTCATTAGTATAAACTGGAATACTGGGATCCCATCAATGCACTACTGGGGTCAAGGGAGGGTTAGGAATATAAGCCCAGCAAGAAAAAAACCTTTGCATTACTTACTTGAACAATAGTGATTGCTAACAGGGCCAAGAGCAAGATTCCAGGTGTTTTATTTCACCCACATAACAAACCATCTCTTCACTGTGGAAGGGAATGCTTTGCTCATTGTTTTGGGAGTCTGACCCACAGTCAGATGAGCTATGTGTTCAGGAGGCAAGTTAAGCTGTGCTCACTTGCTCATCTCTCAATTTCAGCAGTCTTTCTAAACTCTAACCATCACATGTACCTGTGCAAACATAAACACACCCTTTTCCCCATTTATAACATTTTTTTCCACTGTAAAGATTCTCCCCTTTATTTTTTTAATGTTTAATGAGAAGAAAGTCAGTAAACTAGATTGGAAATTCTACTTTGCCAGCCAGTATCATCTGTCACGGCCACCCAGCACAGGACACATCTGCATGTCAAGGGAACCAGTGGCTAGCTCAACTGGTAGCAAGAGGCAAAAGAAAATCACTCCTTGTTTCTTTGAGATCTACTCTGGTAAACAGGTCTGCGATGATGCCTAGAACTCTGGGTTCCCCAGCGTGAATACCCCTCGAGGCACAGACAATAGGATCCCTGAGGCTTCAGGTTGCCCAGATCTCTTCTTCAGCTTGCACCTCTCGCTTTAACACCAGTGCTAGTAGCTCAGGAGGGATGACTGACAGGCAGCAACTATGGCAGATGAGAGACTCCTTAGAACTGGAGTCACAGACAGCAGTGACAGTGCACAGTGCTCACCACAACTGACAGCAGTTTTGTGTGACCACTGTAACCAAACAGTTGCAGTAGGCCCATGAAGGCCACCGTGACGCCTGGGGCCCCCATAATAGTGCTCTCTCAAATATGCTGTAGTACAATGCCCTCAATATTTTCTCCAATAATAGACTGAAGAAGAATTTCAGCAGGCCTAAGATGGTCATCATTACAACTCAAAGAAGTTAAAGTAAATAACGAGTAGACTAGGATTTTCACAGAATTAAGCACTGCCTTACACCCTTTTAGTTTAATTAACACAGTTTAATATTCTGTTAGATCGTTCAATGATTGCCTGTCCTCGAGGAATATATGGGACATCAGTATTATGTTTATTATTTCAAAGTTGTAAACACTTGAAATTTTAATGACATATAAACTGGAACATTATCCACCTAATTTGTTGAAGACTACCCATGGCATTAAAAGTTTGATGAAGCCTTTTTTATTACTTAATAAAGTGGCCCATTGGAATGCTGAAAATAGATCAATCAATACAATGATGCATGTATCACAACCTATCAAAAACATCCTTTTATTTTTTTAAGACAGGGTTACTCTGTGTAGCTCTGGCTGTACTGGAACTCATGTTGTAGACCACGCTGGTCTTGAACTCAGAAATACACTGCGCCTGCCTCCCTAGTGCAAGGATTAAAGGTCTGGGTCACCACCACCACCACCACCACCACCAAGCTACCAAAACATTTTAATGTACATTACATCCATTTGCCATATCTCATTTTATACATGACCTTGGGGTAATGGGTAATGAAGGCCTATGAAAAGGCTGACAAGTTTCACAAAGTAATATTATTAATTTTGCCATTTTTTTGAGTTAAGGAAATTTTCATTTGAAGGCACTCCATTAAGCATGTGATTTTGTATGAAACTTAATAGCTTTAGGTAAAATAGTACCATAATGTAATTGATATGTACTGATTAATGAATCTATGAAGTGATTGACCTTGGCAGTAGTAGGACTGGAAGATTAAGTGCTATGATAAGTCATAAAATGCCATCTTCTGCTAAGTATACAGCAATAACTTCATAGATGTAGGCAGGGTGCAGGGTGTGGGGCCAGGGGCTACAGGCTCAACCCAAAGCTGGGAGTGGCTGAGGCCTTGAAGGGGATATGGGAAGAAAGACTGGAGGGCAGGCACAGTGGGGAGAGAGGGGGGAAATCATCAAGTTAGATGGAGCCAGTGCTGGAAGGGGAGAGGGAGGTCATGGTGGGCAGGGCCACAGCACAAGAAGAGGCAGCAGCAGACAGGGCAGGAACTGGGGAGAACCAGAGCAAGAGAGGTAAAGTAAGACTACTGGGCTTGGCTTCTTACTTGAGGTGAAGTAAGACTACTGGGCTTGACTTGTACTTGACATTTGGGGTGAAGTGTCTGTGAGAGCCAGACCTACCTAGAAATGCAAGAGCTTCACACAGGCTCTAGGGTGCATCCACAGCATCCCTGTCATACCACCTTCCTATTAACCTACACATATGACTTCTCCATACATACACACACAACACACACACAATGTCAGCCATGCTGACACAGGCATCATGGATGCCCCAAACATGTAAACGTACACACAGGCTACTCCCCACAAACACATATTTCTCACAGAACACACTCACATGTTTCTCAAAATGTATAGTTAGATCAGGGAGATGGGTCAGCACGATACCAACACCACTGACCTGAGTTTGCATCCCACTTGAGAAGAACCGAGTCTCAAGTTGTCCTCTCACTGCCACTCATGCACTGGGCATGCGCGCTCCACAGATGGAATGTTTGGTCAGAAACATCAGTCTATCACTCTTTGCCTCACAAGATTTCAAGACATGCACAGATACAGAGAAGTAATATGACAAAATAGTAATCACTATTTGGATCAGGATAGCCTTGAACTCTGCCTCTGCCTCAAAAATACTAGGTGTGAGGTGACATGCTCAACTAATTAAATGTTCTGAGCAAATTAAAGTATAGTAGAGAGATGTATGGCAATTTCCTGAAGAATGGAAAAAATAAAAATAAAAATGTCAGTAATTTTAAAATCTTTTAAACTGTTACAAATAGAAAACCTAATCACCACTTGGACTCCTACACCTGACTTCCAAGACAGGGAAGCTGAGGACACAGCAGGAGTGTTTGACAGAGACATGGACCAGCCAGAGGACTCAGGCTCTGAGGATGAGCTGGAGGGCAAGGGGTCAGTTAAACGAAGGCACAGACTAAGGGGGAGTTGAACCATTATGAATTTGGCATCAAACATAGCGAGAAATTTGAAATCACAGAAACTAGTGTGAACACAGGGCCAGGAAAAAAAAAATCAGACTAGATGTTTTGAGCTACTTTGGGTACTTGGTAAAGGGGGCTATGGAAAGGTTTTTCAAGTACAAAAATACTGGGAAGAAATTTGCCATGAAGATGCTTAAAATGACAATGATAATAAGAAATGCTAAAGATACAGCTCATATATAAAAGCAGAGTAGAATATTCTGGAGGTAGGAAAGCATCCCTTCATTGTGAATTTAATCTATGCCTTTCAGACCAGTGGAAAACTCTACCTCATCCTTGACTATCTCAGTGGACGAGAACTATTTACGCAGTTAGAAAAAGAGGGAATATTCATAAAAGACACAGCCTCCTTTTACTTGGCTGCAGTCTCCATGGCGTTGGGGAATTTACATCAAGATGGAATTATCTACAGAAACCTGAAGTTGGAGAACATCATGCTTAATCAACAAGGGCATGTGAAACTAACAGACTTTGGACTATGCAAAGAATCTATTCATGATGGAACAGTCACATGCACATTTTGTGGAACAATAGGATACATGGCCCCTGAAATCTTGATGAGAAGAGACCACAAACGTGCTGTGGATTGATGCAGTTTGGGAGTCTTAATGTACGACATGCTGACTGGAGCACCTCCACTCACTGGAGAGAACAGAAAGAAAACAATTGACAAAATCCTCAAATGTAAACTTAATTTGCCTCCCTAACTCACACAAGAAGCTTAAAAAGAAATGCTGCTTCTCTATTGGAGCTGGTCCTGGGGCTGCTGGAAAAGTCCCAGGGCATCCATTTTCAGACACAGTAACTGGGAAGAACTAGCTCAGGAGGTGGAGCCTCCCTTTAAGCCTCTGTTACAACCTGAAGAGGATGTGAGTCAGTTTGGTTCAATGTTTACAGGTCAGACACCTGCTGACAGCCCAATGACTCAACTCTCAGTGAAAGTGCCAACCAGGTCTTTCTGGGTTGTACACAGGTGGCTCCGGAGATCTGTACTTGAAAGTGTGAAAGGAAAGTTTTCCTTTGAACCGGAAACCTGATCACCTCTCAGATTTATTCATAGCCCACGAATGTCTATCAGGCCTGTCAGATTCTCTCCTGGAGATTCCTGGGGATGAGGTGCTTCAGCCAGCATGGCAAATGCTCAGACACTGTGGAATACCCAATGGAAACAGTGGGATAGAGCACACGGATGTGACAATGACTGAGAAGCATCAGCACCACTTCCTGTCCAACAGCTGAACTCTGAGCCATACAAAAACAAGCTTTTCCTATGATCATTTGTTCACTGATGCAAACAAACAAAAAACGGGGGAGGGGATGTGTGAGCATCCTGCAAGATAAAATGAGAATCAATATGGCAGTCTTGAAGAGTCAGTGCCATTACCTAGAATGCTTTTGATGGAGGAAAAATAAACATGGATTTTTGAAAAAAATCAATGGTGCAAAAGAACCAAATCCACAAAATCTCAAGCAAAATAGTATTATGGAACCCACAGACACATCGATTGACTGGTTTCTATATAGTGACATCTCAGCAAAGGTTTTCATGTTGAAGGCTCCAAACTGACAGTATTAAGGGTAGGATGCTGTCTCTGAATCACCATTGAAGCCTGAAGATGTCAGGGTTACCCTTTCATAGGCAAAGTATGAGATTGCTGTAAAACTTGTAACTAAGGACAAATTACCATGGAAGCTATGTCAAACTTTGTCCAGCATCACGGAATCAATGACAAAAGAATCTTATTGATTCGTGTTTTACATGCAAGCAACCTGAATCTTTTCCTTATTTAAATTTCTAATATGAACTGAGAGCTCGATGTGGTGGTGCATCCTTGAATCCCACCACAGGGAAGGATGAGGCAGGAGCATCACAAGATTAAAGCTTCGTGTGACTACTGACAATATTGACAAAAAAAATTGAGCAACTTAATCAGACCCTGCCTAAATTAACTTTTTGTTTAACCTCAGTAGACAGATGTTTGCCAAGCACTGAAGTGCTCTAGAACGGTACCCAGTATTCTCTACACCCAGAATGAAAACAGAGTAACTACAACCAATATACGCAGACAGGTGTCCGAAGAGAGTGTTATAACAGGCACCAGTTGGCTCAGTGAATAAAGGCACAAGCAACCAAGTCCGAGGGCCTGAGGTCAATACCCAAGAGAGAACCCACATCTCGAACTTGCCCTCTGACCTTCACACACGTGCTCCAGCATGTGTTTTCACACATCTCAGTGACTCAAAATCACAATTTTTAAAAAGAAAAGTGAAAACAAAAAGAAAAAAATGTACTAAAACTAAAACATCCAGCAATAACTGACCAAAACAGAATTCCAGAACACAGCCAGGATGGCAACAGGGGTCAAAACATTCACAGTTCACTTCCTACCAATTCATCAAGTTATCACTGCAGAGTTCCCTTAAGGTGAAATGGGAACAAATAGGTTTTCACAGCAATACTTATCTCCTAGGTACTTTCCTTTTGGTTAAGCAACTACCTCTACTCCAAATTAGCAAGGAAGAGCAAAAGACAGATAGAAAGCAAAGAAATTCATAAGGAAGATAGAATGCAGCATCTGTCAAGTCAGTCCTTAGCAGGATGCACCAAGGTCTGTCTCTGTGTCTCAGGCCTGCTCAGGCAATGCTTACACAGCATCCAGACTAAAGACTGAGTCTGCTCTATGGCTGTCAGCTCATTATAGAGCTCCTTTCTGTTGGGCATAGTCTATTGTGAGCACTTCTCACCTCTGAAAATATGTGATCATTAGAGTTCAACACACCATGGTTTCCATGCCACAGTTACCTTGAAACCTATGCCACAAAGAGACACAACAAACAGAATCAAAGACATTTTCCCCTTATGAACATAGATGCAAAACTTGTCAACAAAATACTCAAAAACCAAACCAAGAACACATCAAAAAGATCACCTACCCATGATGATCATGTAGTCTTCATTCAAGACATGCAGGGATGGGTCAAGATACAAAAATGTAATCCACCATATAAACAGTCAACATTATCACCACATTAGATGGAGGAAAGGCCTTCGACAAATTCCAACACCCCTTCTTGATAAAACTTCTACAGAGATAAGAGATACAAGGAACACACCTAATCAGAATGAAGCAATTTTCAACACTCATACAGCCAACCTCAACTTAAATGGAGAGGCCCTCATGGGGAGAGAGACCAGGAGACAGCCCCAAACCATCCAGGGCAGCATCTGCCTCTATCTAACCCTTGGCCCCTCCTCCACAGGGAGAGGTGAGTGCTAGGCCTTCTCCTGCCCAGCCCTTCCCTCACTGGAGGCCCTTGGCCAGGGCACATCCCCTCCATCCTGCCTGCAAAATCCCCAGAGACCTGGGGGCAGGCCCAAACCATCCAGCAGTACATCTGCCATCATTGGAGACTTGACCCACTGCTACCTCGAGAGAAAGCCCAGAGACCTGGGGGCACCCTCCTCACACCACAAAACATTCAGCCCTGCATCTCCCACCATTGAAGCCTTGGCCCTACCCAACTGGGAGAGGAATATCAGTCACCTAAGCCACAAGCCCCACCTACAGCAACTGTAGGAAAAGAGATCCCCTGGATCACAGGAACCACCTGCACTCACTGGAGGAAGAGATGGGTAGATGACAGTATAAGAACACATTCAACAACATAAAGAGTAATATGACAACAACAGAGGCACTAAGGGTTCCACATCAGCAAGACTTGAACATCCCAACGCAAATGAAGCCCATGAAAACTACCATTAAAAAAAGTATGAAGATGACAGAGGCCCTTAAAGAGGAAGAAATGAGAAACTCAACTCCCTTAAGGAATGGAAGAAAAGACAACCAAAAAATGCAAGACATCAACAACTCTCTTAAAGAAAGCAAGGAAAGCCAAGAAAAAAACAATCAAACAGGGGAAGGAAACAAACAGTTCAAGACCTGAAAACTGAAATAGAGGCAATAAAGAAAATACAAACAAGCCAGACGGTGGTGGCGCACGCCTTTAATCCCAGCACTCAGGAGTCAGAGGCAGGCGGATCTCTGAGTTCAAGGCCGGGCTGGACTGACAGCCTCCAAAACAATACAGAGAAACCCTGCCTCGTAAAACCAAAAAAAAAAAAAAAGGAAAGAAAAAAGAAAACACAAACTGGGAACGCTGGCAATAGAAAATTTGGGTAAACAATCAGGAACTACAGATACAAGCATACCCAACAGAATATAAGAGGTGGGAGAGAGAATCTCAGGTATTGAAGATACACCAGAAAAAATAGATTCATCAACCAAAAAATGTTTAGTCCAACAATTCCTTAACACAAAACATTCATGGGACACTGAGAAAAGACAAAACCTAAGAATAATAGGTATAGAAGATGAAAAGAAGTCCAGAAGGTACAGGAAACAAATTCAACAAAATCATAGAAGAAAACTTTCCCAACCTAAAGAAGAACATGCCTATGAAATTACAAGAAGCTTACAGAACACCAAATACAGTGAACCAAAAAAAAAAAAAAGTCCTCTCGACATACGATAATCAAAATACCAAACATACAGAATAAAAAAAAGGGTATTAAAAGCTGCAAAGGAAGCCGGGCGTTGGTGGCGCACGCCTTTAATCCCAGCACTTGGGAGGCAGAGGCAGGAGGATCTCTGTGAGTTCAAGGCCAGCCTGGTCTACAAAGTGAGTTCCAGGACAGCCTCCAAAGCCACAGAGAAACCCTGTCTCAAAAAACCAAAAAAAAAAAAAAAAAAAAAAAAAGAGCTGCGAAGGAAAATGACCAAGTAACATACAAAGGCAGACCTATCAGAATTACATCTGACTTTTCAATGGAAACTCTGAAAGCCAGAAGGTTCTGGACAGATATTCTACAGACACCAAGAGACCGTGGATGCCAGACCAGACTACTATACCCAGCAAAGCTTTTGATCTCTATAGATGGGAGAAAACCAGATATTCCATGACAAAACCAGATTTAAGCATTGCATATCCACAAATCCAAACCTAAACCTACAGAAAGTACTGGGAGGAAAACTCCAACCCAAGGAAATTAGTTACACTCACAAAAACATAGACAATAGATAATTCCCCCTTACCAAAAGCCAAAAGGGGGAGAGGGGGGACTCACACACAATACCGCCAACTACAACTAATCCAAAAACAAGAATCAACAATCAATGGTCATCAACATCCCTCAATATCAATGGTCTTGACTTGCCTATTAAAAGGCACAGGCTAACAGAATGGATACAAAGATTCCATCCTTCTGCTGCATATAAGAAACTCACCTCACTTCAAAGATAGACAGTACTTCAGAATAAAGGGCTGGGAAAAGATTTCCCAATCAAATGGACCTAAGAAACAAGCTGGTATAGCTATGGTAATACCTAACAAAGTAGACTTCAAATTAAAATTAATCAAAAGTGATGAAGAAGGTCACTTCACATTCCTCTCAGGAAAAATCCATCAGATGAAGTCTCAATTCTGAACATCTATGCCCCAAATACAAAGGCATCCACATCGGTAAAGGAAACATTATTAAAACTTAGATAACACATAAAACCACACACACACACACACACTTACAGAGGAAGACTTTACATCCCACTCCCACCACTGAACAAGACTAGCAGACAGAAACTTAATAGGGAAATAAAGGAACTAATAGAAATTATATATTGGTGCCCATAAAGATGGCTCTACTCCAGCCGGGCGTTGGTGGCACACACCTTTAATCCCAGCACTAGGGAGGCTGAGGCAGGCGGATCTCTGTGAGTTAGAGGCCAGCGTGGTCTACAAAGTGAGTTCCAGGACAGCCTCCAAAGCCACAGAGAAACCCTGTCTCGAAAAACCAAAAAAAAAAAAAAAAAAAAAAAAAGATGGCTCTACTCCATCTTGATTCAAGGGCAGACAGTTCAAAACTATCCTAAGTCATAAGACCTAGAAGTCAAAGGCATGGCTACAGCAGGATGTTCAATCCTAGCCTTGGCTGTCTTATTCTAAATAACAACAGACCTGATCTGAGGTGTGGTTACTCCTGACCCTCAAAGCCAGGTAACCAGAAGCTGAATCTAAGGAGTGGTTAATGAATCCTTGGAGAAAAGAGGAAAAGTCTGTTTGTTCCATATACATAATACCATGTTCACCTTTTCTGGTTAAGGTACATAAAATTGGTACCACTTCAGCATTGACTAATTCGCCCTCCTGATCTTATTTCTGGGTCTTTGTCTTTCCTTTAATGTCTTTAGCTAGCTTTTCTTTAGTCCACACTCTCCCTCTCAGGTACGGAACCTCAGGCTGCTCTGCTGGCTCCCACTGCAGCTCTGAAAACACAACCCCCCACAGTTATGACTCTACTGGGTTTAACAGACATCTACAGAAGAAAATATACCTTCTTCTCAGCACCCCATGGAACATTCTCTAAAACTGACCACATACTCAGCAAAAAAGAAAACCTCAATAGATATAAAAAAAATTGGAATAACCCCCTGTATCTTATTGAATCACCATGGTTTAAAGCTAAAATTCAACAACAACACAAACTGCAGAACCTATACAAACTCATGGAAAGGGAACAATGCTCAACTGCATCATCACTGGGTAAAGAAAGAAATAAAGAATTAAAGACTTTATTGAATTCAATTACAGAGATTTCTGTACCGTAATTGAATTCAATATTCAATGAAAATGAAGACACAACATACCCAAACTTACAGGACACTTCGAAAGCAGCGCTACGTGCCTACATAAAGAAACTAGAGAATGGTCACACTAGAGACTCAACAGCTCACCATTAAGTTCTAGAACAAGAAGCAAACTCACCCGAAAAGAGGAGATGCCAGGAAATAATCAAATTCAGCGCTGAAATCAATAAAGTAGAAACAAAGAAAACAATATAAAGAATCAATGAAACAAAGAGTTGGTTCTTCGAGAAAATGAACAAGATAGACAAACCTTTATCCAAACTAACTGAAAGGACAATGCTCAACTTCAAATGGAAAAACAGAAAACCCAGGGCAGCTGAAGTAATTCTGAAGAATAAAAGGACTGCCGGAGTTCACAGCGTTCCACAGTGTGTGTTGTACTACAGAAGTACAACAATATTTTTGACATAAAAACAGTCACATCAAAATGGAAGACCCAGACATGAACCCACGTTTATGGATAACTGGAGTTTGATAAGGAAGTTAGAAATTCACACTGGAAAACGACAGCATCTTCAACAAGCCGTCCTGGTCAAACTAGATGTCTGCATGTAGAAACAGATCTACACGCATCATCCCGCACAGAACTCGAGTCCACGTGTGTAAGACAACACGAGCCTGCCCGGTGTGAAACGCTAGCTGCTGAGTGCTGTATGCTTACACACAAGTCACGGCCAAGGCCGTGTCTGGATCCTCTCACCTGCCTAACGTGGGACAACCAGGTCTGTACCTATCCACATGAGAGAGCTGCCCACGGCAGAAATACACAGACATGACAAACGGCTGCAGCCCAAAGTGCATCGAAACGACCCACACTGCTGCAATGAGACCGCACTGTCCGAGGAAGACTCAGGCGATCAGCAGACCCTACGCGAACACTCGGGACTAAGTCACAACAGCGCAGTGGATTCTGACACCCGAGGCCGGGAGCCCGGGCAGTGTGGCCGCCCCGGCGTCCGCAGCAAATGCGCTCCCGACGCGGACTCTGTGCCCCGCACCGAGTCCACGCATGCGCTCCTGAGCTGAGCGCTCGGCGCCCAGGGCACAGCGTCGGAGAGACGCTGGGGACGTGGTGACGTCACGTGCGGCCCGACCGCGCACGGCCCCCACGCCCCGTCCCGCGCGGTTCCGCCGCGGACGGAAGACGATCAGAGGCCCCGGGACCGGCGGCGTGGACGGCGGGGCTCACGTGACCGCAGGCCCGGGAGGCCCCGCAGCGGCTCCGCGGCCCCTCCCCGCGTGCGCACGGCGGCCCTCGCTCACCATGGCGGCTCCGCGTTCGCCCCGCGCTCCTCACAGCTCCCGGCGGCGGCTCACAGCGCGGCCCGCGGAACGCGAGCGGCTGCCCGGGTCCAGGGCGGGCGAACTGCGGCATGGCGGACCGGAAGTGCCCGCCCCGCTCTGACTGACGGTGCGATGGCGGGCGCTGATTGGCCGGTGTGGCCTGAGTGACGGGCGCAGCTCCCTCAGGGACGCAGCTCCGCGGTTCCTTCCCCGCCTTCGTCCGAGGCTCAGAGCTGCCCGGGCCAGAGAGCGCGCGTGGCTGCAGAACTAAGATCCCCGTGTGTGCGGAGTCAACACCGTCCTCGTGTCCAGAGTTCCTTCTGAAAGTCAAGGCAGTGTCTTGAATTCTTGTAAAATCAAAACACAGTTCGTGTGTGGCCAACACACAGTGGCACAGAACACACGTTTCCCCTTCACAGAGTAAAGAAAGATTGGAGCGAGACCAAGTCTCTCTGTCTGTGTGTCTCTCTGTCTCTCTCTCTGTCTCTGTGTGTGTGTGTGTGTGTGTGTGTGTGTGTGTGTGTGTGTGTGTGTCGCTCTCTCGCGCGCGCTCTCTCCTCTCTGTCTTTCTGCCGTGTGTGCGCGTCTCTGTGTCTCTGTGTCTCTCTCGCTCTGTCTCTCTCTCTCTGATGAGTGTGTGCGCGTCTCTGTGTCTGTGGCTCTCGCGCGCGCGCGCGTGGTCTCTCCTCTCTGTCTGTCTCTCACTCTCTGTCTCTCTCTGTCTCTCTCACTCGCTCCAGCTTTCCATGGCAGGTGTATCTAAGCTGGGGCATCTCAACATGTTATGGTCTCAAAACGCACCCCAGGCTTCATCACGGATTCGTGCAGTGAGCTCTCCCGGGCTCCTTACTTGGGATTGGACTCTTCCAAAGAGTTGACTGGAACACTGGTGAGCTGAAGCACAGAGGACAAATCCATGACGTTTAAATGTTGCATCTTTCTTCTTTCAAACAGCGAGTAGCTCATAAATGGTACCACCACACAGGGTTCTAGCTTTGAATGCAGATTCTGAAAGAAGTTGGATTTGGGGACTTGTAGTCACCCTCCTTTTCTTTCCATACTTAAATGCTTGGCTGGGTGGACAGTTCCCTTACGACAACTTTTCCTTACTCCCAAAGAAGAGCGGGTACCCGAGCCTCCCTGATAATTACTGCCTCCGTTTCAGCACATGACTGCCCTCTGGAACTACCTACTACTGTTTTTCTTTCAAACCACGCAGGTTTCATTAGCCTCTATCCCCAACTGTTGCTCTTTTTCACCATGGGCCTGCACTAGTCACCAGCAATAACTGTACCACGGACTAGGTTTGGCCAAGACATTCCATTGCTCTTTAATTCAGCCTTACTTAACAGGACATGGGCCCAATACACCGAAATATTACACAGATGATCTGGCTTAGTGACTTTTCTATTGCTGTGAAGAAAAAAGACCAACGTGACTTTTATGCTTAAGGTTTCTAATTTGAGGCTTGATTACAGGAGAGAGGATTAGTCCACTATCATCATGAATGGCAGAATCTTGGTGGGGAGGCATAAAACTGAGTCTTACATATAGCACCTTTCCATGTCACTTGGTATATGTACCAGAGAAACAAACCCAAGTGAGGAATGTGTTGTCTCCGGAAGTCAAACAGGCCCAGTAAATGTATCCTTCACCTTAGATGGAATATCCCTGCATGTTCCCACCAGTGAACTCCTGAGAATTTCACAGAGGTAGAGGGTCCTTGAATTTTGGTTGGATTTATATCCCATCCTCTGGTTCACATATGTGTTACCAAGGAGTTCCATGTGGCTACTACCTCCTGTTCCGTTCAATATAACATCATCTATATAGTGCAACAATGATAGTGTGTAAATTATGGACTTACCAACCCCAGTATAAATGATAAGTGGAGTTTTATTAGGCAAAGAATTTATGAAGAAAACAGTAGGTGACTGTCATGGCGTTCTTGCTCCAAGGATGCAGACCCTGCCTTCCCTTCTAGAGAAGCAAGCCTCTAACAGGGGTGCAGTCAGGTGCTGTGCTTCAGAAAAAGTCTAAAGGTTAGAAAAACTGAAGTCATGTTACGAGGACCTGTGTTACAGATGTTTCATCATTTTATAAGTCATGAGTCTGAAGTGGCCAGCAGTTTGGTTCTTGAAAGATCTATGAATCGTGTTCAGTTACTTGGACGAGTAGTTCAGGACCCTGTCATGAGACAGGTGGAAGGAAAAAACCCAGTCACGATATTTTCATTGGCAACAAACGAGATGTAGTGATCAGGAGACAGTGAAGTGTGCAAATGGGTGACGTCAGTCAAAAGACAATGTGTCACAGAATATCAGTGTTTCAACCGGGCCTCAGAGATGTGGCATATCAGTGTGTGAAAAGGGGGGCTCCCATACTTGTGGAAGGGAAAGTTGACTATGGTGAAAAATGGATAAAAATAACGTGAGGTATCAACAACAATCATAGTTGATAACATTGTATTTTTGAGTGACCAGATGAAAGAAAAGGCATAGAATGGATGATTCTTCTTTGATCATTGTTTGGTACAGCCTCCTTCCCAAATCATGTATAGTCTATATATGTATATGATATATATGTATATGTATATAGTCTATATATGTATAGATGAAGATTAAAAAGTTTTATGTAAAAAGATCCCTTCTAACTAAGTTATGACAGAGTTGTAGAGGTAACATATTGTTGTAGTAAAACTTCAAAGCTGTCCTGCTGGCCTTTCCAACTCAAAGCAAATTGCTTCTTGTCCTTATGAACAGACACTGAGAAAAATGCCCTTGATGGATCAATAGCTATATACCACGTACCGAGAGATGCGTTCATGTCGTCAAGTAAGGACACCACATTTGATAATGCAGATGTATTTCCAGTCACTACATGATTGAGTTTTTGATGGTCAGTTATCATTCACCACAATCCATCTGTCTTCAGTGCTGATCAGATAGAAGAGTTAAAGGGAGATGTGTGGGAACCACCACCCTGAATCTTGCAAGTCCTCCGTGATGGAACTAATTTCTGCAATGCCTCCAGGGATACAATACCTTGGCAGAGGCAACTCTAAAAGCTCTATTTGCCTTTCCGACCTTAATAGCTGTTAGCAACCAGGCACACCTTGGCCCTGCCCTTTGGGGTACTGGCAGACTGTGTCACCCCTGCACCCATTCCAGGCAGTACCCTGACTCTACACAGGCACAAAAGGTTCCTTTAAGAGATAGCTCCTCCCATTTCTGCTCTCTGAAGAGGCAGGCAGGTATATGCCCCCCTTTCTCCTTTTCTCCCTTTCTGTATCTTCCCCTCTCTCTCTTCCCTTCCCCCAATAAGACTCCCCAGGTAAGCTCTGTCTGCATTTCGTGTTTTCAATCGCCTGCTGTGGTTGAGACTCACCTGCCAAGATCCATGTCTGCCATGTCATAACAATAGCCTGACTTGACAGATCAGGGGCCCAATGTGATAATTCTGCCAATTACCTTGTGTGTGTTCGTGTGCCTGCATGCCTGCGTGCGTACATACGTGTGTCTGTCTGTCTCTCTGTCTATGTGTATATGCTACTGTGCAAGCATGGAGGGTAGAGGATAGTTCCACGAACCCATTTGTCCTTCTACCATGGGTACCAAGTACTGAACCTAGGTCCTCAGGCTTGGCTCAAGGATTTTTACGCTGATCCATCTTGCTATCTCTTACTGTTTTTGCTGAATAGTGTTACATTCATGGCAAAGTTTCTCAAATTTTCTGTTTGACAATATAGGTGTGAAAAATAATGAAGGATATAATAATGAAAACGGTAGTATTTCTGTGTGAAATAGCTGCAATTGGGAGATGACATGGGCAGTGAACAAATTCACCAGGATCAGAGAAAAGCAGACATAGGACCAGCATGATGGCTCAGCAGGCAAAGGCACTTGCCACCAAGCCCGATGACACGATTTTGATGTCCTGGCCTCATGTGTTGGAGAGAATCAGCTCCTGTAAGCTGTCCTCTAATCACTCCATGTGCACTGTGGTGTGTGCAGGGATGCACATGCATGTACACCCACTCACTCACAAAAGAACTACTGCAAGTTACCCTGGTGTTGAGACACATATGCACACACAAACACAAATGAATTAATGTAATTTAAAAATAAGATAAACAGGGCTGGGTTAGTGGATATGTATTGCTTGAATCTAGCTTTGTCATGGAATATCTTGTTTTCTCCATCTATAGTGATTGAGACCTTTGCCGGGTATAGTAGTCTGGACTGGCATCCATGGTCTCTTAGTGTTGGTAGACTATCTATCCGGGACCTTCTATCTTTCAGAGTTTCCATGGAGAAGTCTGATGTAATTCTGATAGGTTTGCCTTTATATGTTACTTGGCCTTCTTCCTTAGCTGTTCTTAATATTCTTTCTTTGTCTTGTATATTTGGGGTCTTAATTATTATGTGGCAAGGGGACTTCTTGTGGTCTACTCTATTTGGTGTTCTGTAAGCTTCTTGTACCTTCATTGGCATGCCATTTTTAGGTTGGGAAAGTTTTCTTCTATGATTTTGTTGGATATGTTTTCTGCCCCTTTGAGGTGGTTTTCTTCACCTTCTGTACCTATTATTCTTAGGTTTGGTCTTTTCATGGTGTCCCATATTTCCTGGATGTTTTGTGTTAGGGATTTGTTGGACTTAAGATTTTTTTTGGTTGATGAATCAATTTCTTCTAGTGTATCTTCAACACCTGAGATTCTCTCTTCCATCTCTTGTATTCCGTTGGTAATGCTTGTATTTATAGTACCAGACCATTTGCCCAGCTTTTCTATTTCCATCCTTCCTTCAGATTGTGTTTTTTTTAATTGTCTCTATTTCAGTTTTCAACCCTTGCACTGTTTGAATTGTTTATTGAAATTTTCAGTTTATCTTTTCATCCATTTGTTGCATTTTATGAATGTTCTGGTTTTTTTTTCTTCCATTCCTTGCATTTTTTGGTTTGTTTTTTCTTCCACTTCTAGATTCAAGCAATACATATCCACTAACCCAGCCCTACAGAAAGTTCTGAAACAAAAACTCCAACCCAAGGAAGTTACCTACAACCAGAAAAACATAGGCATTAGATAATCCCACTTTACAAACAGCCAAAAGAAAAAAGGGGTGGAATTCCACACATAATTCCAACAACAACAACAACAACAACCATTCCAAATCAAAGAAGAATGAGCAATCAATGGTCATTAATATCCCTCAATATTAATGGCCTTAACTCACCCATAAAAAGACACAGGCTAACAGAATGGATTTGAAGACAGAACCCATCCATCTGCAGCATACAAGAAACACTTCTCACCGTCAAAGACAGGCATTACCTGAGAGTTAAAGGTTGGGAAAAGATTTTCCAATCAAATGGACCCAAGCAACAAGCAGGGGTAGCAATCCTAATATCTAACAAATTAGGCTTTAAAATAAAATCAATCAAAAGAGATGAAGGAGGTCATTACATACTCATCAGAGGCAAAATCCACGAAGATGAAGTTTCAATTCTGAACATCTATGCCCTAAATCCAAAGGTATCCACGTTCGTAAAAGAAACATTACTAAAACTCAAATCAAATAAAAAGCCCCACACACTTATAGTGGGAGTCTTCAACACCCCACTATCACCACTAGACAGGAATACCAGACAACACCAAAGACAATTTATGCTGTAGAGGTTATGGTGAAAGGGGAACACTGCTCCACTGCTGGTGGGAGTGCCAACTCTTACAGCCACTTTGGAAATCAGCATGGAGATTCCTCAGAAAAATGGAAATCAGTTTACTACAAGACCCAGCAACTCCACTCTTAGGCATATGTACAAAACATACAAATTCATATAACAGGGATGTCTGTTCCACTATGTTCATAGCATCATTATTTGTAATAGCCAGAACTTGGAAGCAACTTAGATGCCCTTCAACCGAAGAGTGGATAGAGAAAATGTGGTACATTTACACAATGGAGTACTATTCAGCAGAAAAGAAAAACAATGGAATCCTGAAATGTGCAGGCAAATGGATGGCACTAAAAGAAACCATCCTGAGTGAGGTAACCCAGTCACAAAAAGAGAAACATGGCATGTATTCTCTCATATATGGATTTTAGACATAGATCTGGGGAGTGCCAGCCTACAATCCCATGGCCAGAGAGTCTGGGAAACAGAACTTTCATTCAATGGCTGATGGAAGCAGAGGCAGACTCCCACAGCTAAACACTGAGCTGAACTCAAGAAATCCAGTGACAAAGAGGGAGGACTGATAAGCAAAGGGGTTAAGACTAGGCTGGCTTAACCCCCAGAAACAGCTGACCTAACAAGGGTTAGCTCTTGAATCCCAGGCTGATGGCTGGGAATCCAGCATGGGACTAATCAAGACTCCCTGAATGTGGGTATCAGTGAGGAGGCCTAGGTAATCTATTGAGCCTTGGGCAGTAGATCAGTACTCATCCCGAGTATACACACGGACTTTGGACTCCTATCCAACAATGTGAGGTGAACTCTCACCCTGGACTCTTGGGGGAGGGTCTAGGCCCTGCCCTGGATGAAATGACAGACTATGGACACCCCCATGGAGGGCCTCACCCTCCCTGGGGAAATGAGGGGATCTTGGAGGGATTGGTGGGAGGGCACGGGAGGAGGTGAGGGAAAGGAAGACGGACCTAGAATTGACATGTGAAGCAACCTTGTTTCTAATTTAAATTTTAAAATAAAATAAAATAAAGAAAAAATAAGATAAATAGAGGGAACAGTGCTACTATGTAAACTGTAGGACACCCACAGTGAGTTCAGACAGTAGCTAAAATCTCTCAGCAGGATATCTGGTGGAGAGTGTATGAAGGCCTTGCACTCAGAGAAGCACTAAGAGAACCTGGCATGTTATCACACAGAGGTGTCTTCTCGATGGAGGAGACAAATCAAATAACTGTGTACCATCCAGAAAGCTGAGAGTGGAGGTCACGAGTGACTTGGTGACCTTATTGCTATGTATGAAGGCAGATCTCACCCACCCTTTGCTATAGAGGCAGACCTCCCCCAAATTCCCCAGAGTGATTATTCCAGACTCTTCCCTCCCTAGACCGTTACCCATGCTTAGGGGAGATGTCACGTGTGCTCTATGACCTGCTGACCTCTGCTGAGAGCCTGTGAGCTCTAGAACCCACCCTCTTGGTCACATGTGCTTCATCAAATAGTTTCTCTGTAGTCACAGCCTAAGCTTTACTGTGCACCTGGGATTGGACTGATGGAGTCGACTGTGCCCTGGACACCTTTTCTCAAATTGTACTGCGTGGCATTAGACTCCCTGCCTTGAACTTAGAGAGACCCTCCTGCTTCTGCCTCTGCCTCTGGAGTGCTGGGATTAAAGGTATGGATGTCCATGTCCAGCTGGAAGAAGCTCTATGTTATGAGTTGTCTCTACTTTCTTTTTCTTTTTGTAAACTGATTATTTCATCTGCATTGATCTTCTTTGACTCTATACAGGTCTGCGTACCATGTTCATGCTCAGTAGCCAGGGAAACCTGACTGGAAGTCAAATACCCTGGAACTGGAGTTACAGCACAAGTGAGAGCAGCCATGTCATCAAACCTGGGCCTCTGGGAGAGCAGCCTGTGCTCTTCACCGCTGAGCTGTTACTTCAGCCCCAGTTCTCTATTCTAGACAATGTTTCCTGTCCAAGGCAGCCTAGGTCACCAGAAGCCAGACTCCTGATACTCAGTAAAGAGAAGAATCCTCCTGCAAGAGTGAGATTCATCCTCCAGCATGGGTGAAAATCCTACTTGGTTGTTATATAATACAAAGTGGTCAACCCTAAAATTATATACACATAAACAACAAAAGCAGACTTAGCAGGCCACATTGATACTTGGGCATATTTATTCACACATATTTAACAAAATAAAGAAAAAGAGACAATCAATTTGAAATTTTGGAGGCAGAAGGAGATTAAGGGAGAGGACATATGAGGGGAAGGATGGAGGAAAGGGGAAAATGGGGTAATTATATTTTAATGAAACTTAATAAAAATAAAAATTAAATTAAAAAGGAATGGAATTCTCTGTAGTGGTGTCACTGTCCCAAGCCATCCAGCAGTCAGGGCTATTTAGAATGATCTCTTTCTGGTACTGAATGGAAGCCTCTGTCGCCTTCCTCTGAAGCAGTCTGCTCAGAGCCAAATCACCCTTGTTCTGAGGCTAGAGTAGCCCAGCAGAGGTGTTCTTCCTAGAATGGCATCCACGGTGTGATGGGTGACTTTTCCTTATGTATTCTGTTTTCTGTCTCTGTCCTGTGTGTTTGTGAGAATTCTGGCATTGATACATCGATCCTTAGATGATACATCTTGATTATCAGGTAACATTTGCTCCTAAGTAGTCTACGTTCCCAGTATCCTTTACTAGATTTTCAGCAAAGATTCCAGAAGCATTTCTGTTCATGATTTTTATATTATACATTTGTTCCCTCAGTTCATTGAGCTAAGACTAACATCTCTGCCTGTACAGTGTGTCCATGTTCAGAAGTACACCTGTTAACAGAGCATCCTTAGGTATAGGCAGACCTCACATGAATGTGTCCAGACTCCCACAGTAAAAGCCCCCTGCTTCCTTTGCTGAGGAAAAGCATAGCTTTGGAAAAGTCTCATCTATCCCCACCCTCTGCAGGGAGGAAGACTCTCTCAGCGCTGTGTCTTAGCTGTGTTTGTTTTGTCTTCACACTTACGAGGATGGGAACCAACAGTAATGCATATACACAGCACCTCCATTTCTATTCATGTTCAACTGTACTTTTCCCTATTCTTCACTGGTCAACAGACTGAGGGAGGGAGACATCTGTGAGTTTGAGGCCAACCTGAACTGTACAGTGGGTTTCAGGCCAGTGAGAGGTATATACTGAGAGCCTGTCTCAAAACACAAAAACAAACAAAAAATCTTAAAGAACCTGGGTGGTGGTGATTCAAGCCTTTAACCCCAGCATTCAATAGGTAGAGGAGGTTGATATCTGTGAGTTCGAGGCCAACCTGGTCTATAAATCAAGCTCAACATCATTCAAGGCCCTGTCCCCCCCCCAAAAAAAACACTTAAATTAATAGATATGGTTACTTTTAAACTTTTTTTGATTCGAGGTCTCTCCATGTAACTGCCTGATATAGGTCCTGGAGTGAAATTTGAGTTCCCTATAACAGCATTGTGTGCTCCTAACAGCTGAGTCATCTCTCCAGGCAAAAATCTAAGTATTAAATCTTTGTAATTTTAAATCAACAGGTTTACTCTTTCAAACATTTAAAAGTTGATTCTTTTATCAACATAAAAGCATTCACACTAGTGATCTTTGAGAATTGCATTCAGAGAGTTGTCTTCCTAGAACACAGAATTCCCATTTGTCACCTCAACTCCTTATACATTTATTTTTATTTTTGAGCCCAGAACTCACTGTGTGGTCCTAGCTGGCCTCAAACTCACAGATCCATCTGCCTCACCCCCACATGGGTTAGGGTTAAAGGCGTAAGTCACAATACCTGGCCACATTTATACTCTTTATGTACCTTATATACAACATACCACAAACTGATATTTATACTTTATATGTAACATCTATACAATACATCACAAACTGATAGGTAAATAAGAAAAATTCCTTTTAGAGCTCACATAAATATAACATGCTCATAGCATGCTTCTTTTAAACATTGTATGGACCTTCTCTCGCAGGTTTTTTTCCAGTTTCTTCGTTAAGTTTATTTGTTTATTTTAATTTTTGTTTGTGCATGCCTGCATGAACGTGTGTGCTTGCCTAGTGCTCTCAGAGGTCAGAAAAGGCTTGGGTCTGGTGGAGTGACAGGAAAGTGAGCCAATTGGATTCTGGGAAACAGAATCCAGTCTTCTGCAAGGGCACCACAGAGTCTTGACAGCTGAGCCTTCTCCACAGACACTGCAGGTTTCTCAAGGTGGTGAGCCAGTACCATGGGAAGATGGTTCTACTTAATATTTCTAATGATGACAACTGGGCAGCCCAAGCACACCACCTCAGAAGAGGAAGAGCCGCTGTAGAACTCTTAGTCTTGGTTGTCATGTTCACACTAAGCCTGTGTAAATCAACCATAAGCCCATGCTTTACACTTGCCAGATACCCAGTGTGCTGCACGCGGGGATGCAGGACCCAGCAGGGTCATCTGGGTGGAGAAAGCCGTCTTCATCCCCTTCCGCTCCCGTCATCTTAGCCACTGTTCATAAGGTGGTGACAATGTACCATGTGTACCTCTAACGCATGCAGGGGCTGTCAGTGACTGTCCAACCACTTCTGTAGTCAGCATCAGCGTGGAACTCTACCTGCTGGTTCCCACGTTCAGGTACAACGAGCAGCCTTGGGAAGTGAATTTCTGAGCCAGAAGTCATACAGTAAGGCAGACTGAGCATGCCAGTGGAGTGCTGGTGAGGGTTTAAAGACCCCTCAGTGGAAGGCCTGCAGCTGGGCAGGGAGTCTTCACATCATTCTCGCTGCTGCTGGCTGCTGCTTCAGCGCTGTCACAGATTCCAGGCAGGGGCGTCAAAGTTGATTGTGGACTTGGGAGAGAGGGCCAGGGTGCCATAGTCCCATGTGGATCCCAAGACAAAGACAGACACTAACGGTCCAAAAAGCTGGGATGCAGAGGCTGCACGAGCTGTGTCGTTTGCTCTTCTGAAATAGGGTCTCTCCTATAACCCAGGCTTGCCTAAACCTCACTGACAGGATGTCCTTCTGTGTACATGTTTCTCTTATCGGTTGGTGTATGAAACACTGTTTGGCCAATGGAGGCCGGAAGACAGGAGGGGCTAGGAGATGAGAATTCTGGGAAAGGTAGGCAGAGAGGGCCAATAGAAGACACCATGTAGCAGACCGCCGCCGGTCCCGAGGCCTCTGATCGTCTTCGTCCGCGGCGGAACGCACGGGACGGGGCGTGGGGGCCGTGCGCGGTCGGGCCGCACGTGACGTCACCACGCAGCGCGCTGCCGTCCCCAGCGTCTCCCGGACGCTGTGCCCTGGGCGCCGAGCGCTCAGCTCAGGAGCGCATGCGTGGACTCGGTGCTGGGCGCAGAGTCCGCGTCGGGAGCGCATTTGCTGCGGACGCCGGGGCGGCCACACTGCCCGGGCTCCCGGCCTCGGGTGTCAGAATCCACTGCGCTGTTGTGACTTGGTCCCGAGTGTTCGCGTAGGGTCTGCTGATCGCCTGAGTCTTCCTCGGACAGTGCGGTCTCATTGCAGCAGTGTGGGTCGTTTTGAAGTCGGATGGTGTCACTGTGTGTGCTGTTACCTAATCTGTGTTGATCACTTTTCCATTCATTTGAGCATTATTCAGTTTCCATGAGTTTGTAGGCTTTCTGTAATTTGTGTTGTTGTTGTATTCAAAGTTTAAGCCATGATGATCCAATTGATACAGGGAGTTATTCCAATTTTTTTTTAATCTATGGATTAATGTTTTGTGACAGAGTACATAGTCACTTTTAGAGACAGTTTCATGAGGTGCTGAGAATAAGGTATATTATTTTGTTTTGTGGTGGAATGTTTTATAGGTGTCTGTTAAGCCCATTTGAGTCATAACATCTGTTAATTCCCTTATTTCTCTGTTAAGTTTCTGTCTGGCAGACCTGTCCATTGGTGTGAGTGGGTTGTTGAACTCTACCAGTATTAGTTTGTGGGTTTTGATGAGTGATTTAAGCTTTAGAAATGTTTCTTTTAGAAATGTGGGTGTCCTTGTATTTGGGGCATAAATGTTCAGAATTGAGAATTCATCTTGGTGGATTTTTTCCTGTGATGAATATGAACTTTCCTTCTTCATCTCTTTTGATTAATTTTAATTTGAAGTCTATTTTGGTAGATATTAGGGAGGCTACACCAACTTATTTCTTACATCCATATCTTTTTTCTAACCCTTTACTCTGAGGTAATATCTGTCTTTGAAGTTGAGTTGTATTTCTTTATGCAACAGAAGGATGGATCCTGTTTTTGTAAACATTCTGTTAGCCTGTGTCTTTTTTATAGGCGAATTGAGTCCATTGATATTAAGAGATATTAGTGACCATTGATTGTTACTTTTTGTTTTTGTTGGTGGTGGTGCAGTGTGTGTATTTCCCTTCTTTGGGATTTCCTATTTGGGATTATGCATTGCCTGTGTTTTCATCTAACTTTCTTGGGTTAGAATTTTCCTTTTACTAGTTTCTGTATGGCTGGATTTGTGGATACGTCTTTTTTAAGTCTGGGTTTCTCATGAAATATCTTGTTTTCTCAATCTGTGTTGATTGAAAGTTTTGCTTAGTATAGTAGTCAGGGCCAGCATCCATGGTCTTTTAGTATCTGCAAAATGTTTGTCCAGAATGTTCTGTCTTTGAGAGTCTTAATTGAGAATTTGGGTGTAATTCCAGTAGGTCTGCCTTCATATGTTACTTGGACTTTATTCCTTTGATGCTCTTAGTTTTGTTTTTGTTTTTGTTTTTGTTTTAGTTATCCTGTATGTTTAGTGTTCTGATTATTAAGTAGCAAGGGTACCTTTTCTTTTTGTGCCAGTCTATTTGGTGTTCTGTACGCTTGTATCTTCACGGGCATGTTCTTGTTTAGGCTGGGAAAGCTTTCATCTGTGATTTTGTTGAATATATTTTCTGAGTCGTTGAGCTGGTTTCATTCTCCTTCTGTCCCTATTATTCTTAGGTTTGGTCTTTTCATGGTGTCCCAGATTTCCTGGATGCTAGTATTAATACTTTGTTGGATTTAATATTTTCCTCTATTTTATCTTCAGTGGCTGAAATTCTGTATTCCATCTGACATTCTGTTGGCTATGCTTTCATCTGTGGTTCATGCTCATTTACCCAGATTTTCTGTTTGCAGTCTTCCCTCAGTTTGTGTTTTCTTTATTCCCTTGATTCAATTTTCAAGTCCTGAACTGTTTCCTTCACCTGTGTTGTTGTTTTTCTTGGCATTCATTAAGGGATTTGTTGATGTTTTCCAATTTTCGTTGCCTTTTCCTCTGTTTCTTTCAGGGAATTTTTCATTTCCTCTTTTCGAGCCACTTTTGTCTTCCTAAAGATCATTTTCTTCTGTTTCATCGACGTTGAGATGTTCAGAATTTTACTGTTGTAGAATCACTAGGTTCTGGTGGTGCCATATTGCTCTTTATGTTGTTGAATGTATTCTTGCACTGCTGCCTACCCATCTGGTTTGGGGGTAATTATACTCATATTGTGGGGTAATTTTTCGAATCAGTACACCAATTAGTACCTAGGTGGTGCCTGTATCTTAGGGGACCACTCTTTCTGCAATCAGTGCAACTGGTGTCCATGCTTCTGGGTGCTCCTCCTGACCATGTACTGGGGAGTGTTGGTTAGGGTCCCACTGGATAGACCTTGGGGTCTAGGTCCTAGAAATAGGGGCTCTCCAACCAGGAGACACTGAAAAATGGTGATGGAATTAAAATGTTCCTTCAACTTAATTATCGATATCATTAAACAGATAACTCTTTTTTTTTTTTTTTGTTTTGTTTTGTTTTTCAAGACAGGGTTTCTCTGTATTGTTTTGGAGGCTGTCCTGGAACTCGTTCTGTAGACGAGGCTGGCCTCGAACTCACAGAGATCTGCCTGCCTCTGCCTCCCAAGTGCTGGGATTAAAGGGGTATGCCACCAACATCCGGCAAACAGATAAGTCTTACAAAGAAAATGGAGTGTTTTATATGGCACTATTCCTCTATTTTTCCTAGAGCTTCTTTCAATCAGTTGGGATTTTCATGTGTCATCGTAGAGAGACTTTTTTGTTTGTTTGCTTGCTTTTCTTTCTTTGAGATGGACCTTATTGGGCAAAGATTCACCCTGAAGTCCCATTTCTCGTGCTTCCACTTCCCAGTTGGTGAGATAAGACATATCAGTTAGGTCTCCTTGCCTTCTGAAAAAGACCTTTCACTGATGTTTTCATTTGAAGGAGACCTCTGTTCTGCAGGCTACAGTCTTTAACATAAACTTCAATATTTTATTTTCAGGGCTATGCATATAATTACAAAGGGATCTGGTGGTTGTAAATTGACAAGCAGGGTCCTATGGATCCTTGCTGGTGGACAGTGAAATCCTGCTTCTTTTAGATACAAACTTTCCTAGTGCATTCGATGGATCTGCCTCCTCTGAGATAAACATGTCTTCTGCTGCTAATAACAGTAAGACACTGAAGCCATGGAAGCAGCTGTTCCGGCAGCAGTATCAGGTAAACAGGCCGGCTTCTGGGCCTGTGTTCCAGTGCCTGCGGATCGCCTGGGAACTGCACAGAGCTTCCAATCCCAGTAGGAGCCAAGCACCCCAGACTCCAGGTCTTCTCTCCCACCAACAAGACCAGGAAACCAGAGGAGCCAGGGAGTCCAGGGAAGCAGCTGTTCCGGCGGCAGCATCAGGTAAACAGGCGGGCTTCTGGGCCTGTGTTCCAGTGCCTGGGGGTTGCCTGGGAACTGCACAGAGCTTCCAATCCCGGCAGGAGCCAAGCACCCCAGACTCCAGGACTTCTCTCCCACCAACGAGACCAGGAAACCAGAGGAGCCAAGGAGACCAGGGGAGCAGCTGTTCCGGCCGCAGGATCAGATACAACAGGATCCAGAATAGGGTCCAGAGGACCAGGTAGGAGGCTAAGCGCCCCAGATTCCTGTTCTTCTTCTCCACCCACGGGACCAGAACGAGGACAAGAACCACCAGATTATTGGACTTGCTAGCACCCACCAAAAGGGAACTCTGGTCCCCAGACCAGTAAGGGGCTCTTTCTGCACCCACTAGAAGAAGAGATGGGAAAGAGACAATACAAAAACACACTCAGCAACAGAAAAACAAATATGACACCGCCAGATTCTAGAGACTCCACACCAGCAAGACTCCAACATTCCAATGCGAACGAAGCAGAAGAGAACGACCTTAAAACCACTTTCATGAAAATGATAGAGGCCCTAAAAGAGGATATAGGAAAATCCCTCAAAGAAATGGAAGAAAAAACAAACCAAAAAATGCAAGAAATGGAAGAAAAAACAAATCAAAAAATGCAAGAATTGGAAGAAAAAACAAACCAAAAAAGGCAGGAAATGGAAGAAGAAATGAAGCAAAAAATGCAAGACATGGAAGAAAAAACAAAGTAAAAAATGCAAGAATTGGAAGAAGAAACATACCAAAAAAGGCAGGAAATGGAAGAAGAAACAATGCAAGAGATGGTAGAAAAAACAAAGCAAAAAATGAAAGAAACGGAAGAAGAAACTAACCAAAAAGGGCAGGAAATGGAAGAAGAAACAAAGCAAAAAATGCAAGAAATGGAACAAAAAGCAAACCAAAAAATGCAAGAAATGGAAGAAAGAACAAACCAAAAAATTCATAAAAGGCAAAAAATGGACGAAAAGATAAACTGAAAATTGCATAATTACTCCCTTTTTAAGCAATGAAAGAAGAAAATCCAAAATACCCTTAACGCCAACAATAGGGAAAGGGGGCGTTGTATTTCTTAGAGTTACTTCCTGCTGAAATAGGGCGACAGTGACTTTGGAATCCTGTAGGAAAAATATAAGGCAATGAAAAGTCTCGAGAGCAATAGCTGTAACTTTTGTAGCTAGTCTCTGAGTGGCAGGAGATGCTTGACTGAAGTTCTTATCTGAAGCTCTGGCCAGAGTTTTGTAAGAAGGGGCACCATCTTAGGTAGTTAGTGTGGAATTGTCTAGAGCAGTATAGTTCTAAACCAGTCTCAGAGTGGTGTTTACTGGTGCAGAAACATCAAGTTGAATCAAGTGGAATCAATGTAATGGGGCCCCATCTTCTTTCCAGAGACTTCATTGATTGCTGTCAGGAAATGTTATTGTTCACTGTGGAAAACTTAAACATTAATATCAACACAGAAAGTTTAAATTTTGTAGGTATTCTTACTGGGAAAGGTAATAATAAGGATGAAAGCAAGTATGAGGGAAATTAGGATATCTGAGAGATAACAGAGTTTTGACAAATGATAGTCCCTAAATTTTGCTTTCTTTTGTCTTATACCAGTTGGCTTTTTATTTTATTTTAACAATATGCTTGAATTTCGAGGAAGAAAGCCAAATGTAACTCCAAAGCCAGCATTGGTTTTACATGAATTGGGACTACCAGAGTACTAGGAAGTAAGGAAATAAAGAATTTTATGTATAAAGATCCTACTAAGAATAGATATTGGTACCATAAGTCAAATCCTTCTTTGATGGTTCTTTTCAATAGCTATCCTTTTTTATTTATGCATCAACACTTTTGGCTTGTTGAAGATGGGTGTTTTCTGTTTTCTTGTAAAGACAAGAACAGAACATTGCCCCTACCTTTGTGAGGTCTCCATACAGCTTGTGGAATATACCTCATCATCAAGAGGTTTCTCCTGTTCAAATCAGAACTTGATCAACTTTGATGGTATCCAAAGCTTTCCTTCTTCTGTAGAAACAAAGGAAAAATCCCTACCCCATACTAAGGTCAATACATCCTTGAAGTACACAGACTGATTTAGTTCTGAAGTTTTTTTTTTTTCTATTGTCCAATGTCATTCCCCGGCTATTTTTCCTTTTTCATTACCATTAAGAAAGTTTAAGGTTAGTAAAGCATTATGTAATCTGTTTGGGGGGGGGTCTTGGCTCCCCCTGCCTGCCTACAGAGCATTTCCTTTAAAGTGCAATTAGATCTCTCAACAACTGTTTGTCCTGTAGGATTGTGTGGTATTTCAATAACATGCATTATGTTATAATATTTGAAAAATTGTTTCAATTTACTTGGAGCATTGCCAGTTTTTATTTGTGCATGTGTACTCATAATAGTCATTGCCTCTAATAGGTGTGTGATAACAGATTCAGTGCATTCAGAGATCAGAGCAGTTACCCATTAAAATCCTGAAAATGGTATACATATTTTAATTTTCCAAATTCTGCAAAGTGAAACACATCCATTTGCCAAATTTCATTTCTATGTATTCTTTTAGGGTTACTACCTGATGGTAAAGGAGTCTGATTATAGAAGGAAGAAGTAGGTTTTTTAATTTTTTACTGTTTCCTCAGCTTGTTACATGATGGAAAAATCCTTTTTTAAGCCTTTGCTATTCATATGTTGTTATTTATGAAATTCTGAGACCTCCAGAACACTTCCTATTAATAAACGATCAATTTTATTTATGCTAGAGGACCTGGCAGACCTATATGAGATCTGATGTGTAATAATTGCATAAACAACGAAGTTAATTCTGTATCATCAGGAATAAATTCAGCTATTTCAATGTGTATCTCTACATATTGAGGGTCAGTAACTATATGGAGAGTTTCTGAAAATCCATAAATACCTTGAGAATGGCATACAACTATGCCTTTTGTATAGAGTTATAAGGGCTTTCAAGCACTGTACTTATATTGCTGTCTTACCTGATTTGTTTGCACCAGTATAGAATGTAGGGACTTACCTGATTTGTTTGTACCAGTGTAGATATTGGTGTTTTCCTTACAATACGCGGAAGGATCCAAATGGTTTATTTATGAATTTTATTCTCTTACTTTTGGGGTAATTGTTGCTATTCATGCCCAAAAAAACTACTGCAAACTCTTTGCCAGTATTTATTATCTTCCCATAAGGAGGGAATTTCCTCATTAGTTAAAGGTAATATGATTTCTGCTGAGTTAATTCCTGTCAGTTGATGAACTCTTAATTTGCCTTTTAAAATAAAATCAGAAATCTTTTCTATATATGCTTCTACATTTTTATTCTGTTTATGTGGTAAAAAATATCCATTCTAATATGTTATATTTCCTCTGCATCAAAAATCCCTGAAGAGTATTTCATAGATGGTAATATAACCAGAATATAGTCTATCTTGGAGCCACAAAGTCCACACATGCTTCTAATATTCATTTTTCTATCTATTCTAATTCTCTTTCAGCTTCAGCTGATAAGATTCCTGGACTTTTTAAGTCCTTGTCCCCTTTTAGGGTCTTTTCAAATGATATAAACCATGTCGTTCTACTCCAATAATAGTCTGTAGCTGGGAAATCTCTCCTACCAATTTTTGAATATCAGTAAGAGTCTGATTTCTGTCCCTCCTGATCTCTACTTTTTGTGGTCTCATTTTCTGTAGACTTATTTTATATCCTAAATAATTGATAGAATCCCCTCTTTGTATTTTTTGGGGGCAATTTGTAATCCCCAGTGAGGTGAAACTTCCTTTACTTCCTCAAACATTTTTTCTAACATCTCTGCCTTAGAATCAGCTACCAATATATCATCCATATAGTGGTAAATTGTAGATTGTGGAAACTTTACAAATTATTTCTGATGGTTTTCGCACAAAATATTGGTACTGGGTATGGCTATTTAACATTCCTGATGGCAAGACCTTTCATTGATATCTCTTGACAGACTGAGAATTAATGTAATTATGCACCGTGAAGGCAATCTTTTCCTTATCTCTTTCTTGTAAAGATAGAGCAAAGAAACAATCTTTTAAATAAATAACTATAATAGGCCATACTTTGGGTATCAGAGAAGGCAAGGGCATTCCAGCCTGTAGAGAGCCCATTGGCTGAGTTACTTTATTGATGGCTTTCATGTCTGTAAGCATTCTCCATTTTCTACATTTCTTTTTGTTAACAAATGCAGGAGAATTCCAAGGATTTGAATATTCTTCAATATGTCCAGCATTTAGCTGTTCTTGAACCAACTTTTCTAGAGTCTCTAATTTCTCAGAGTTCATATGCCATTACCCCACCTAGACAGGTTCATCAGTTAGGCAATTTAATGGTATGGCTTTTGGTTCCTCTGCTAATTTGGCACTTATATCCTGTTTTAGTACAGCCTGGATAGTTGGTATCTGTTTTATATAATGCCTTACAATATTTTTCCACAAACACAACTTTGTTTATGCTTATGGAATATATGGAGGAATATTAATCTGAGTATCCCATTGCTGCAATGGATCATGGCCCCATACCTTTATTATTATAGCTTTCACATATGGCCTCAGCACTCCTCTTTGTCCTTCTGGCCTTATACATTCAATCCATATTGTTCTTTGCTTTACCTGAGATAGGGTTCCAATCACAAAGAATTGAATGTTTACTTCCTAAAGAGGCCAACTTGGATTCCAAGATTCTTGAGTTACAATGGTAATGTCTGTTCCCTGTGTCAAGGAGCTCCACAAGCATAATGGTATTTATTTGTACTCTTAATTTTGGTCTTTGATCATTTATAGAAGTCTAACAAAATCTATGTTTTTTGTTTCTTCCATGAATATTTGATTCATCCTCCATAGCTAATCTACCATTCAGAGCAGTATGATTTTTTTTTACAATAGGTATTGGACTTTCTAATTGTTCTGAAGAAAATTGTCCTCCACAGTGACTGGGAATGTCTGAACAGCTATCAACATGGGGCCTTTGAAAGCCCCCCCACAAGGAGGTTCTTGATGGTAAATGGTTTCCTTGCTTGTTCCTGGTCAATCTACATTCATTGGTCTAGTGTCAGCCTTTGCTGCATCTTCTACATAATCTAAAAGTTTGGGGCCTTCTGTTTGAGTTATTCCTAAGAGAAGCATTATTTCTAGGAATGCCTTGTCTACAATTTCTTCTCAGATGTCCTATTCTACCATAATTGAAACATTTGGTATTTTGTTGTCTTTTCATACCTTTGGAGATTGTTTATCCTACCCAAGCCTCAGCTTCATAATCAAAAGACTCAATATTTGCTGTGTGCAACGTCCATTCATCCAGTGGTGTTGGTCTGATCTTTAAGAGCACGAGCACATTTTGCATTCTAAATTAGGATTTTCTTAAGCTATAAATTCAATGAGTATTCATCTAACATATGAATCTGCTTCCACTGTCTGTACCGCTTTAGTCAAACTTTGCCTTGTAACCCCTTAGTATAGGACTCAATTCTTTTCCCTGATTCTTGAATCTTGTCCCAATCATTCAAGGCTGCTGTATGGCATAGGGACAAGATCATATTCAGCTTGAGTCTCTGCATCAGCATAAAGACTCTCACCAAGAATTTTATCTTGGGGAGCCTTATAACCTTTCTTTTGGCCTTGATATTCAAGTGCTTTGGACTCTTCCCTCCATAAAGCCTACCACTCAATTTGGGGACCAATTTAAAGGACAGCTGAGACTAATTTTCTCTAGTCATTAGGGGTTATCCTATATCTTGTAGCCCATGACCCTACTAGTTGCCTCACATATGATGACGGCATACCATGAGAGACTACTGTTTCCTTAATATGTTTTAAATCTTTCATTGGTATTGACTACCAATGACATTCAATGAATATTTCCAGATGTCTTTTAGTTGCTGATTTTTCAATAACAGTAATTGGATAAACCATAGGAAATGACATTATGACCTTTGGTAAGTCATCTCTGACTCTGAAAGTTACTGGTAATATTAAATCCCTTTCATAACCTATTGTTTTTACCTCCACCATTGTTTCTCTGAGTATTTGAATTGTCTGTACAGTATAAACTTCTAAGAAGTTCATAAAATATCTTGTTCTCTTCACTTATGTATGATTCTAGAGATTTAATATTCTTATCCTTAGAGATTACCTGGATGGCATGTAGATTGCTTTCCAAAAACAATGTTCTATCTGCTAGCTTGTCATTAATCTCAGACATGGAACATATTTTTCTGTTAGTATTTCAATATTTTTCCATTTTTTTGAATTCTGTTTATTGAATACCCATTGCTGCATTCAGTGTTCTCAATCCTTCTTACTAAGCTCTCATTACTAATCTGTAAAGAGTTTTTAAGGGTCTGAATCCTTTTCACTAAATTCTCATTAGCAGTCTGTAAAGTCCGTATGGTTTTATATAAGTTCCTCATTCTTCTCTCTATTATCAAATGATTTCTTTAAGTATATTATATGGATTATCAAGTTAATAGCCACCATGGATAGTAAATATGTTCCAGGTATAAGAAACGAAAAGGTTTTTACTTCCTGTATAGTAATATTATCTGCCATTGCTGTGGAGTACTTAATTGTACCTTAAGTAGATTCCTGTTACGTGGAGTTCTGGGTGATTGTTGGCTTGTAGGGAGCCATTCTGTTGGGTGAGCAAACACAAGTGGACAGAAAGACTGCTACAACTCAGAAAGCTTTGGGCTACTTTTCCCAGGTGTGAGCCTGCAAATCCATGGCATGCAAAGAGCACCATAAAGTACTGGCTTTTCACAGCACATGCGGCAGGAAATGTGCAGCAAAACAGTGGCTGAGGCAGAATACAAAAGCCTGGGCCCTATTGCCAGCCATGTGGGGTGATTACAGGGACTCACAACTGAAGGAAAGGGTGTAATGTAAAGGGTTTCACTAAACCAAAGATAAATGATAAATGTGTGTTTATTGGTGAACAATTACATAGAAAAATACAAAGAACCGAGGGAACTCTTCTCTTCCCCCCTTACCAGATCATCTGACCCAAGAGAAATATCCACACAAGAGAGACCACACCTTTCACTTCCCTCTTTCCACTTCTGTCTGCCTGAAGCCATGCCCATGTGGGTGTGGCCACCGTTACAGGCAAGACCACTACATAACATGGCAATAAACTTGTGGGGATGTGATTTGTTATAGAAATGGAATACTAAGATTAACATTTCCCCAATCTTAAAAACAAACCATGAATTAACAAATAATAAGAAGTCCACAGTCAGATAGTTCCCCTGCCTAACTCTACCAGAAATTCAAACAAGGGATAATACCAATACTGCTCAAATTGCTCCACACAATAGTAACAGAAAGGCGACTGTCAAACTATTTTTATGAGGCTACAATTACCTTGGTACCAAAACCACACAAAGGCACAACTAAGAAAGACAATTATAGACCAATCCCCTTCATGAACATTGGTGCAATAGTACTCAGTAAAACACTGGCAAACCAAATCCAAAGATACATCAGAAAAATCATCCACAATGATCAAGTAGGCTTCATCCCAGGGATGCAGGGATCATTCAACATATGAAAATCATCAATTTAATCCACCATATAAACAATCTGAAAAAGAAAACCACATGATCATCTCACTACATGCTGAAAAAGCCTTTGACAAAATTGAACACCCCTTCATGATAAAGGTCTTGGAGAGATTTGGGATAACAGGAACACACCTAAACACAATAAAAGCAATATGCAGAAAACCAGCATCCAATAACAAACGAAATGTAGAGAAACTCAAGGTGGGAAAGGTTGTCCACTCTCTCCATACCTGTTCAGTATTGTACTTGAAGTTCTAGGTAGACAACAAACAGAGATCAAAGGGACACAAATTGGAAAGGAAGAAGTCAAACTTTCACTGTTTGCAGATGATATGATAGTTTACATGAGTGACCCAAAAAAATTCTACAGCTCATAAACACCTTCAGCAGTGTGGCAGGATACAAGATTAACTAAAAAAATCAGTAGCCCTCCTATATATAGATGATGAATGGGCTAAGAAAGAAATCAGAGAAACATCACACTTCACAATAGCCACAAACACCACAAAATATCTTGGGGTAAATTTAACCAAAAAAAGATAGAAATACCTGTATGTCAAGAACTTTGAGTCTATAAGGAAGAAATTAAAGAAGACACCAGGAAATGGAAAGATCTCCCATGTTCTTGGATAGTTAGGATCAACATAGTAAAAATGGCAATGTTACCAAAAGCAACCCACAGATTCAATTCAAGCCTGAGAAAATCCCAGCAAAATTTTTCACACAACTTGGAAGAACAATACTCAACTTTATTTGGAAAAACAAAACCTAGAATAGCCAAAACAACACTTTCCATTGTAAATATAATTTTAGCTTCTTTGTCAAATATCAGGTGTTCATAGGTGTTCAGGTTAAAACCAAGGTTTTCAATTTGATTCCATTGGTCTACCTGTCTATTTTTGTGCCAATACCAAGCTGTTTTCAGGACTTTAGCTCTATAATAGAGCTTGAAGTCAGGGATGGTGATGCCTCTGTAAGTTCCTTTATTGTACAGGGTTGTTTTGGCTATCCTGCGTCTTTTGTTTTTCCATATATAGTTGGCTATTGTTCTTTCAAGATTGTGAAGAATTGTGCTGGTATTTTGATGGGGATTGCATTGAATCTGTAGATTGCTTTAGGCAAGATTCCCATTTTTTACTATGTTGATCCTACAAATCCAAGAGCATGGGAGATCTTTCCATTTTCTGGTATTCTCTTTAATTTATTTCTTGAGAGACTCAAAGTTCTTGCTATACAGGTCTTTCACTTGTTTGGTTAGCGTTATCCCCAGATATTTAATGTTGTTTGTGGCTATTGTAAAGGGTGATGTTTCTCTGATTTCTTTCTTAGCCCATTTGTCATCTGTATATAGTAGGGCTACTGATTTTTTTAGTTAATCTTGTATCCTGCCACTTTGCTGAAGGTGTTCTATAGGTAGGATTTCCCATGTAGAGTTTTTTGGGTCACTCATGTAAACTATCATATCTTCTGCAAATAGTGAAAGTTTGACTTCCTCCTTCCCAATTTGTATCACCATAATCTCCTTTTGTTGCCTTATTGCTCTAGCTAGAACTTGAAGTACAATATTGAAAGAGGTGTGGAGAGAGTAGACAGCCTTGTCTTGTTCCTTATTTTAGAGGAATTGTTTGAATTTCTCTCTGTTTAGTTTGATGTTAGCTTTTGGTTTACTGTATATTGCTTTTATTATGTTCAGGTATGTTCCTATTATCCCTGATCTCTCTAGGACCTTTATCATGAAGGGGTGTTGGATTTTGTCAAAGGCTTTTTCAGCATCTGGTGAGATGATCATGTGGCTTTTCCTTTGCATTTTGTTTATATGGTGAGTTACAGTGATAGATTTTCATGTGTTGAACCATTCCTGCATCGCTGGGATGATGCCTACTTGATCATGGTGGATGATTTCTCCGATGTATTCTTGGATTCGATTTGCTAGTATTTTATTGAGTATTTTTGCATCGATGTTCATGAGGGAAATTGGTCTGTAGTTCTCTTTCTTAGTTGTGTCCTTGTGTGGTTTGGGTACCAAGGTAATTGTAGCCTCGTAAAAGAGTTTGGCAGTGAACCTCCTGCTTCTATTGTTTGGGATACTTTGAGGAGTATTGGGAATTAGCTCTTCTTTGAATTTCTGGTAGAATTCTGCACTGAAGCCATCTGGGCATGGGCTTTTTTTAGTTGAAAGACTTTTGATGACTGTTTCTATTTTATTACAGGTTATAGGTCTCTTTAGATTGCTTATCTGTTCTTGTTTTAAATTTGGCAAGTGATATTTATCCAGAAAATTGTCCATTTCCTTTAATTTTTTTTAATTTTGTGGAGTACATGTTTTCAAAGCATGACCTGATGATTCTCTGGATTTCCTCGGTGTACATTGTTATGTCCCCCTTTTCATTTCTGATTTTGTTAATTAGCATGCTCTTTCTCTGCCTTTTGGTTAGTTTGGATAAAGGTTTTCCTATCTTGTTGATTTTTCTGAAAGAACCAATTCTTTGTTTCATTGATTCTTTGCAATGTTTTCCTAGTTTCTACTTCATTGATATTAGCCCTCAATTTGATTATTTCCTGCTGTCTACTCCTCTTAAGTGAGTTTGCTTCTTTTTGTTCTAGAGTTTTCAGTTGGGCTATTAATTCTCTAGTGTGATTTTCTCCAGTTTCCTCATGTGGGCACTTAGTGCTATGAACTTTCCTCTCACCACTGCTTTCAAAGTGCCCCATAAGTTTGGCTATGTTGTGTCTTCATTCTCATTGAATTCCAGGAAGTCTTTAATTTCTTTATTTCTTCCTTGACCCAGGGATGGTGCAATTGTGCATTGTTCAATTTCCATGAGTTTGTAGGGTTTCTGTGATTTGTGTTGTTGAACTCTAGCTTTAAAGCATGGTGATCTGATAAGATACAGGGGTTTATTTCAGGTTT
The DNA here is from genome assembly GCF_017639785.1 of Mesocricetus auratus. Classification (NCBI taxonomy): domain Eukaryota; kingdom Metazoa; phylum Chordata; class Mammalia; order Rodentia; family Cricetidae; genus Mesocricetus; species Mesocricetus auratus. The sequence continues at coordinate 104,286,487 of NW_024429266.1, read as the reverse complement.
TTTGTATCTGTGGAGGTGTGCTTTGTTTCAATTATGTGGTCAATTTTAGAGAAGGTTCCATGTGGCCCTGAGAGGAAGGTATATTCTTTTGTGTTTGGATGGAATGTTCTATAGATGTCTGTTAAGCCCAATTGGGTCATAACTTCAGTTAGTTCTTTTGTTTCTTTGTTAAGTTTCTGGCTGGTAGTCTTGTCTAGTGGTGAGAGCAGAATGGTGAGGTCTACTACTAATGTGTGAGATTTTATGTGTGATTTGAGCTTGGGTGCCTTTGTATTTGGGGCATAGATTTTCAGGATTGAGACTTCATCTTGATGGACTTTTCCTGTGATGACCATGAAATGTCCTTCTTCTCTTTTGATTGATTTTAATTTGATGTCTAACTTGTTAGATACTAGGATTGCTACACCAGCTTGTTTCTTGGGTCTGTTTTATTGGAAAATCTTTTCCCAACCCTTTACTCTGAGGTAACATCTGTCATTGACATTGAGATGTGTTTCTTGTATGCAGCAAAGAATGGGTTCTGTCTTTGTATCCATTCTGCTAGTCTGTGTCTTTTTATAGGCAAATTAAGACCATTGACATTGAGGGATATTCATTACCATTGATTGTTGATTCTTGTTTGTTTTGGATTTATTGGTGGTGGTGTTATTGTGTGGGGGTTTCCCTCCCTTTTTCTTTTGGTGTTTGGTAAAGTGGGATTATCTATTGCCTATATCTTTGTGAGTGTAGTTATCTTCCTTGGGTTGAAGTTTTCCTTCCAGTACTTTCTGTAGGACTGGATTTGTGGATATGTATTGTTTAAATCTGGTTTTGTCATGGAACATCTTGTTTTCTCCATCTATGGTAATTGGAAGCTTTGTTAGGGACAGTAGCCTGGGCTGACATCCTTGTTCCGTTAGCATTTGTAGGACATCTGTCCAGAATCTTCTGGCTTTCATAGTTGCCATTGAGAAGTTGGGTGTAATTCAGATAAGTCTCCTTTTATATGTTACTTGGCCTTTTTCTTAATATTTTCTCTTTTGATATTTTGATTATTATGTGTTGAGGGGATTTCTTTTTCTGGTGCAGTCTATTTTATGTTCTGTACTTTCATAGGCATATCCTTTTTTAGGTTAGGGAAGTTTTTTTTCTATGATTTTGTTGAATATATTTTCTGTACCTTTGAGCTGTATTTCTTCACTTTCTTCTATACCTATTATTCTCAGGTTTGACCTCTTCACAGTGTCCCATATTTCCTGTATACTTTGTTTTAGGGATTTGCTGGACTTGAGATTTTCTTTGGTTGATGATTGTATATCATCTTAAGTCTTCAACACCTGGGATTCTCTCTTTCATTTCTTGTATTCTAATAGTTATACTTACATCTGTAGTTCCTGATCATTTACCCAGCTTTTCTATTTCCAGCTTCCCCTAATTCTGTGTTTTTCTTTTTGCTTCTATTTCAATTTTCAAGGCTTGGATTGCTTGGGTTGTTTCTGTCACTTGTTTGTTTTTTCTTGACTCTCTTTAGATTCTTTAAGAGATTTGTTTATTTCTTCAATTTTTTGGTTTGTTTTTTCTTCTATATATTTAAGGAGTTTCCTTGTTTCCTCTTTGTGAGTGTGTGTCATCTTCATAAAATAATTTTTAAGGTCTGTCTCTTCTGCTTTATCTATGGTGTGCTTTTCTGTGTGGAATCTCTAGATTCTGGTGGAGTCATATTTGTCTTTCTATTGCTGCGTGTGTTCTTATACTGTCATCTTCCCATCCATTCTTTGAGTGGGTGCAGGTGGGGTCTCTCTGTCTCTACTGGTCTTCCTGAAGCCAGGTCCATGGGTCTGGGGTGAGTTGAGAGTGAGGTCTGGCAGGTCTCACTTTCTTCCTCTTTGAGTGGGTCCACTTGATGCCATGAGAGGGCCCCAGAAGATTGAGGGAGCAGGTGATGGGCAGGGATTGGGTCCCCTGGAGGACCCAAGCTCACCTGTGGCCAGGCACACAGGTGTGGGGAGAGCCCAGGGTTGAGTCTGGGAGGTCTTTCCTGTGTGGGCAAGTCCTCTGAATGCCAGGAGTGGGCCCCAGAAGATTTGAGGAAGCAGGTGATGGGAGGGGAATGGGTCCCCAGGAGGACCCAAGCTCAACTGAGTCTGGGTGAGCAGGTGTGAGGAGAGCCCATTTCAGCTTACTTAACCCATAGAGTATAAAATGTCTGGGACTCTGAATAACTCACTATTGCATGTGACTCTGTTCACCTCATTTACAGGCTCCATTCTCCTAGGTCCCACTGCCTATAGAGAAGAGACAAGGATTGCCATAACAACCTGAAAGCTGTTTATTTTTTAAGAATAGGGTCTCACCGCCCCTCCGTGGAGGGCCTCACCCTCCCTTGGGAGTAGAAGGAGATGGGGTGGGAGGTTGGGAGTTTGGTGGGGGGTAGGGGATGTGGGGAGGGAGAGGGAACTGGGAATGACATGTGAAGCAATTTGTTTCCAATTTAAATTTAAAAAGGATAGGGTCTCACATACTCATTTTTAATTGGATCATTGATGGCTATAAAAGACTCCTGTCAATAGGGAATATAATACTTTAAAATGGGTAGTTTCACATGTTGGAATTGTACCTCAATAAAGTTAAAAACATTATAGTGAATCTCTGACTTTATTACTTTATTTCAATGAAAGCCTTTACTTCCAAATGCCAAGAAAAAAAGAAATGTAAAAGTCCAATTTCTGAGCCACCAAGATTGTTGAAAGGTATTTGCAGCCAAGAATATTGACAAGAGTTCAAATCTTACAATGCAAAGGGTATAAACTCTTGGACTCTATGCTCACACCTCTACACAGGCATATTGCATATACAGGCTACATTTAAATCATCACCCTCCTGCCTCCAAGTTCCATGAACAATCCTTTACACAGAGGGAATCTGTGGCACAGAGAACAAAGAAATTCATGGATAAAGCTACTCTGGGTGTGGATGCCTCAACAGATCATTGTCACCTTGGTTACAGAGTTCAATCCTTATTTGTCTCTCTAATTATCTCCATTTGAAGTAATAGGCACAGAGTGATGAAGCCACTCACACAAGATCAACTATTCACAAAATGGACCATTAGCCTGGATTTGAACCTGTTTTCCATCTACCTCTTTGATGTTCTTTACATGTATTCATTAATGCAGGGGACAGAGCAGACATGTATGAATGTCAGAGGACAATTTGCCTGAATTTTTTTCTCCTTCAACCCTGTTGGTCTCAGGGATCAAATTCAGGTAGAGCTTGGCAGTGAGTACCTATATACCCTGAGCCAATTCACTAGGTCACAGTTGGATCTTTTTGTGTGTGCTCTTTGTGTCAATGGTTAACCTTGGGCATTCCATAAAATAAAGTTAAAATCCGAATGGTGTTTATGAGTTATTGAACCTGGCCAGGCTACTCCAGACCCTAGTTTTTCACCTGATTGTCCAACATACACCCTAAGAGTGAAAAAAGGAGGGTCATTTGCTGTAACGTGTTAATAAACAAGTACTTCTTGAACTGTAGGCAATACTGGACCTTGTTCCTATTTGCTGTCAATATGTCAATAAAACTTTATTGATGGATGGCACATTATGATTTGGAAACCCTTCAGGGTTACAAAAAAGATATTTCCTTGGATTTCCCATCTCCCCAAACATATTAGGAACATTTTAGCCCCTGAGCTATAGCTACTGGCCCAAATCAGTAACTCTTTAGCAAGCTGCTCTAGAGAGATGCAGATGTCCCTGGAGCTTTCCGGGAAGAGTGTGGCCACTAACACAGTGCTATTTCCCACCATATCAGAGAACTGTCCAAAGGCATCTTCATCATGAAGGGGACACTGAAGGTGCAGCAGGCCTCACAAGAAAACTTCAAGGAGGAGGAATCTCTGTGTGTCCAGGTGACAGCCTTGCAGTAGTTGATTGAGATACTGGCTCTGTGGAGCAGGGGTCAGGTGATGGGCACCACAGGCAGAGCAGTCAGATGCTAACAGGGATTACTTGCAGAATTGAGGCTGATCACTGCACATCAGGGCCACTTTTCTGAGTCAGTCATCAGTGGACAGTGAACACAGAGTTTCGACTGAAGTACATAGTTCTGTGAATATGTCTTGAATAGATGAATCTCCCCTTCCACAACACCTGCTCTGCTTTCTTCCACTCCCTCTTCCTCTTTGTTTTGTAGCAGGATCTTATGTACACAGGCTGACTTCAAATTTGCTATGTAGCTAAAGATGACCTTGAACCTCTGATACCTCTGCCTCCCCTCCCCTTACCCTACAGAAGGAGCACAAGAGCCATGGTATTGTGATGGCATTCTTCAACAGCCATCTCCTGTATGTCATTCAAGTAAGTTCTCACTCTCTTTCAGCATTCATCTGCCACTAACTGGGCCTCAGTTTCAGCTTCTGCTCTGGGACAGGCTTGTGAATTCTGGGAACATCCCTGCCCCGCAGGTCTAACTCATGAAGCATTAACAAATGTGGGTTTGAGTGGGGGAAATATAGAGGTGGAGCACCCAACGGGAGCACCAGGCTGTGCCTCTTACTGTTTCCCTACTATCTCACTGCAGGGACAGATGTAAGATGACAGGCAGTGCATTCTCAGCCAGAACCTGCACATACAGCAGTTGAAGGCTTAGGGTCACAGACAACACAGCTCAGATATTCAATCTACATCCTTTACTTCTTGAGGCTCCAGGGTGATGAATGTGACTCATAAGGCATTGGAAGGCAAGCTTGGTAGTTTGCCAGTGATGCCCAGCCAATCCAGCATCCTACACTATCAGCTCCATACCCTCAGGACTTCTAATTCCCATCATTCCTCATCTTATATGACTCCCCATATGCTACCTACATTAGAACAGTCCACGCAGGAATATAAGGTCAATACCCAAACTTATGGAACACTTTGAATGCAGTGCTAAGAGGAAAGTTCATAGCACTAAGTGCCCACATAAAGAAACTGGAGAATAGTCACACTAGAGAATTAACAGCACAACTAAAAGCTCTAGAACAGAAGGAAGCAAATTCATCCCGGAGGAGAAGACACCAAGAAATAACTAAATTGAGGGCTGAAATCAATAAAGTAGAAACTAGGGAAATGATACAAAGAATCAATATAACAAAGAGTTGGTTCTTTGAGAAAATCAACAAGATAGACAAACCTGTATCAAAATATATCAAACAGCAGAGTATGGACATGTAAATTAACAAAATCAGAAATGAAAAGGGAGAAATAACAATGGACAGTGAGGAAATCCAGAGAATCATCAGGTCATATTTTGAAAAGCTGTACTCCACAAAATTTGAAAATTTAAAGGAAATGGACAATTTTCTGGATAAATATCACTTACCAAAATTAAATCAAGAACAGACAAGCAATTTAAATAGTCCTATAACACCTAAGGAAATAGAAGCAGTCATCAAAAGTCTCCCAAAAAAAAGCCCATGCCCACATGGCTTCAGTGCAGAATTTTACCAGAAATTCAAAGAACAGGTTATACCAATTCTCCTCAAAGTATTCCATACAACAGAAGCAAAAGGGTGTTTGCCAAACTCTTTCTACGAGGCTTCAATAACATTGATACCCAAGCCACACAAAAACACAACTAAGAAACAGAACTTCAGACCAATATCCCTCATGAACATTGATGCAAAAATACACAATAAAATACTGGCAAATCTGATCCAAGAACACATCAGAAAATTCACCCACCATGATCAAGTAGGCTTCATTCCAGGGATTCCGGGATGGTTCAACATATGAAAATCCATCAACGGAATCCACCATATAAACAAGCTGAGAAACAAAAATCACACGATCATCTCACTAGATGCTGAAAAAGCCTTTGATAAAATCCAACAACCCTTCATGATAAAGGTCTTGGAGAGATCCGAGATAACAGGAACATACCTAAACATCATAAAAGCTATATATAGCAAACCAACAGCCAACATCAAACTGAATGGAGAGAAACTCAAGGCAATTCCTCTAAGATCAGGAACAAGGTAAGGCTGTACCCTCTCCCCATACCTCTTCAATTCTGTACTGGAAGTTTTAGCTAGAGCAATAAGACAACAAAAGGAGATGAGGGAGATATAAATTGGAAAGGAAGAGGTCAAACTTTCACTATTTGCAAATGATATGATAGTTTACATAAGTGACCCAAAACACTCTACCAGGGAACTCTTATAGCTGATAAACACCTTCAGCAAAGTGGCAGGATACAAGGTCAACTCAGGAAAATCAGTAGCCCTACTATATACAGATGATAAAAGGGCTGAGAAAGAAATCAGAGAAACAACACCCTTTACAATTACCACAAACAACATAAAATACCTTGGGCTAATGCTAACCAAACAAGTGAAAGACCTGTATCACAAGAACTTTGAGTCTTTAAATAAAGAAATTAAAGAAGACACCAGGAAATGGAAAGATCTGCCATGCTCTTGGATAAGTAGGATCAATGTAGTAAAATGGCAATCCTGCCAAAAGCAATCTACAGACTCAATGCAATCCCCATCAAAATCCCAGAACAATTCTTCACAGACCTTAAAAGAACAATTCTCAACTTTAAATGGAAAAACAAAAAACCCAGGATAGCCAAGACAACCCTACTCAACAAAGCAACGTCTGGAGGTATCACCACCCCTGACTTCAAGCTCTATTATAGAGCTGTAGTCCTGAAAACAGTTTGGTATTGGCACAAAAATAGACAGGTATAGCAACGGAATCGAATTGAACACTCTGAGATTAATCCACAAACCTACGAACACCTCATTTTCGACAAAGAAGCTGAAATTATACAATAGAAAAATGAAAGCATCTTCAACAAATGGTGCTGGCATAACTGGATATTGGCATGTAGAAGACTGCAGATAGATCCATGTCTATGACCATGCACAAAACTTAAGTCCAAATGGATCAAAGACCTCAACATAAATCTAAGCACACTGAACTTGTTAGAAGAGAAAGTGAGAGATACCCTTGAACAAATTGGTACAGGAGACTACTTTCTGAACATAATACCAGTAACACAAACACTGAGATCGACAATTAATAAACAGGACCTCCTGAGACTGAGAAGCTTCTGTAAGGCAAAGGACACAGTCAGCAAGACAAAAAGGCAGTCCACAGATTGGGAAAAGATATTCACTAACCCCACATCTGACAGAGGGCTGATCTCCAAAATTTACAAAGAACTCAAGAAGTCTCCAAAACACCAAAGGATCTAATTAAAAAGTGGGGGACTGAACTAAATAGAGAATTCTCAATAGAGGAGTATAAAATGGCTGAGAGATACTAGAGAAAGTGCTCAACATCATTACCCATTAGGGAAATGCAAATCAAAGCAACTTTGAGATATAATCTTACTCCTGTTAGAATGGCTAAAATCAAAAACACCAATGACAGTTTGTGCTGGAGAGGATATGGGGAAAGGGGAACACTCCTCCACTGCTGGTGGGAGGGCCAACTCATACAGCCACTATGGAAATCAGTATGGAGATTCCTCAGGAAAATGGGACTCAGTCTACCACAAGACCCAGCAATTCCACTCTTAGGCATATACACAAAAAAAGCCCATTCACACAACAAGGATGTCTGTTCCACTATGTTCATAGCAGCATTATATGTAATAGCTAGATCCTGGAAGCAACCTAGATGCCCCACAACTGAAGAGTGGATAGAGAAAATGTGGTACATTTACACAATGGAGTACTACTCAGTGGAAAACTACAATGGAATCTTGAAATTTGCAGGCAAATGGATGGCACTAGAGGAAACCATCCTGAGTGAGATAACCCAGTCACAAAAAGACAAACATGGTATGCACTCACTCATATATGGATTTTAGACATGGATCAGGGGAGTGTCAGTCTACAATCCCAATGCCAGTGAGTCTGGGAAACAGGGAGGTTCCCAAGAGAGATGCATCATACCCCCAGAGAAGTGAAATGAGCCAAGATCTCCTGAGCAGATTGGGAACATCGGGGGAGAGGAGAGGGAACCAGAAAAACGAGATGGGGATAAAAGGAGGGGAGAATAAAGCAAGAAGGTTAAGTCAAGGTAAGAATAGAGGAGAGCAGGATGAGAGATACAATAATAGATCGAGTCATTATAGGCTTGAGGAGAGAGCCGACACTAGTGAGATCTCCAGAGATCTACAAGGATAACACCAACTGGCAAACAGCAGAGAGACTACATTAAAAGCCCCTCCCTGATGATAAGGTTGATGTCTACCTTATATGCCATCCTAGAACCAGTGACTGATGGAAGCAGAAACAGATACTCACAGCTAAACACTGAACTGAACTCCTGGAACCCAGAGACAGAGATGGAGGAGTGATGAGCAAAGGGGTCAAGAGCATGCTGGTGAAACCCCCAAAGACAGCTGACCGGACAAGGGGGAGCTCTTGAAACCCAGAGTGATGGCTGAGAGGCCAACAGGGTACTGATCCAGACTCCATGAATGTAGTGTCAGTGAGGAGGCCTCAGAAATCTCTGGGGCCTTGGGTAGTAGATCAGTGTTCACCATGGAATACAAATGAACTTTGGGGGCCCATTCCACATGGGGAAGGGCCTAGGTCTTACCCTGGATGAAATGACAGATTCTGGAGATCCCCCCAAGGAGGGCCTCACCCTCCCTGGGGAATGATGTGGTGATTGGGCAGGGGGCTGGGAGGGAGAGCTGGTGGAGGGACAAGGGAGGAGAGGTGGGAGAAGGAGCTGGGATTGACATGTGAAGCATGCATGTTTCTAATTTAAATAAAAACATATTGAGGAAAAACAAATAATAATAGTAATAACACCAATAAATAATGATGATGATGATGATAATAACAGATGATGTTTAGCCTAAATTTATTCCTTCTTTACTATTATTTTCTTGTTCAGGTTAGAACTTCTTTATTGTACATTTATACCTATAGTTTCATTTCTGAACAAATAATGTTTCTTGCAATGCAAAGTTATTGGTGTTTTGTTGGTTTTTTTTTGCCTGATAGGGTGTTTTCACAGTCACCCTCACTTCTAATCATAATTTTTTTCTTCTATGCCTTTGATAACTTGGAGAAGTAGAGATCCTTGTTTGTGTTCATGACTTGAACGAGTCTGACACTCACGTATTTATCATGAATTTTGGAACCTTTGAGCCACTGTCCCATCAAATATTTCTACCTCTGTGTTCTCCTCTGGTAATATCATTACATGCATTGCCCTGTGTGATTGTCCCACATCTCCGAGATACTCATTTTTTAAAATCCTTGCATTTGAGTTTTTTGAAGTTTCTGTGGGTGTATTTTTAATTGCACTAGTATTTTTCATAGGAATGTATTCATGAGCCTACCAAAGGCATCCTTTATTTTTGCCACAATGTTTTTTACTGCTAGAAATTTTTCTCTTACCATTTCTGTTTCTCCATTTATGTTGCCCATCTGTTCCCGAATGTTGTCATCATTTTCCTTAGATCTGTTAGCATATTAATCACTTATTTTAATTTTCTGCTATGATAATTCCAAAATCTCTGATATATATAAATCTAGTTCTGTTGTTTTGTCTTTCAGGCTGTGATTCCTAGCTTTCATCAGATCTTGTCGTTTTTCTGTTGAAAGCCATACATGCTATCTCAAGTGAGAGGAACTGGGGAAGCGGAGTCTTCTGCATGGAGGTTTTATGTGTATCTGGTTGAGTTTGGGGTTATAAACTATTTTCTGCCACTACCTCTAGGGAGACTTGTTTTCTCTCCTTGTGCTTTGGATTCCCTAGAAGCTGCTTCTTCAAGGGAATTGTGCTTTGCAGTCATTTGTAACTATCATCATCTTCATATGTACGTGCTCTGTTGATGAGTGGTAAGGTGTACAGATGAAAGGAGTTATGCAAGAGTTAGGCATTAGCCCTTAGTATTTTAGTAAGCCTGGGCCTTTCAGCTGTAGCACCATGTGGCCTACCCTGAGCTGTAACTAGACATGTCCTCTCCCTCCCGGCTTGGTTGCTTTCTCACTAAACCACACTGGTTAGACACTGGTAAAGTAGTGTCCTTTGATTGCCAGCCTTGTTAAATCATACTCTATGTTTTAAAATTGTTACTTTTCAGGTTACTTCTTCCTGTCAAAAACTGAGAGGATTTCCTTTGACCTTGACCCTGAGTTCCTTGTCAGCTCTTAGTGGTCAAATTCAAGAAAGATGAAAGTTTTTCTCTGAAGTCAGGGCTCCAGGAGATTTTCTTGTTTAGAGAATTTTCTACATGAACATCATTCATGTATCACTCCCATCTGCCCCTCCAACTCTTCCCATATACCCTCACAAATTAATGATCACATCCTTAATCATTAATATATCTACTCTTGGACGTGCATTCAGTACTGGGTGCATGTCCAGAGTTGTCTACTTGGGATTGGGCAACCCATGCTGGAGCTCACCCCGGGAGGACATTGATTCTCCCTCCCTCAACAGCCACTGTTTCCCAGTCTCACAGGTACAACTTCAAGACCAATCTTTATTTCTTACTGGTCTCTCCAATTCACACCACACAATTCACTCATGGACTTAGAAGGAATTCCTGATTTTCAGCTTAGCATTGTTCCTGTGATGACAAGATTGACAACTTTAGCCTTTCTGTTAAGAAACATCTCCTCTTTGATCTTGTGTGTCTAAAGTGACATGTGAGTCAAATAGAATCTAAAAAACATTCCCAAAAGCTAAGTGATGCCCCACATGCTTAAAAAGTGGGGGGATATTATATACTGTTGCTATAAAAATAGATGTTAAACTATTTTCTTTCTTAGTAATAAATAAAATTATAGTGTAACATAAAAAAGATTTAAACAGGAACCACCATTGTTTTGATGAACAGCAATATTTCTTGGACATTTCCTATGTTCTCCATCTTTTGGTTATTTTACTTGTTAATTCAATATTTTTCAAAATTTTAAAACTGTGTATACATCTCTGCCATGGTTTGCATGTGCCAATCAAAGGACCAATTAAAGGTTTCAGTTCTCTACTTCCACTATGTTAGTACTACAGATTAAACTGAGGTAGTCAAGTTTATCAACAAGTTGCTTAAAATGGTGAATGTCTGCCCTGGCCATTATTTTGGTCTTAAAAATATTTATGTATATGTTCATGAATATGAACTATTCTGAGGAAAACTTTTATGAATAACATGGGACTCCCAGAAAATGAACTCAGGTCACCAGGCTTAACAACAACCACCTTCGTCAACTAAGACAATTCTGTGGTATCCATTTGTATTCCTGAGAAAGCGGTAAGAACAAGTGTTTAGTTCTTAGAATAAACTAATCTAACATAAAAATTGATGGCAGGGAGCTGGGCGGTGGTGGTGCATGCCTTTAATCCCAGCACTCGGGAGGTAGAGGCAGGAGGATCTTTGTGAGTTCGAGACCAGCCTGACAAGAGCTAGTTCCAGGACAGTCTCCGAAGCCACAAAGAAACCGTGTCTCAGAAAACCAAAAAAAATTGATGGCAGTATAAATACCATGTTCATTTAAAAATATGATTCATATCCAAATCGTCCTGTGTTCTTCCATCCTGTGATAACAGTATGGTTAGAATTTCAAAATGAAATAATGACTTATTGATTTAATGCTTCTTCTAGTCTCCTTGAGCATCAGTGAGACAATTCAGTGTGAAAAATGAGTGGTATGAAAGGTTTTAAATCATTTATTGCATTCATGAATCATCGTCCCAGAAAATCTCGATTTTCTTGCTGTTGAAGAGACAGTGACTTGCAAAATCTATACCACATACACTATATTCACAGGATTCCTCACAAGTATTATTTCTTTCATGTGTTTCAAGATTTCATTGAGTTTCAAAAGGTTAGTGCATCAAATATATTAATTTAGTGTCTCTCCAATATGACTTTCTCCATGATTACAAGGACTACTATAATGTAAACTGAGATTGTGGGAAGGGAATCCCAGCATAGCTCCTGGGATGAAGAGCTCGTCATCAGTGAGGAGCGTATGGCTGGTACTCCTGATGTACAGACACTGGAAGACAACGGCTGCTTTGACATGTTAATGGAAAACATAGTTAGCAATTTGCCACAAATTTGAAATCTAACAATTACAATCTCAAAAATTATTTTAAAGAAGTAACTAAATCAATCATGTGCCCAATGGACTACGATTTTTATTGGAAAATACCAAGAATTGATTCCCCCTAGCTGTACATTTACAGAAAGAAAAAAAAGCAGGCGGATAGAGTCACATGGATTTGTTTAGCAGTTTTGTTATATTTAGATAGTGTAACTACAGAAATTATTAGGTTTCTAGAAGGAAATTTACTTGTTTGTCCAAATTCTTCACAGTCCTGGTATGTGGACAACCTAAAATTTATATTTAGGACATTCTTGATCACCTAAGGTTGACTATCTGAATAATCAATGAAAATCAAAACTGCAGACAAATTTAGACCTTTAAACCTCTTTCCTATCACCTGCCTTTCTCTACTGTGGGTCTATGAACTTGCAAGTAAACAATGGATGGATTCTGATTCTTACAGAGATCACTATGCATTGGAAACTCTACAGCAAAAGACTGGGCTCTATTAGGACAACTATTCCATTGTCTTATTCTCCTTCTCACCGACCTGCACAACTGTATTCCAGCACTAGATGGTACAGGCAGTTTTAGGTGTCCAAAGCAATTCTTCATGACACAGTGCAAGGCAAGTCTGGCATAATGTGCTGGGTTGTTTGTTGCCAAATTGATATAAGCTGAAATCATCTGAGAAGAGAAAACCTCAATAGAGAAAACGCCTGTAGAAGATCAGGTTGTAAGGTGGAATGTAAGACATTTTCTTAATTAGTGATTGATAAGGGAGGACCCAGCTTATTTTACGCAGGTGCAGCCCAAGGGTCCGTGATCCTGGGTTCTATATGAAAAGCAGTAGATTAAGCAGCCTTCATCCATTGTATCTGCATCAATTTCTGCCTCCAGGTTCCTGCCCTGTTCGTGTTCCCATTCTGACTTCCAGTGATGATGAAGACTAACAGAGTGTAAGCCAAATAAACTGTTTCCTTAACAATTCATGTGTGATCATGATGTTTCATTGCAGAAATACAAACCAGACACCTTACTGTAAAAAGAAATAACCATTTGTGAAAAATCAAATAAAATTCTTAATGACTTGGAGACATTGGAGAATAGAAGGAAATACAGATTAGTCATTTATGTAAAATTAACTAAATAAAAATGTGATACTGTGCTGTTTAAATGACAACGACCCACATAGGTACCTATATTTTAATACTTAGTCATCTGGGAGTGGTGCTACTAAGGCGGTTTTAGTAGGTATGGTATTGTTAAAGCGGGTGTGACATTACTGGGGCTACTGTAGGCTTTGAGGCTTCAAAGGCCCAAGACAGGCACAGTGCCTTTCTCTCCTACTGCCTGCAGATCTGGATGCAGAACCATCAGCCAACAGGTCTGCTGTGTACTGCCATGATTCCCACAACGATAGCAATATAATACATATCTAAAAATATAATTAAATGTTTCCTTTAAAAATTCTTTCTCTAGTCGTGTTACCTCTTCTCAGCAATAGAACACTGGAGAAGAAAGAACTTGGTACCAGGATGCAGGGCACAGTGTCACAGGCCAGACCATGCTGCTTGTTGGAGGGATGTATCTTTGGGGATTTGGATTAGGACAGTGGTTGAACTGTTGAAGTGGGCCTTAATGAGCCGTACTAGAAGGAGCATGAGAGACAGGGGTGCTGAGGGAAACGCTGATTACGCTGTTCCTACTTAAAAGGATACAGAGGAGACTGTTAGTAGGCCAGAGACTGTTTCTGTGATATTTTGGCAGAGAATGTGGCTGCTTTCTGCCATGGTTTCTGAAGTAGGATAAATATAAGAGGTTTAATTAATTGCATTGGCAGAAGAGATGTCAAGAAATCCTATTATTGACTCTGTCCTGGGGTCTTTAGTGGTCACTCCTCTGCACAAATCTGAGCAAGGAAAAATGCACACTTTTGAGAAAGAGAGGAGAGCCAGGAAGTGTAATGCAGGCAATTCTGATCCACAAGGAGATAAACGTTAAAGAAAAGCCTGGTGATGAGTGGAGTAGAGGGAGTGGTGACCTCACAGCAAAAACCCACCTAGCTAAGGTTCTGCACTGTGAGAAGTAATTCAAGAAAGAGAAAGCAGTGTAGGCAACATCAGCAATGGGAGATGGTTCAAGTTTAACTGAAGGAGGTGGCTAAGTTCAGACACAGCAAGAAGCAGAACTTGGCACATATGACATTTGTTCTGGCTTTGAAGTCAATAACACAAAAAATTGTGGATTCTCCCTCTCAGGCTAAGGGCAGCCGCTGAGACCAGGCATGTGTCAGGGATTTATCTCCATGGAAGCCCAGAGAAAACATTGTGTGAAGCTGTAAATGTGAAGTCTGGATTTTGTTGGACACCACAAGATGTTGGCGAAGCCAGAGTCATTAGATACCTGCCAAGGTAACTTGCTAACAAGTGAGAGAAGAGTGCTGTAATTAACAAAGCTGAAGTGAATTGGAGATCTGAAGAGTGATTTGACATCGGACATGGCCAATAGCTAGCCAGAAGGTATGGGTGGGACTTCTGGGCACAGGCACAACTCTGAGGAGAATTCTGTAAGATTTGCCAGAGGTTGTCAGCCAGAATCAGAGGGAATCAGAAGTAGAGAATGAAGGCAAAAAGCCATGTGGTAGAACACAGATTAAAAGATATGGGTTAACTTAACATATGAGAGCTAGTTAGGGTCAAGCCTAACCTAAAGCTGAGAAATGATAATTAATAAGAAATCTCCATGTCATTATTTGGGAGTTGGCTATTGGGACAGAGAAAGACTCATTGCACTTAGCAATATTGATCTCCAAAAGAGAATGATTTTCACTGGTAGGAAGAATACCATTGATAATAGATTGTTTGACCCTACCATGTGTAAAATGTTAATTGGTGAGTGCACACAAGCCACAGTCAAATGTCCCGTGTCAGTCCTCTCACCAGACTAAAGTGTGCCAATCATGTTTGCCTTCACCAACATAAGAGAGTTGCCCATTTGGAAATTTCACTGGCTCAGGCTAATCTGTCCAAATTGTGCACCCACCAATTTGATTTTCCTTCATTCATTTGGTATGAATTACCACATGCTGGTAAGTACACAGAAAGGTACTTACTCTGCCCCACAGAACCACCTATATAACAAAAAGTGATGCAGCTCACTGACTTAATCTGAAACAACCTCTAATCTAGCAGGTGCCTAGACTGTTTCATCTTGCAGTGTACACAATAAATCATTCCTTCTATTCTGGTCTCAAATGAGAAGTTGTTCTGCACATACAAATCCTTCTCCTGTTGTGTGATATTTTGATCACGTTCTGACAAACGTTTGCTTTGAGCCAGAGGGCAGAGCTAGCCACTGACTTACCAAATTTACCCATAGAGGTCCTAGAGGACTGAGGACACACAGAAGATAGGAAGTGGAATGATGGTGGATGTCCTTTCTAAATGATGGGAATATGTTTACCTCTTTTTTCTTAGTCAGAGATTTATTGCATTTTCTTTATCCTAAGTAAGTACTTTCTTGATATGTTTTCTTTAATATCTTTTTTCGAATATTTTTTATTTAAATAAGAAACAAGTTTGCTTCACATGCCAATCCCAGCTCCCTCTTCCTCCCTTCCTCCTCCACCCCCCACCAATCCCCACAATCTCCCACCAAATCCCCACTCCACTCTCCAGGAAGAGTGAGGCACTTCATGGGGGATCTCCAAAGTCTGTTATATCATCCAGGGCAGGGCCTAGCCCTCCCCCCATGTGTCCAGTATAAGAGAGCATCCATCCATGTGGAATGGGTTCCCAAAGTCCATTAGTATGCCATGGATAAAAGCCACAAAGAATGCTGAAGTCTTCTCACTGACACCCACATTCAGGGGGTCTGGATCAGTCCCATGCTGGCCTCTCAGCTATCAGTCTGGGGTCTATGAGCTACCCCTTGGTTGGGTTTCACCCACCCAATCTCAACCCCTTTTCTTATCACTCATCCCTCTCTGCAACTGGTTTCCAGAAGTTCAGTTCAGTGTTTAGCTGTGGGTGTCTACCTCTGTTTCTATCAGCCACTGGATGAAGGCTCTAGGATGGCATACAAGGGAGTCGTCAATCTCATTATCAGAGAGGGGCATTTAAAGTAGCCTCTCCACTATTGCTTAGATTGCCAGTTGGTGTCATCCTTGTAGATCTCTGGAAATCTCAATAGTGCTATATCTCTCCTCAAACCTATAATGGTTCCCTCTATTATGGTATCTCTCATCCTGCTCTCCTCTATTCTTCCCCCAACTCAAACTTCCGGCTCCCCCATATCCTCCTCTCCCCTCCTATTCTCCCCCTGTCTTTCTCCCAGATCTCTCTCCCCTCTCCCCATGCTCCCAATCCCCTCAGGAGATCCATTCCCATTCCCCTTCTCCAGGGTACCATGCATATCTCTCTTAGGGTCATTCCTGTTTCCCAGACTCTCTAGCAATGGGATTGTAGGCTGGCAATCCCCTGTTTAATGTCTAAAATCCATATATAAGTGAGTACATACCATGTTTGTCTTTTTGTGACCTGGTTACTTCACTCAGGATCGTTTCTTCTAGTGCCATCCATTTGCCTTAGAATTTCAAGAATCCATTGTTTTTTTTTTCTGCTGAGAATCACTCCATTGAGTAAATGTACCACATTTTCTCTATCCATTCTTCAATTGAGGGGCATCTAGGTTTCTTCCAGGTTCTGGATATTACAAATAATGCTGCAATGAACATAGTGGAACAGATGTCCTTGTTGTATGAATGGGCATCTTTGGGTATATGTCTAAGAATGGAATTGCTGGATCTTGTGGTAGACTGACTCCCATTTTCCTGAGGAATCTCCATACTGATTTCCAAAGTGGGTGTACAAGTTGGTACTCCCACCAGCAGTGTAGGGGTGTTCCCCTCTCTCCATATCCCCTCCAGCATAAACTGTTATTGGTGTTTCTGATTTTAGCCATTCCAACAAGAGTGAGATGGCATATCAGAGTTGTTTTGATTTGCATTTCCCTAATGGCTAAGGATGTTGAGAACTTTCTTAAGTGTCACTCAGCCATTTTAGACTCCTCTATTGAGATTTCTCTATTTAGTTCTATAACCCACTTCTTAATTGGATCCTTTGGTGTTTTGGAGACTTGCTTCTTGAGTTCTTTGTAAATTTTGGAGATCAGCCCTCTGTCAGATATGGAGTTAGTGAATTTATTTTCCCATTCTGTGGACTGCCTTTTTTGTCTTGTTGACTATATCTTTTGCCTTACAGAAGCTTCTCAGTTTCAGGAGGTCCCATTTATTAATCATCTATCTCGGTGTCCAAGCTACTGGTGTTATGGTCAGGAAGTAGTCATCTGTACCAATTCATTCAAGGGTACCTCCTACTTTCTCTTCTAAATGGTTCAGTGTGGCTGGATTTATGTTGAGGTTTTGATCCATCTGGACTTAAGTTTTCTTCATGGGGATAGACATGTATCTATCTGAAGTCTTCTACATGCCAATATCCAGTTATGCCAGCACCATTTGTTGAAGATGCTTTCTTTTTTCCATTGTATAATTTTAGCTTCTTTGCCAAAAATCAAGTGTTAGTAGGTATGTGGAATATGTTTTGCTTATTGGTTGATGACTAGATTTTCTTTGGCCAATAGACAAGCAAGAAGTAGCCAGGCAGGAAGTTTAGGTGGAGTTACCATACTAGGAGATGGCTGGGAAGAGGAAGGCAGAGAGTGAATAGCTGCCAAAAGAATAACATGCCAGAGCATTACAGTAAGCCACAGCATAGTCTGCAACACGGAATGCCAAACTCTTTTTACGAGGCTACAATTACCTTGGTACCAACCACAGAAGAACGCAACAAAACTAGAGAACTACAGAACAAGATCGTTCATGAACATTGATGCAAAAATACTCAATAAAATACTGCCAAATGGCATCCAAGAACACATCATAAAAGTCATTCACAATGATCAAGTAGGATTCATCCCAGGAATGCAGGGATGGTTCAACATTAGAAAATCTATCAAAGTAATCCACCATATAAACAAACTGCAAAGGAAAAACCACATGATCATCTCACTAGATGCTGAAAAAGCCTTTGACAAAATCCAGCACCCCTTCATGATAAAGGTCCTAGAGAGATCAGGGATAACGGGAACATACATGAACATAATAAAAGCAATATACAGTAAACTAACAGCTAACATCAAACTAAATGGAGAGAAACTCAAACACAATTCCTCCAAAATCAAGGACAACAAGGCTGTCTACTCTCTCCATATCTCTTCAATATTGTACTTGAAGTTCTAGCTAGAGAAATAAGACAACAAAAGGACATCAAGGGGATACAAATAGGAAAAGAAGAAGTCAAGCTTTCCGGTCCTAAGTGACCGGAAAAACTCTGCAAGGGAACTCCTAGAGCTGATAAACACCTTCAGTAGAGTAGCAGAATACAAGGTTAACTCAAAAAGGCAGTAGCCCTATTATATAAAGTAGCTGAGAAAGAAATCAGAGAAACATCACCCTTTACAATAGCCACAAACAGCATCAAATATCTGGGGATAACGTTAACCAAAGAAGTGAAAGACCTGAATATCAACAACTTTTAGTCTTTAAAGAGGATACCAGAAAATGGAAATATCTTCCATGCTCTTGGGTTGGTAGGATCAACATAATAAAAATGGCAATCTTGCCAAAAGCAATATATAGATTCAATGCAATCCCTATAAAAAATACCAGCACAATTCTTGACAGACTTTGAAAGAACGATAATCAACTTTACATAGAAAAACAAAAGACCCAGGATAGCCAAAACAACCCTATACAATAAAGGAACTTCAGGAGGTATCACCATCCCTGACTTCAAGCTCTATTACAGAGCTATAGTCCTGAAAATAGTTTGGTATTGGCACAAAAATAGACAGGTAGACCAACGGAATTGAATTGAAAACACTGATTTTAACCCACACCTATGAGCACTTGATTTTTGATGAAGAATCTAAAATTATACAATGGAAAAAAGAAAGCATCTTGAACAAATGGTGCTGGCATAACTGGATATTGGCATGCAGAAGATTGCAGATAGATCCATGTCTATCGCCTTGCACAAAACTTTTGATCCAAATGGATCAAAGACCTCAACATAAATCCAGACACACTGAAACTCTTAGAAGAGAAAGTTGGAGATACTCTTCAACGAATTGGTGCAGGAGACTGCTTCCTGTACATAAGACCAGTAGCACAATGAGATCGACAATTAACAAATGGGATCTCCTGAAACTAAGAAGCTCCAGTAAGGCAAAGGACACAGTCAACAAGACAAAAAGGCAGCCCACAGAATGGGAGAGGATATTCACTAACCCCACAACTGACAGAGGGCTGATCTCCAAAATTTACAAAGAACTCAAGAAGCAAGTCTCCAAAACACCAAAGGATGCAATTTAAAAGTGGGGTACAGAACTACATAGAGAATTATCAATAAAGGAGTCTAAAATGGCCAAGAGACACTTAAGAAAGTGCTCAACATCCTTAGCCATCAGGGAAATACAAATCAAACAACTATGAGATACCATCTTACTCCTGTCAGAATGGCTAAAATCAAAAACACCGAAGACAATTTTTGCTGGAGAGGATGTGGAGAGAGGGGAACACTCCTCTACTGCTGATGGGAGTGCCAACTCGTACACCCACTTTGGAAATCAGTATGGAAATTCCTCAGGAAAATGGGAATCAATCTACCACAAGACCCAGCAATTCCACTCTTAGGCATATATCCAAAAGATGCCCATTCATACAACAAGGACATCTGTTCCACTATGCTCATAGCAGCATTATTTGTAACAGCCAGAACCTGGAAGCTACCTAGATGCTCCTCAACTGAAGAGTGGATAGAGAAAATGTGGTACATTTACACAATGGAGTACTACTCAGCAAGAAAAAAACCAATGGAATCTTGAAATTCTTAGGCAAATGGATGGCACTAGAAGAAACCATCCCGAGTGAGGTAACCCAGTCACAAAAAGACAAACATGGTATGTACTCACTCATATATGGATTTTAGACATGGATCAGGATAGTTTCAGTCTGCAATTCCACTGACAGAGATTCTGGGTAACAGGAAAGAACCTAAGAGAGATATACATGATACCCCAGAGAAGAGGAATGAGGCAAGATCTCCTGAACAGATTGGGAACACGGCGGGGGTGGGGGGAATGGGAGCTTGGAAGAAGAAAGGGGGAGAAGAGGAGAGAGTATGTCATGGGGGAAAGAGGAAGGTTGAGTTGGGGGTAGAATAGGGGAGAACAGGATAAGAAATACCATAATAGAGGGAGTCATATGTTTGAAGAGAGATCTGGCACCAGTGAGACCTCTAGCGATCTACAAGGATGACACCAATGGGCAAGCTAAGCAATAGTGGAGAGACCACCCTAAATGCACATTCCTGGTAATGAACTTGACGATTACCTTATATGCCATCCTAGAACCTTCATTCAGTGACTGATGGAAGCAGAGGCAAACACCCACAGCTAAACACTGAACTGAACCCCTGGAACCCAGTGACAGAGAGAGTGAAGAGATGAGCTAGTGGGCAAAGAATGGGCTGGTGAAGTCAGCAGGGACGGCTGACCTGAACCAGGGGAAGCTCTTGGACCCCAGACCGACAGCTGGGAGGCCAGCATGGTACTGATCCAGACCCCTTGAGTGTGAGAGTTGTTGGTGAGGCCTGGGCAACCTGTGGGGCCCTGGGCAGCGGATCAGAGTTTGTCCCTGGCATACAGATGGACTTCATGTATCCATGGCACGGGGAGGGATGCTCTCTCAGCCTGGACTCTTGGGGGAGGGTCTGGACCCTGCCCTGAGCAAGGCGACAGACTCTAGATATCCCCTGTGTGGAGGGAGGTGGAATGGGGTGGGAGGCTGGGGGAGGATGGGGGATGCAGGAGGAGGGGAGGGAGCAGGAGCTGGGACTGACATGTGAAGCAAGCTCTTTTCTAAAATAATGTAATAAAAATTTTCAAGCAAAAAAAAAAAGATACCTAAATGGCATGTAGGTTTCCTGCTATCTGATCATTATTTGCAGACATGGAATGAATTGTTTCTGCCACCCTGATAGCTCCCTCCTGACTGGATTCTATTTTGGCCATAAGGGCAGTGGACATAGAGTCAGTTCTGTCTTGTAAGTTGTTATGTTTAAGTTCCAGGTATCTACTTTGGTAGACATTTCCCCATTGACCTGAAGATTTTGAATTTTTGAAGTAGAAGGAAAAATATTCAAGGGTTGTTAGACACAGAAGTAAACAGGTCTTGCATTGCAGGGAAGGACTGGCCTGTAGTTCATACCACTTTACTCTGGTGGGACTGGGGTAGCTTCCAGTGTAGTTCAAAGTTCAAAAATACGAACATGGAAACGTGAAGACAAAGTAGGTACTTTTCAGCCTTGCATTATTTCCTCTTTAAACATTTTCCTTATGCGGAAGAGACATCTTGGGGGAGATGAAAGCAAAACAACCATGGGTGAAAACTGGAATGATCAGTATTTTGTATAGAGGTTGCTGATGAGTTATATGCAGATAGAAGTTCGTGAATCAGTGATGAGCCTGTTTGGGTGAACCAGTGCCCTAACTCAGGAAAAGATTCAGGCTTCAGAACAACCGCAATAAGGACACACTGAGGGATCTAATGGTCCTTGGAGTTCTCCTGTGTTTGTTTGCCAGATTTCTGTTTTTCCCAGGCAGGCTCTGCTTTCTGTTTCTGGCTGTGAGAGCTTTAGCTTGTGCTTCATCTCCAGATGGTTGGATGACCAATTAGGCAGGTTTCTATGCCTGTCATGGTCCTCTGCCTGCTTGGGCTCTAACTGATCTGGCGAGTTCTATGTTATCTGTTCTGCTGGCCTGGCAAGTTCTGTGTCCTAAGTTCTGTGACAGGTTTATGGTTTTATGTTTTCATGATTTTATGTTTTTGCTGTGGTTCGCTGGTGGACAATCAGTAGAAAACAGGGTAGAGCCTTGCAAGGCCGGGCCTGCAGAAGCTGAGAGACATCCCAGCTTCTAATCTTCTAGCCTGGGCAGGGATCCTGCCGTCTGAATCTGAATAGCTACTGGGGAGTTTGCCTCCCATACTCCACAAATCTGAAACTTTCAAGTCTTTGAGATGGGCCCCTTCCTTTTATCTAAATGTTATGCCTGTTTGTTTGTCTTGTCTTGTCTTGATACTGACAGTATGGATGCAATCTACCCTCTAGGTCTCTACCTGACTCATTGGAAGAATGTAAAACAGAGAATCTGGGATTATGGCTGAAAATGTTGGGAAAAAATTTTCTCAGGAACACTGGCAGCAAAGGACACTCTGTGTCCACCAGCACTGCTCCCACTCACTTCCCTCCTAAATCAAATTCTTCTTACCTATGACAGCAGTCAAGATCTCTTCTGCTGGCCAGCGGCTTCCCACCTTAACCCTGCTCTATCCTGATACTGCTTAAAAACAAAATGTTAAAGTATGTCAATTTGTATAATTTGATTAGCTTTGACTTTAAAATAAATAAAGTCAAAGATTCATTATATTTAGGAAAAAATTATGCTTTTGTTCCACAGGAGAAGAAAAAATATGTGGGTTTTAATCATTTAAATCTAATAGGTTACATTTACTTGCCATCATTTAAGATGCTTCACACAGGTACAGGATTTAATGTGTTGGCACAAGAAGGACTTTGGTAAAAAAAAATTTTATGTTAACTGAGAAATGAGAAAAAAGATAAGAGATTAAAATAATAAAAGAGAAAGGAAAAGAGAAATTTGTTTAAAGTAAGAATGTCTAAGGGAATCAGAGTAAAAAGACTAAAGGTATATAAAAAGTCAGAGGGAAATGTGAATTATACTTGCTATGGTTTCTCATACCTACAAATACTAAATTTTAAAAATTGGTAATATAAATTAAAATTTTGACCATATTAGATTAATTCTATTTTAAAAGTCTTGTTTATTTCTGGAGAAAATTGTGTATGCTTCTGCTGATAAAAAGTTTTGTCTATGTTTTCTGATGTACACATCTATGAACAAGAATGTTAAACTTGGTAATTTATTTTTTATTTTAATTTTAAATAGCTTGTTTTACATGTCAATCCCAGTTCCCTCTCCCTACCCTCCTCCCGCACCCCCCTACCAACCCCCCCATCCTTCCACCCTATTGCCAATTCCTTCTGCATAGGAGATATCTAGAGTCTATCATTTCACTCAGGGTAGGATCCAGGCACTTTCCCAAGAGTCCAGGCAGAGAGAGCAACCCTCTTTGTGTTATGGACACACGATGTCTGTTAGTATTCAAGGGATAAACACTGATCCACTGCTCAGGACCCCATAGGTAGCCCAGGTCTCCTCACTGACTCTCACATTCAGGGGGTCTGGATCCGTCCCATGCTGGCCTCCCAGCTGTCGGTCTGGGGTCCAAGAGTTCTCCCCTGTTTGGATCAGCTGTCTCTGCTGGTTTTGCCAGCCCATTCTTTGCCAATTTGCTCATCGATCCTTTCTCTCTGTCACTGGGTTCCTTGGGTTCTATTCAGTATTTAACTGTGGGTGTTTGCCTCTGCTTCCATCAGTCACTGGATGAAGGCTCCAGGATGGTTATAGACTATCAGGAATGGTCATTTGAGGCGGTCTCTACACTATTGCTTAGCTTGCCAATTGGTGTCATCCCTTTAGATCACTAGAGGTCAAAATGGTGCCTGATCTGTCTTCTAACCTATGATTCCCTCTTCCCCCATCCTACCCCCCCAGTCAACCTTCCTGTTCCTCCACGACCTACTCTCTCTTCCACTTCTCCCCCTCTCTATTTCCCAGGTCCCCCTAATTTAACAGTCACCCAGGTGATAATGGTTTTAAAGGCATAAAGAGTACTTTACTTTTGATGTTATAGAAAGACACTGAGAGATTTTAAATTAAATTTATAAGATCCAGGGAATTGTTTGACAAAGAGATGCAAGAAATTATCATTCCCTATAATAAGGAACAATTAGAATATTTACTTCATACTGCAGATGATTGGGGACAAATCAAATATCATATACCTCAACACCGTATATTGAAGTTTGTATAAGAAACAGAGATAATCTTTCCTTCAAAAATAGCATTGGAACCTATTTCCAATGCCCTCTTGGTATTCACAGATGGGTCATCTAATGGAACGTCAGCTGTCTATATAAAAGATAAACCTGTAATTATTAAAAGTGCAAAAGGAAATTTCTGCATAGCAGGCAGAAATTAAAGCAGTGATTGCTGCCCTTGAACATATATCTGAAGAGTTTATTCTTTATACAGATTCAAAATATGTAGTTCCATTAATGTCTCACCACTCCACCCTCAAGTAGAGAGGTGAGTCCCAGGGTCTCTTCTAGCCTGCCTTCCCCTTCTCCAGTCTCCTGACCTGTGGCCTCCAGACACCTTCTGCCACCGAGCACCGCAGAGGGACCTGGAGGCAGAAGAAAGCAGCAAGCAGCATCACTAACATTCTGGTCTTGCCCCTCTACCTTCCAGGGTTGAGGGGAGAGAGAGAGAGAGACAGAGACAGAGACAGAGACAGAGAGACAGACAGACAGAGAGAAGAGAGAATAGAGCTTTGATTCGAACCCATACCCACCAGGAGAGGGAGAGACTCCCCCCATACTCACTGGAAGAAGAGATGGGAAGAAGATAGTATAAGGACACATCTAACAAAAAGACTTACATGATAACACCAGAGTCTCCGGACCCACACCAGCAAGTCCTGACCACCCCAAAGCAGATGAAACAGAAGAGAATGGCCTTAAAAACAACCTCATGAAAGTGACAGAGGCCCTCAAAGAGGGTATGAGAAAATCCCTTAAAGAAATGGAAGAAAAACAACCCAAAAATGCAAGAAATCAACAAATCTTTCAAAGAAAGCAAGGGAAGCCAAGAAAAAAACAATCAAACAGATGAAGGAAACAATTCAAACAGTTCAAGACATGAAAACTGAAATAGAGACAATAAAGAAAACACAAACTGAGTGAATGCTAGAAATAGAAAAGCTGGGTAAATGATCAGGAACTACAGATGCAAGCATAACAAAGAGGATACAAGAGATGGAAGACAGAATCTCAAGCACTGAAGATAAACTAGAGGAAGTTTAAATACGAACAAATCCTTAACACAAAATATTCAGGAAATATAGAACACTGTGAAAAGACCAAACCTAAGAATAATAGGTATAGAAGAAGGCAAAGAAGCCCAGTTCAAAGATGCAGAAAACATATTCAACAAAATCTTAGAAGAAAACTTTCCCAACCTGAAGAAGGACATGCCTATGACAGTAAAAGAAGCTTACCGAGCACCCAAAAGACTGGACCAAAAAAAAGTCCCCTTGCCACATAATAATCAAAACACCAAACATACAGAATAAAGAGAGACTATTAAGAGCAGTGAAGGAAAAAGACCAAGTAACATATAAAGGCAGACCTATAAGAATTACACCTGACTTCACCATGGAAACTCTGAAAGTCAGAAGATCCTGGATAGATGTTCTACAAACACTAAGAGACCACATATTCCAGCCCAGACTTATTTATTTATTTATTTATTTATTTTTTATTATGTATACAGCATATGTTTGTAGGCCAGAAGAGGGCACCAGATTTCATTACAGATGTTGTGAGCCATCATGTGGTTGCTGGGAATTGAACTCAGGACCTCTGGAAGAGCAGGCAGTGCTCTTAACCTCTGAGCCATTTCTCCAGCCCCCCAGCCCAGACTTCTATACCCAGCAAAATTCTCAATCACCATAGATGGAGAAAACAAGATATTCCATGGCAAAACTAGATTTACACAATACATATCCACAAATCTAGCCCTACAGAAAGTTCTGGAAGGAAAACTCCAATCCAAGGAAGTTAACTACACTACACCCAGTTGCAGAGAGGAAGGACTGATGAGCAAAGGAGTCAAGACCCGGCTGGTGAAACCCACAGAGGCAGCTGACCTGAACAAGGGGGAGCTAATGGATCCCAGACTGAGAGGCCAGCATGGGTCTGATCCAGAACCCCTGGACATGGGTGTCAGTGATGAGGCATTGGCAATCTTTGGATCAGTATTTATCCCTGGCTGTACTAATGGAGTTTGGGAGCCCATTCCACATGGAGGAATGCTCTCTCAGTCTGGACACATGGGGGAGGGCCTAGGCCCTGCCTAGGATGTTATGGCAGATTTTGAAGATCCCCCATGGAAGGCCTCACTCTCCCTGGGGAGCAGAAGGGGGTGGGATGGAGGATTAGGGGTGGCGGGAGTGGGGGAGGAGGGGAGAGAGAGGGAGATGGGATTGCCATGTGAAGCAAGCTTGTTTCTAATTTAAATTAAAGAAAGAGAAAAAAGAATGCAAAACATCTATAGTAGGTTAAAACATACAAATTTTGGTTGAAAAGTAAGTGCTAACACAGAAATGATGAAATCTGTGTGAGAAAAGTTAGGTTGCAATTTTCATTCTAGGATACATCCCAATGAATGGTCTGAAATGCTGTTATGGATTGTCTGCTCAATGTCAGAATAATTTTAAGTAACCCTAATAAACTCTACAGAAGAATGTCTAATAAATGAACTATAGTTAATCCAAGAGCCTTAAGGCTCAAGTTTTGTAACAAATGGATGTAACTCATATCCCAAAATTTGGAAAATTGCCTTATGTACATGTTACTGTAGATACCCGTTTTCACATGGTCATGGCCACTGCAAGAACTGGTGACACTATGGAAGATGCCATACAACATCTTATTATATGCTTCTCCTCTTTAGGTATGTCAAAAAGATTTAACTGACAATGTTCCAGGTTATACTTCTCAAGCTTTTGCAAAGTTTTACATTCAATGGGGTATAGAACATACAACGGGCATTCCATACAACCCCCAAAGTCAGGCTATAATAGAAAGGACTTATCAAAATCTTAAGGTACAACTTCAAAGATTAAGATCGTGGTCTTTACTATTCGCCTCATCAACTATTAAGCCATGTTCTATTTACCATTAATCACCTTACCACAGATGATAAATGTTTTACTCCTATAAAAACACTGTGCCTCCCTACAGAAGGCCATTACTCCTTTAGTGATGTGGAAGGATCTTTTAACTGGCACCTGGAAAGGACCAGATATGTTAATCACCTCGGGAAGAGGATATGCTTGTGTTTCTCCACAGAATGAAGAAACCCCAATCTGAATTCCAGACAGACTTATCCGACCCTTCCAGCAAAAAATCACCTTTATCAAGAACACAGAAAAGAAGGAAACGAAAGAAGGCAAAGGAAGTAATGCGGGAAATGGAGAAGCTTGGTCGGTCTCTCTCCCCCACAGGCCTCATCACCTCCCCCGGTGCTGTCATCCACCACAAGGACAGCCTTCAGATTTAGAAATTATTAAAATAGAATTATCTTATCAAGTCAATTGTTTCAAATGTATTTTAACCAACTATGTTGAGCCTATGTCAATGAAAGATTATTCAGTTATTTTACTATTACCAAGACCTTCTTACGTTATGTTTCCTATAGATTTAAAAACTGATGCCTTTTTGACAATGTATCCTTATAAATCATAAAAAGAGTGAATGAATTAATTAGACCAAAGAGTTTTGTAGCAGCTTTAGTTTTAGGCATAGTGCTTTAACAGCTGTCCTTACTTTACAGTCTCAACAGCTGCCCTAGACTCAGACATAAAAACTGCACATTTTGTTAATGACTTAAATAAAAATGTCTCTTTAAGACTTGCAAGGCAACTAATTATAGAGTAAAAATTAGAAGCAAAACTGCTCTAGATGATACAGTTTTAGAACTAGGACAAGAGATGGAGATTATTAAAGTTCCACTTTCTACCAAATGCCATGCCGGCTTTCAGTACATATGTGTAATGTCATTACCTTATAGTGAGAGTCATAATTGGAATTTACCTAAAAATCATTTGTTAAGAATTTGGAAAAACAATGATATTGCTCATGATATGGCTGAGTTACAAACCCAAACCTCTGCTATCAGTAAAGTATATGTTGAATCTACCAGTTTAGAAGATTTGTCTCAGCCTATAAATTCTTGTTTATGGTCATTAAACCCTGTTAATTGGCTACATTGGAGTATTATTGTTGCTATGGCTTCAGGAATAAGTCTTCTTCTTCTCCTTATTCTCCTAGTCATCTTCTGACTAGTTTTTTTCCTCATTTTCTACAGCCAAAAGAGATATCTACAAGATTCAATTAAAAAAGAAGGGGAGAGATGCCCCACCAAATCCAGTAGATTCTGTGGGAGAAATTCCACAGACTGAGGAGATAACTTCAAAACAAGGAGGTCTCCTGAAAACGGTTGTGGAACTCTCTGTTGGAGAAAAATATTGAGCCGTAGTTATGGCAATCTCTGTTCTTCTATTTTTTTCTCACATTAACAAAATGTTCCTGAAAGCCTATGCTGACATCTCAAACAAAATACATAAATGAGAAACTGTCCCCTGAGACGTAGTCACTGACCATGACCAGGAAAATCAGCGCTTTTCAAATCATTCATGTTATCCAAATAAGTAAATAGCAATAGTATTGATAAAAATTTTTCCCAACAATAAATTTTCATATGGTTGTACATGTGTGATCAAAAGTGGTTTTAATGTTTGGTACAGAAAGCTTTTTAATAAGAAAGCTTTTTGTTAAGAAAATGTCAAAATAGCTCAGTATTTCAAAGACTCACAAAAAGTAGATAACAGATATCCAAAAAAAATGTGAACTAGGTAACAGATGTAAAAAAATAACTGACCATAAAAATTTATTAACCTGATCTTAGAAATAGGCGGTTAACCCTGAATGCTTTTCTGACCTATTGTTGGATAAGTTGTGTGTTTGTGCCTAGTAACAATGATGTCATTTGGGTATTGCTTCACTGAACACAATCCCAAGATGATATTTGTTTTCATTATAAAAAGCCTTTCTTGAGAACTGCAAAATACACTCAGACTCAAACTGTATCTGTGTTTGTTTCTGTTTGTCACCGCTGAATCCTTATCCACCTCTCAGGGTCCATTTGACCAACCCCAAGTTTTCATGTAGGTGTAGAGGATCAAACTCAGGTCCTCATACTTATCCACCACACCATCTCCCCAGCCCAGGGGTAGGATCTTTAAAAAGTTTAAGTAGTTAACAAAAGCGGTGAGTGGCGGGCAGCAGAGACAATAGGACGGCTGTGATTGTGTGTGTAATGCCTTGTGGCGGGAAAAGTTGTAACTGAACTCACGGTGTCACACCCCCCGGCACACACACACCCTTCTGCAGAGAAGGAAGGGACTCAGGAAGAAGACAGCACAGAAAGGAAGTGGACGTCAACTCATGAGGTGAATCTATCCCGGGTCAGGGATTATCCTGATGTCGGAGGGGATTTAAGACGAGAGTGGTTCCAAAGATGGAGTGGAGCGCGAGGCAAGGCTTTGCGGGCAGCCTCTAAAGAACCGAGATCAGCCTTTGGCTAAGAGCCAACAAGGGCAGGGACCTCAGCCTTCTCTAACTGCACAAAATGGAATTCTACCACTAGCATAAGAGCACCTTAAACTCCAGTGACACCTTGATGATAGCTTGTGGGACTGTGGGTGGCAGAGGACCTGTGCCCACATCTCCAACCCATTAAACAGTTGATAAATGACTATTATAATTACAATGAATACAATACTTAGTTTACACAGAGAATTAACATAGTCCTTGCAAGTAGACTGGGCACCACTGGGGAGGGGGAAGGAATTTCTTCCAGGTGCCTAAGAAGGGAGAATCGTACCATGAAGCACTCACAGAACTCTCTGTATTCGACTGTGGATGAAAGCAAAGTAGAAAGAGGGGCTGAGCTATGCTGATCCCAAACAGCGCAGCCAGGCTAGCAGGGTGGCAGGCAGCCAGGAAGGGCAGCATGGCATGGCAGCCGCTGAACCAGGCAAACAAGCTGAGAAATAAGGGATGGTGCCCAAAGAAGGCTGGTGAAGGCACCAGGGTGGCAGAGCTGGAGACACAGGCGGCAAGGGTATTCAGAAGGGCAGAAGAGGGGCCGGAGAGACGGCTCAGCCGTTAAGAGGGCTTGCCCACTAGCAGAGGGTGCACTCAGTCCCCAGCACGCACATCCAGTGGCTTACGACTACCTGTCACTCCAGTTCAGGGATCCTGTGTTCTCATTTAGCCTCGGAGAGCATCACACACGTGCATATACACACACAGACACACATACACAAAGAATAAATCTTTAAAGAAAAGATAATAGAACACTTCCATAGTGAAGCCAAAGTGAAGGGATCTTTCCTCAAGGAACCAAAGACTCTGGAAGATGGCCTAGGGCTGAAATAGCAGACCCTACCTGGAGGATGTCAAACGCTGATGTAGTTGTTGTGTACCACCTCACTAACATCCCCAAAGCATCACGTATAATGGTGCGAACGCTCCTGCCCCAAAGTGCTGACATCTGCATGACTGTCTACACAGAGATAGATTAGCCTGCCATCTTGGGTATGTGGAGGACTCAACAGCTTCTGCCTGGTGTGCCAATTCTGTGACATCTTATCTGGTCCAGACAACTTAAAATGCACAGAGTGCCAAGAAAATTATTTGTATGTGGTCAGCTAAGGTTGCACAAGAGGCCATTAGGTTGTACAAATATGTGACTGTTGAATGCAGTGGCTCTCAAACTTCCTAAGGCTGCACCTAACACAGTTTCTCATGTTGTGGGGACCCCAGCCATAAAATTGTTTCATTGCTACATCATAACTGTAATTTTGCTACTGTTATGAATAGTAATGTAGATATTTGATATGCAGGCTATCTGACATGTAACCATGTAACCCCTGTGAAAAAGTAGTTTGACTCCAAATGGGTCACAACCCACAGGCTGAGAACCACTGGTTTAAGTTCCTGAGAGTGTTTGTGAAGAAAGGACCTAAAAGACCAGGTGTAGTGGCCATGCCTTTAATTCCAGCACTCGGGAGGCAGAGGCAGGTGGATCTCTATGAGTTTGAGGCTGACCATAAAAAAAAAAAAACCTGTAGATGCTGGCTTTTGCATGGGAGATGGTCTCTGTGACCAGACAGCCCTTGGCACAGGAAGGAGGTTGTCTCTCGAACCTCCAAGAAGTGGGTCAGTCTCGGCCAGCATTCTGTTTGATGACTACTCTAGCCAGCTGCCCACTTCTCTATGACGACTTCTGCAGAGAGAATATAGAGAGGTAAAATACTGTGTCTGGGGCACTCAGAAAGTATAGGGGTGGCAGGCTTACGCTAGGGTTTAGGAGCCCGTGTGTAGGAGCCTGGAATGTGAGTGGGAAAACAGATGCAAATAAGATTGGCAGGCAGGCTATGCTATCAAATGGAATTCAGCTGTCAGCCTTGGCACTTAGGGCCAGTAGGATGGGCATCATAGCACAGCCAAGGCACAGCGCCATCCCAAACAGTCTTCCTGACAGTGGTTAGAATCACCAGGGTACCTTGAAAAAAATTCAAATGAGGGAGGGGCAGACCTGACTTAATCAGTCTGGGCTACAATCTGATACTGGTGTCTGTTAACCCCCCCCCCCCCCCAATGGTTCTCAGTCAGGTGTTGGTGGCGCACTCCTTTAATCCCAGCACTCGGGAGGCAGAGGCAGGCGGATCTCTGTGAGTTCGAGGCCAGCCTGGTCTACAGAGTGAGTGCTAGGACAGCCTCCAAAACAATTCAGAGAAACCCTGTCTCGAAAAAAACAACCAACCAGCATATTCCCCAAATGGTTCCAATGGAGGCTGCTTCCATAGACTGACAACCGTCAGCCCGCCTAAGCCATGGTTCTTCCAATAGTTCATGAGAGCACACAGGAAACTTCTGACAGTGGTGCACATTTGCCCCTCTGTCAGCATGCTAGTGACAAAGCTGGTGACTGGAATTTTAAAAAAAAAAAAAAAAACGGATTTTGGATTGGGGACTTAAGAGCATGGGACGCTCTACCAGAGGACCCAGGTTCAATTTCCAGCACCCACATGACACCCCACAACCATCTTTTAACTCTTGTTCCAGAGGACCCACAGATATGCATGTAGGCAACACACACACACACACACACACACACACACACACACACACACACACTTGTGCATGCACATTTTAGAAAAATAGGGCAACTTGGGCTGGAGAAATGGCTCAGCTGTTAAAGGCTATGCTCACAACTAAAAAAGAAGGGTAACTGATACTGATTTTCCCAGACTGGATCTGACAAGCTATCCCTGTCTGTACAGCTGTTATTAAGAATGATGTAAACATACCACACTGATACCATGGTTACAATAACCAGTTGGAGCATCAGTAACCAGACTTGCTCTGAGACTCTCTTCCTTTACCTGTTTCTTTTGTAAAAAGTGGGAGGCTTTTGCAATACCTTGGCATCTGGGAGGTTCTTCAGTTTTGTGTAATCTCAGTTTAATGGGCCACAACTGTGAGCAGGAGGGAATCCTCTTTTGATATTTTCCTTGTCCTTCTCCAGGGACTCCTGGGCACAGCTCTGGTCCTGGCATGCTTTGTTTTGTTTTTGTTTTTCAAAACAGGGTTTCTCTGTGTAGGTTTGGGGCCTGTCGGGGAACTCCATCTGTAGACAGGCTAGCCTTGAACTCACAGAGATCCTCCTGCCTCTGCCTCCCAAGTGCTGGGATTAAAGGCGTGCACCACCAATGCCTGGCTCTTGCGAGCTTCTTGGGCTCCCTATGAAGCCAATGAAGCTGCAGCTTGTCCATGGCCAGGTTGACCCTGGCTATGCGCTCCCTCTCTGCATAAACAATGTCTCATTTTGCATCTACTGCCCTAGCCCACATAAGATTCTCAAGACGTTTGGACCCCAAAGAGAATTGGATCATGGTCCTCTTCCCATCCTTCCATGCAGAACTGTCTGCATTCTACCTCAAGGAAAGTTCTGAATTCTGACTTGAACCTAGGGAAATTCTGACCTTGCCATGGATCTCTGGCTACTAGCAGTGTGTTTGGCTTCCTCCCTTGGTAGTCCAGGCGTGTTCTCCTGGTACTTAGGTGGCTAAGGCCAAGGGGCAGTTCAAAGGCTACAATGTATTTTCTAGATCATGTTAAGAGCTTTCCTTGAGAAGGAGCCGTTCCACCAGCCTGGTTCCAGAGCCGCTTTCCCGCCAGCCTGGTTCTAGAGCCGTATCAGTCCCAAATAAACACACAGGAGGCTATATTAATTATGAAGCTGTTGGCCTTGCTTGTCTCTTACTGGCTAGCTCTGCTTTAAGTAATTACCCCATAATTGTTAATCTAAGTATGTCTCTTACCGGAGAAGTTTCCGGGCTCCTACCCGGCGTTACATGTCGACTCTCCTGTGTTTCTCCTACCCAGAATCCTCCTCGACTCCTAGTCCCTCCTATCTAGGTTTTCTATTGGCCAGACAGTACTTTATTGACAAATGCACAGGCAAATAACAGGACTTCCCCAACAAGATCAGCCTAGGAAAGTTAGAGACTGTCTCAAAACAGATATACACAATATATTTAACAAAAGTTTTTATTTCTTTGCAGTTTTTGTTTGATTTTGAGATGAGGTCTCAGTGTAGACCATTGTATCAAAATGTCAGCTATATCAATTTTTTCAGCTCAGATTGGTTTCATTCAGTAGAGCAAAAGGTCAGCATTCACCAGGCCTCTGCATAGGAGGGCATGATACTGAAACCAATCATTCTAGCATTAGGAAGTGAAGACAGAAACATTATGATTTCTAAGTCAGCCTGAAATTTATGAGCCTGTTTCAAAAAGAAAACATCAAAAGCAATGACTAACAAAAATAGTCCACGACTTGCAACCAAGACTGATGGATATGGTTTGGTTCTTACAATCCACATGGTAGGAGGAGAGGACTGCATCACATAGGCTGTCATCTGATTCCAAATTACACTCTGCATGTGCATGCACAAAGACAAGAATAATGAACTAAACCTTAAAAAAGAAATAAAAACAATCTTGAGATGGTTCCACAGTTCAGTGCCTGGTGTGGAGCACACAGAGAACATTGCTGCTCCAGTAAGTTCCAGTATTTTAACATTGCAGACCACAATTCTCCAGCATCTTTTCACTTTCATTTTTAATAGTTCTCACTATGTGTTATGGGAGTTTCCTTATACCATTTCCTTCAGGAAATTTTGTGTGGGCTTCAGTGGAGAATAAGGATGTATAAAATGACCTTATAGAAAGAAAGGTAACAGATAATTTTATTTGAATTTGTCCAGATTTTAGATGCTCATAATACTCAGGTGTTAGCTATAACTGCTGCATTACAAAAGATTTCAGATAAGGACATTTTATTTGAAAAAAAACTTATAACCTAGGGAAAAGGAGGGTATGGTGTGCCCACATGTGTGTGAGGTGTGATTGTAAATGCCTGAATCCTAACAAAAAGGCTACCCAAATTGCTTTCAATAGTCAAAAAGACAGTGTCTTAACAGGAAAGGTTGGAGATCTGCACTTCCCATAAGCCCCCCCCCCCAGAGTCAGTCATCAGGAAATGGCCAAAACCAGCATGACCCGAGAGCCCAAGGATCTTCTATGGATGGTTCAGTAGCCTGTAGCAGAGGAAAGAATACAGAAATTCTCCTATTTTTGTGGTTAAAAAAGAAATCTAGAGATTTGAAGCAAGTTATTTGAGAAGCCTCAGGAAACTGCAGCTCTGTCAGCCCCACCTAGAAAGGTGTCTATGAAAATGCAAAGCAGACAATACAGCTAATGAAAGCTTTACAACTTGGATTAGAAAAGATTTACAAACTTTAAATAAGTTTCAAACATTATTGGGAAATAAGACCCTATTTAAAACTTCTACAGAGGATCTTGACCCCCACAGTGAGATTCTTAAGGGCAGTTGTGACCCTAGTTCCTTTAGACAGCTCACAGAAGCTGCTAAACAAACACTGACTCAAATGGAGCATGCCACTGACATGCCCATGGAGCTTTGAAAACATGAATTCAAAAAATAAGTAAAGGGGAGTTGTGCACTTAGCCTCTACATAATGCATTAAGTCATGTACTCTTCATTTTAAATTTTCTGAATGTGGATGCCCATGAGCATTCTGCCATGGATAGATTCTGGCATGATGGCTCAACTTTCACTCAAGCCAAATGGAAAAATCCTTGCACTGGATTATGGAGAGGATCCGATCCTGTTTTAATGTGTAGTTGAGGGCATGATCGAGTTTTCTCGAAGGTTTGTGAACTGCCAGAATGTCTGAGGTATGTGAAGCAGAGGAATGCCAGACATGACGATACTGTGAAAGCTGGAGCCACCACCCCAAAAGAATTCAGTGAGATCTACTGAAATTGTGTTCCTGACCCTCTGATGTCATTGTTCTACAGTCTGAAAAGGGAAGGAAACTGTGGTCAGAGATTTTTCAAATTCTCAACAAACCCACTGCATCAATTTCCCAAACCTCTGTGAGTTCTTATCCTGGATCCAGCCAAGGCCTGAATGCACAGCAGTTTATACACATTGCATCTTGGGACATAGAACTCATTTTTTCCAGTCTTCCCCTTTGAGGGAAAAGGACTCATTACAGTTGGAACACTATTTTGGAGGTGATGTGTAGCTAAAGCCCTTCTTCAGTATGTGAGGAGGATATGAACAAAAGTTTTGCAGTGAGTATCCAATACTCAAAGACTGTGGTATCTCAAACTTACCGTTGGAAATTACAAGTCATGGTGAATCAGACTTTAATAGAGGGAAACAGAAAAGGTTCAGAATTGTGAGTTATTCATACTTCAAGCACCATGAGAACATTTTATTGTCCTTTGACTTAAAAATTAAGAGAATCGTAATCTGGCCAATTACCCAATTACGTGTCAATTGTTAATAATCACACTGAAATTGTTTATAACCTTTGTTACCCTAAAAAAAAAAGATCAGAGTTCCTTCTGATAACAATCTGACATGTTTATGATTCTTTAGATACTATGTAATTAAGAAGGCAGATTTAGATTTTGATACAGCCAAAACTACTGGAGACTTCCTAGACCAATTTTAAGGTCATTTCAATTTTACTCAAACTTTATTCCCTTAATAAGGAGATGTAGCCACAAAAGCATATGCATTGCTTAGCATTATCAAGCTTGCTTGTGAACTTTCAATGAAAAGTTGACTCAGAGGTGCATGACATCAAGCTATGCACTATCCCCTAACATTTTTATTACAGAGGCTGGAAGTCAAAGACGGGTAAGATCTTTTTGCCTCCAGATGACCTAAGACAGGTCACAAATGGCAGAACATGTGTTCCCAAAAAAAGAGTAAGGCTGGAAGGTGTTAGAAGATGACCTAAAACAAACACAGTCATCTGTCCTGTACCAGAAGCACAGGTATTACATTTAGACGGGGGAATTTGCCAGAGCCCATAAAGATGGCTCCACTCCATCTTGACTAAAGTCCAGAAAGTTCAAAACTGTCCTTAGTAAGTCCTTAGTAGGTCAAAGGCATGGCTACAGTAGGATGTTTGATCTTGGCCTTGGGTGTCTTATCTAAGTAACAAGACTTGGTCTGAGATGTGGTTACTATTGACCCTCAAGGCCAGATGACGAGAAATTAAATATGAGGTGTACTTACCGAATCCTTGGAGAACTGAGGAAGAAATGTTTTTTTCGTTCCATATACATGATACCATGTTCCCCTTTTTGTTAAGTTATTTAAGAATGGTGATTTAAAGTTGAGGTGTTCAGTATTGACTGAATTGCTCTCCTGACATCTATCCTGTGTCTCCTTTCATGTCTTTGGCTAGCTTTTCTAAATCCATACTCCCCTCTCAGGTACAAACCGTGGGCAATTCAGCTGGCTTCAACTACAGCCCTGAAAAGACAGCATCCCACATTAAGTTTCCAGGACCACATGGCAGCTCACACACTGAATGACAAAGTTCCAGGCAATCTAATCACCTTTTCTTGCAGAACACAGTACCTCTGTGTGTGGACAGACATGCAGATATACTGGGTAATGAGGAAATATACCTTAAGGAGAGCCTAGTGGCAGGAGTCATTGACCTGGAAGAACTCTCCTATCCTCTTATGCCTGGACCCCAGGTCGACCAGCTGACTCCATAGTTGGCTTATGTGGTTTGTCAGGACACCAAGACCCTGTGTTCCAACCCTTACTAGGTTCCACCCACACCTGCATAAGTAGTTCCTGTAATTAGAGGCTTTTGATCACATCCAGTCCTGCAGCCACTTTTAAAATAGCCACTCAGAGGATTAATATTAATTACAAACTATTTGGCTTATTAGCTCAGGGTTATTATTAACTAATCCATATAACTAGATTAACTCATTTTTATATATCTATGTATTACCATGTGGCTGGGATGTTACCTCATTTTTTACATGCCTTGCTTTCTTGGTGGCTGGCATCTCCCCAATTTTACACTTCTCCCTGTATCTCTGCTTGCATTTCCAATCTGGCTCTATTCTGTCCAGCTATTGGCCAAATCTGTTTCTTTGTTAACCAATGACAATAAATCATATTCACGGCCGGGCGGTGGTGGCGCACGCCTTTAATCCCAGCACTCAGGAGGCAGAGGCAGGTGGATCTCTGTGAGTTCGAGACCAAGCCTGGTCTACCAAGTGAGTTCCAGGACAGGCTCCAAAACAATACAGAGAAACCCTGTCTCGAAAAACCAAAAAAAAAACAAAACAAAACAAAACAAAACAAAACCATATTCACACTATATAGAGGGACATAACACATTATTTTCCCCTTTCTGTATAATCAAAAAGGGTGCATTTATATATAATATTTAGAATATTTGTATTTGAAAAAAGGAAAGTATTCTATCTTTGAAAGTCTAAAGTTTTACATCTATCTTTTATCATAACTAAGGAAAACTATAATTATAACTACCTAAGACTTCAACTCCATCAAAGACCCCAGAAAGATACAATATTACCCAAGAAACTGACAAGTGAATTGTAAGCAACTTTCAAAACTCTAAAAATGACAGAGATATCTGACTGCCTAGATGATCATCCAAAGTTGTTCTGTAACATTGGGGCATCCATCTTCAGCCTACAGGCCTAGAGTATCTGACAGATTTCTCAGCAAAGCAGGAAATTTGAAGCTGTCCTACCTATATTGGCAGTTTGTCAGTCATTTTTCTCCATGTCCCGCAAAATGTCTGGAAGACTCTTCCATGAATCAGAAACCCTAAAGTACTGTCCCATCCTGTTTTGCCAAGTTCAGTAGTCATTTTTTTAAACATATACTATATGTTCAGTTTATACAGCATACAATCAAGCAGTCCAGACAAGTGCAGTTTCTTGTTCAAATGGCTAGCCCTGCCACATTGAAAGCAAATTCCATAAGGAGCTTCTTCGATACACAGCATTCTCCTGAACTAATTGGTATTGCCAGGAGCAGTCGTGTCTCATAGTTGACAAAAGTCTAAGTTCTTAAAACATTTTAAATGCCATATTCAGTAGGTCTTTGAAGTGTTTGAAGATTACCCATGAGAAATATATCTTTGTATTACCTTGAAAACTAACATAACTGTAAGTTTGATAGACATGAGTGACTATTAGCTTGCAATTCTTCATTATCCTGACAACCTTTTAAGGATTAAAACTTCTTATTGCATAATTAAACAAGCTGTATAGGTATGAGATGTATAGGTAGTATCTTAAGCAGAAATAAAAAAAGAGATATGCAATATGAGGACAATACTCATAATTTGTAGCAATATACAAAAATTCATGCCAATGTAAAATATCTGAGATAAATAATGATCTTTACATCTTCTATTCCGCTAAATATAACAAACATCCATTATCCATCAAATAACCGAAGACATCCATAAACTCCAACTCTTGGGAATGCGGATGTCATTTTATGCGAATTACTTCCTGCTGTCTATGGATAAAGTATCTTTAGGATCCCTGATAAAATTTTGAGATAATGAACAAGTGGTGAGAGGACCAGTGGTAACCCGTGTTGATAGATATCATCTGTCAAGGTTCAGAAGGTCTCCCTTGATCAAAGCTGGTCCATCTTAACCCTAAGCAAATCCACAGCCTCTTGTTTCCTGTGGAAAGAAAGGCAAAACTGCTTCTCCAAAGTAATGCATCTTTTAATTTACATTTTACAAACATATTTTTGGATTTGTGTTTTAAAGATAAGGCTTTTAAAAAATATTTAGGTTGGTATATTTTATCAGTATCTCTTCTAATCCCATGTCTCCCAGCAGCTGTCTCTTACCCAGGAGCCATTAAAAAATTCAAAACCAACACAATAATATGTACAATCAAGACTCCCTGGGTATTTGTCATCTTTATGTGGCTTTTTTCTTTTATATTACTTTTACTTTCTCCTTTAAGACTTTACTTTTTTAACTATTTATTTCTTTTAATAACTGTCTACACCCAATTTTTTAAGCCTACAGAGTTTTTATAAACATACTGTGACACATCTAGAGGTTTCTTTTGGTCTGAATCTGTCTTTATTGCATATCTGTAACCACTGTCTGATCACTGTTTTACACTGGTAAGTGGGCTTAGCCAGGATGAAAATGGCAGCTTTGGCTGTTGTCTCCAACCAGTTGGCTTTCCAACAAGGCAGAGGCACATTCACTGCAAGCTCTAGCAATCATATTTCCTCACAGAAAAAAATCCTCTGCCCTTCATTTGTCTTCCAAAGAATATGATTATAAGTATTTAACCTCAAAATCAAACACCATGATCCAAAAATAATGTGATGACAGGATAAATACCATTTTCTATTGCAAATATATTCATTATTCAAATTATCATGTGTTTCTGTTGTTCTTGAAATATAATATGCTTACAACTTGAAAAACAGACAACATTTTACCTATGTAATGGTTGTACTAATCTTACCGAAGCAGCAGTGAGATAACTCTGGGGACAAAATATATGTGGATTATATGGCCTGACCTCATTTATTAGTTTCATGGGGATTTTCATCAGTTTGAAAGCTTTCATAACTTTGAAGGATACTTCAATGTGCAAAGGCTCTATCACACTGATTACATTCATAAGGTTTTCATCAAGCTGATTTCTTTCTTGCCTGTGAAGACAAGAGTTCTGTATAAAGTCTTTACCACACTGATTGCATTCATAGTACTTGTCTCCAACATGAGGTTTCTTTTATTTGAAGGTTGCTGATAAATGCAAAGTCTCTGTCACAATGATTATATCCACAAGGTTTCTCTCTAGTGTGAGTTCTT
Source organism: Mesocricetus auratus (assembly GCF_017639785.1). NCBI lineage: Eukaryota > Metazoa > Chordata > Mammalia > Rodentia > Cricetidae > Mesocricetus > Mesocricetus auratus. The sequence goes on along the minus strand of NW_024429266.1, from coordinate 104,246,223 downwards.
TCATGCCTCTGAAGATGACTTTTACGTGAAAATGCTTTATCACATTGATTACATTCATAGGGTTTCTCTCCAGTATGGATTCTTTCATGTCTGCGAAGAAGACTCTTCGTTGCAAAGGCTTTACCACATAGATTGCATTCATAGGGTTTCTCAGCTTCATGACTTCTTTCAAGAATGAGAAGATTATTCTTCTGTTCAAAGGATTTAGCACTTTGATTATATTCAGAATGTTTCTTGCAAGTTTGTCTTCTGTCATGACTGAGCAGATTACTCTTCTGTGCAAACGTTTTACCACACTGAGTACATTCATAGGGTTTCTCTCCAGTATGAATCCTTTCATGACTTCGAAGATGACTCTTCTGTGTAAAGGCTTTACTACATTGATTACATTCATAGGGTTTCTCTCCAGTATGAATTCTTTCATGTTTGTAAAGACAACTCCTCTGTGCAAAAGCTTTACCACATCTATTACATTGATAGGGTTTCTCTCCAGTATGACTTCTTTCATGACTAAGAAGGGTGCTTTTCTCTACAAAGGTTTTACCACATTGACTACATTCATAAGGTTTCTCTCCATTATGAATTCTTTCATGAATGAGAAGCCTATACTTGTGTGCAAAGACTTTACCACAATGATTACATCCATAGCGTTTCTCTCTAGTATGACTCTTTTCATGCCGGTGAAGATTACTCTTCTCAGCAAAGGCTTTACCACATTGATTACATTCATAGGGTTTCTCTGGAGTAAGACTTCTTTTATGTATTTGAAGATAACTGGGACTTGCAAAGGCTTTATCATATTGCTGATATTCATAGGTTTTCACTACAGAATGAGTTCTGTGTACTTGATGAAGACTGGGATATGCAGAGACTTCATCACTTTGATTATATTCACAGGGCTTTTCTTCTAAATGAGTTCTTTGGTGTAAAGAGGAATCATATCTAATTGCTTTACATTCATAGAGATTCTCATCATTATTGGATATTTTGTGAGTTTGAAGATACCTGTGATGGCTAAACGCTTTAGAACAAAGCGCACATTTTTCACTTCCTCTTCCCAAATGAGATTTTTCACGTCTTTGAAAAGAAGTGGAAGATAGCGAACCTGTACAGGCAAGTGAATTTCCGTCTTCCTTGGTCTCATAATGTTTTTCTCCAAAATGAGAGTGGAAACTTGTATCACAGCCATCATGTTTTCTCATAGTAGTGACCACATCATATCTTCTAATAGTTCCAGGAGAAACAGAGGTAGACTGCTTCTTTCCATATCCCTGTTGCTCACATGGCTTGTATCCACAGAGACAGTTGATATGCCTATTAATGGAAGAATAGCAAATAAAAGGTTTTCACATTACATTCACATACTCTTAACATTTTTGCCTTGGAGATGTGGTATATGGATTCAGGTTTCTACACTACTATAAATTCCTTGTCTCTCATAAAGTGCTCCTCTCACTAAACTATGGTAAGTCACTCAGTAAAGCATATGAGAAACACTAGCTTTAATATGGAAGATTTGCAGCCGGGCGTTGGTGGCGCATGCCTTTAATCCCAGCACTTGGGAGGCAGAGGCAGGTGGATCTCTGTGAGTTCGAGGCCAGCCTGGTCTACAAGAGCTAGTTCCAGGACAGCCTCCAAAGCCACAGAGAAACCCTGTCTCGAAAAAACAAAAAACAAACAAAAAAAAACAATATGGAAGATTTGCTTATTAATGATCCTGGAATACTGTAATCCCCTATCAATGTGTATATCTTACATGATGATTGAATGGCATGATAATAAGTGGATGGACAATTCAACATTATGTCACTTATGTGGCTATGATTAAAACTGTAACATCTCTTATGACATTGCATCCTTGTCTTATCCTTAAAGGAATGCTTTCCAAACAGTGATCAGCTACCTGAACTTGGACTACATGGTGTTGTGACACTGTAATAATCATCTCCTTGTCTTATCCTTAAAGGAATGCTTTCCAAACAATGATCAGCTACCTGAACTTGAACTACTTGGTGCTGTGATACTGTAATAATCATCACAAACCTGTGCTAATTTACATTGTTGCTATTCTTTAAAAGTTCAGGGAACACTAACATTTCTTCCAAGGTCCATATATATCTGCTTACACATGCAATTACCTTCCGTGTCTTCCAGAACTTTGACAATGCTCTTCAAAACTGTGGTCATTCCATTTGTACCCTAAAATACAGCACCAGAAAATGTATGAGATATATTACTGGAAATCAGGCACAACTGAAATTAGCATCTTTTGTGGATCTTTGAACACAAAGATTCACAAAGATTTACTCACTAGATTCTTTCTCCTTCCCATTCAAAATTACAGAAGAGCAACAATCTCCAAGAAAGGCTTGTCATCTTAAGTTGAAAACTGGAAGTTCACATTCCTACCTATAGAAGTGAGGTTCCAATAGGTTTCCAGCATCACATCTTTGTAGAGACTCTTCTGGGAAGGATCCAGCAAAGCCCATTCTTCATGAGTAAGGTTCACATGCACATCCTCATAGGTCACTGCGTCCTAAAGTATCCCATAGTGTACATAAGAGAAATGGTGAGACTGTGTTGCAAAAGGGCATATCATTGAGCATATATTTACATAATTCATTGTTTTAGTTATAGTCTATCACATGGGTAATAAAATACCAAAGGCAGTTGCCAACAGACTTTAAACAGAAACACAAAGGATAACCATGCTCTCCATATGTGTGCCCACAAAAGAGAACAGGGAACTGCAGAAGAAATGCCTAGTAATAAATCCAGAGAGACATTCAAACAGAACAATACAATAACATCAGCAAATTTCATCAAAATTATTAACTTAAAAAGGGATAGACAACACGGGTGTGGTGGGGCCCACCTTTAATCCCAAACCTCAGGGAACCAAGGCAGGTGATACTCTGTGATTTCCAAGTCAGCCTGGTCTATGTAGAGAGTTCCAGGACAGCCAATGGTACATAATGAGACTCTGTCTCAAACTAACAAAAAACAAACACATAGAAATCATGCAGAGTTTCACTCAAAATTCCTCAATAGAGTTAAAACATGAACTCCAATTCTGTAGTTCTCAGCCATAAACTGACGTGACCCCTTGTAAATTGTAAGAATGATAATTCCTAGAGAGGAAAGCATTTTAGTAAATTACTGACCGACAGATTAAACAACTCTCAAAAATTAGTAAACACTGACCATAAAAAAATCATAAAAATGATGGAATATATAAAGAAGTATCAACAGATATGATCACCTATTGCTTTGAAGAGATCCTAGATCAGTTCACAGCACTCACTAGAGGTTACCAACTACACCCATCATTAGGTCCAGAAAATCCAATGCTCTCTTCTGATTTCAGTAAATACCATGAAGACAAGTGATAGTTCACTCACAACCACCTATAACTCCAGTCCTAGGGGATCTGACTCTTTCTAGTTCCCATGTGCACCATGCATACACACTACACAGGCATGTAAGTAGGAAAATGATCATATACAAAAAATTATTATCCTAATAAAACAAAAAGTATAAAGGAACTGAAGATGTACCTCAGTTGATAACATTCTTGCCTAGCAGTTTAATTTCTGTTCCATGTAGTGTATGAGGATTAGGATGCCTGTAATCACAGAACATGAGAGGTGGATGTAGTAGGACTAGGGCCAGAAACTGAATGTCATTCTTGAGGACATAGGAAAATTGAGGGCAGTCTGGGCTATATGACACACTGCCTTAAGAAACAAGAACACAAAAAACAATCATACAAGAACATCCTAGGAGAAAGTAGAGAAAACCATATGGGACACAAGTTCTAGAGTTATGAAAGCCCACAAATCTGGAATAGGTATTGATTTCATTCAGAGGCAACAGAAATGGTAACCAGGGTGCGAGAACTGAACTCTGATGCAAATTTCACATGCACATTTTTCACTGAGCCATCTTTACAGCCCCTGAGAATGTTTATGCACAACATGGCTTCAGTTTCTTACTGTTATTACCAGCAGAAGACATGTTTATCTCAGAGGAGGCAGACCCATAGAATGCACTAGGAAAGTTTGTATCTAAAAGAAAGAGGATTTCACTGTTCACCAACAAGAACCCATAGGATCTAATGAACAGTTCTAGCTTGTCAAGTTACAACCATCAGATCCCTATATAATTATGTATAGCTCTGAAAATAAAATATTGAGGTTTAGGTTAAAGACTATAGCCCGCAGAACAGAGGTCTCCCTAAAATGAAACTGTTAGAGAAAGGTCTGTTTCAGAGGGTAAGGAGACCTGACTGATACCACTGATGTCACCAACTGGGAAGTGAAAGCACGAGAATTGGGACTTCAAGGTCATTTTTTGCCCCATAATGTCGTATCTCAAAGAAAAAAAAAAGCACAGGAAAAAATTAATCAGAACGAACTCTCAATTCTGAACATTTATGCCACAAATACAAGTACACCCACATTTCTAAAAGAAACATTACGAAAGCTTAAATCACTCACCAAAAGGCACAAACCCCTCTCACACCAATAGACAGGTCTGCCAGACAGAAATTTAACAGAGAAATAAGGGAATTACCAGATGTTATGACTCAAATGGGCTTAATAGATATGTATAGGACATTCCACCCCAAAACAAAATAATGTAGAATAAAATAAAAATGAATGCACAATATATCAAAACTTCGGGGATACTGCTAAAGCAGTGCTAAGAGGAAAGTTAATAGCACAAAGCACCTACATAAAGAAACTGGACAACTCTCACACTAGTAACTCAACAGCACACCGGAAAAGGGTAGAAAAAAATGAAGTAAACAATCTCAGGAGGAATAGACAACAGGAAATAATCAAATTGAGAGCTGAAATCAATAAAAATGAAAGAGAACAGTACAAATCAATGAAACAAAAATTTGGTTCTTATGGAAAATCAAACGATAGACAAACCTTTATCAAACTAACCAAAAGACAAAGAGAGAATATCCAAGTCAACAAATTCAGAAATGAAAAGAAGCCATAACTACAAACATGGAGGAAATCCAATCATTCAGCTACATTTCAAAAAACTGTACTCCACAAAATTGTTAAATCTAAAAGAAGACAATTTCCTAGACAAGTACCACATACCCAAATTAAATCAAGACCAGATAAACAATTTAAATACATACATAATCCCTTAGGAAATAGACAAGATCATTAAAAGTCTTTAAAAAAAAAGCCCAGGGCCAGATTGGTTTCAGTGCAGAATTCTTTTCATGGAAAAGCTAATACAATACTCCTCAAACTGTTTCACACATATAAACTGGAGGAACATTGCCAAACTCTTTTTATAAGGCTACAGTTATCCTGATATCCAAACCTAAAAAAGATACAACAAAGAAGGAGAATTACAGACCAATCTCCCTCATGAGCATTGACAAAAAACTAACCAATAAAATACCAGCAAACCTGATGTAATGGGGTTCTGATGGTTTAACAAGGGAGGAGGGACATACTTCTAGCTCCTGGGCAGATTTCTTCATGCCCTGTGGAATGCCATTGCCAAAATGAGGATGGAAACTCATCCACCAGTTTCCTTTCCTCATTCTTGTTGCACCTGATTTTAGGATCCAGAACTTTTTTTTTTTCTGCTGAGTTGTGCCTTTCCTACTGGGATTGCTAAGTGAAGCCTGTGATAACCTGCTTGCAGGTTAGCCTGTTCAGCTGTTTACACGGTGAAGTGGATAATGTTACAGAGAACACACCAGCCATGGCTTTCTCACACCCTGTGAATGAATGTGTGAAATACTCCGTAGTTTTACCTGCTGATACTGTCTGTCCGAAAATACATTTTGAATGTATTTTCCCCCACCCCCTCCCCCAAAATATACTGGCAAACCAAAATCAAGAACACATCAAAAAAGTCATCCACCATGATCAAATAGGATTCATCACACATATGCAGAGTGGGTTCAACATATAATCCGCCATATAAAGAAACAGAAAGAAAAAAAAAACATGATCATCTCATTAGATGCTGAAAAAGCCTTCAACAAAAGCCAACACTCCTTTCATGATAAAGCTCTTGGAGAAATCAGGAATTCAAGGATCATACCTAAATATAATAAAGGCACTGGTCAGCACGCCAACAGTCAACATCAAACTAAATGGAGAGAAACTCAAAGGCATTCCACTAAAATCACGAACAAGATACGGCTGTCACTTCGCTACATATCTATCCAATGTAGTACAAAGTTCTAGCCATACCAAAAGGACAACAAATGGAGATCAAGGAGAAAGAAATTGGAAAAGAAGTCAAACTTTCACTATTTATAGATGATAGGACAGTATACATAAGTGACCCCCAAAATTCTACCAGGGAAATACTACAGTTGATAAGCACCTCCAGTAATGTGGTAAGATTAACTCAAAAAAGTGGTGATGTCTTGCTTGTAAAAATAAAACCTGTCTGAAAGTCAGAGAATGGAGCTTGCCACTAGCTAGCCATAGAGGTCTGGAGGTCTGTAATAGCCAAAATGATCATACATGACAGAAACTTCTGGAGGCATCACCATCTCAAACTTCAAGTTCTATTATACAGCTACAGTAATGAAACAGCTTAGCATTGGCATAAAAATAGACATGTGAGCTAATGGAATTGAATTGAACATATTGACCCAGAAGACCACTTCGTGAATGTAGCACAGACACTGAGATTGACAATTAAGAAATGCGACCTCCTGAAACTGAGCAGTTTCTGTAAGGCAAAGGACTAAGTCAACAAGACAAAATGGCAGCTTACAGAATGGGAAAAGACCTTCACCAACACCACATTTGACAGAGGACTGATCTTCAAACTATACAAGGAACTCAAAGTACTAGACGATAAATACCAAATAATCCAATTTAAAAAATGGGGTACAGAGCCGGGTGTTGGTGGCGCATGCCTTTAATCCCAGCACTTGGGAGGCAGAGGCAGGCGGATCTCTGTGAGTTCGAGGCCAGCCTGGTCTACAAAGTGAGTTCCAGGACAGCCTCCAAAGCCACAGAGAAACCCTGTCTCGAAAAACCAAAAAAAAAAAAAAATGGGGTACAGATATAAATAGAGAATTGAAAACAGAAGATTCTCAAATGGAAGAGAAGGTTCTTAAGAATGTGCTCAACATCCTTAGTCATCCGGGAAATGCAAATCAAAACAACACTGAGATACTATCTTAAACCCATCAGAATGGCTCATGCTGGGCATGATATATAGTAAGAACCAAACTCATCCACTAATGGTGGGAGTGCAAAGTTGTATAGTCACTTTGGAAACCATTATGGTGGCTTCTCAGAAAACTGGGAATCAATTAACTTCATGACCCAGCAATACCACTTAGGCTAATACCCCAAAGGATGCAAACTCATACCTCAAGGACATATATGTTCATAGCAGCATTATTTGTAATAGCCAGAGCCTGGAAGCAAGCTAGATGTCCCTCAACTAAAGAATGGATTAAAAAAAAAAATGTGGTACATATACACAATAGAGCACAACTTTCTCTGTGTATATACACATATTTGAAGGTATAATCATTTTATAAGTCTTGTTAAAGAATAATACAGATTTGACATTAGACATCTACCAACCATTGAATAGTTTAGTGAACTCTGCATATTGTGCTGAAACAGCTCCTCTATCAGAAACTACAAGACTTAAAACCTACCATAATACTAGAATAGTATTTGTCTCTCTTCAGACATTTATAAAATAACATATTCAACAGTTTTTCATAGCTTATATTTTTGCTAATCTCCTTTGCCAGGTCCATTAACATCTGCCAATGCCCAAACCAAGAGACTGGCGTCCGCATGGCCCATAGTCCTTTCTTTTCAGGTCACTCAAAAATCTTACAAGCTTTTTCAGTAAAATGAAAAGTACAATTCTCTTTGCCTTGGGAGCAAGCTCAGCAAACCATCAGGACGTGTCCTTGTTCTTCCTGTACTCTGTTGTCATCTGTTGGCAGAATTAATCCCCAGGGGTTAAAATCCAACACCATTTGGCAAACAGATTACTCATATCTCAGAATTTGATGCTTTAAAATATTTTTACCTAACAGTTGATACCTATTCAAATATGACCGTTGATTCTGCTCACACAGGCAAAATTACCTCACATACCATTGTTTATTAAACATCTTTCTTTTTTTAGGATTACCACAACAAATAAAAACTGATAAGACCTTTCTTTATACAAACATACACTATATAGAAATTTTCAGTGTATAGAAAATAACCATGGTACTAGAATTCCTTACAATCCACAAGGAGAAGCTACTGTGGAAAAACACCATCAACTATTAAAGCAACAAATATATAACATAAAAAGTAGGTATATGCATCCACCCAAATCCCCATATACTATGGTACACCTAGCTATACTAACTTTAACTTTTTCATTAGAAAGGATAATGCTTCTGCTGCCCAAAGGCATTCTGACCCAAAGGAGACAAAGCCTAAAAAAATACTACGAATGAAATATCTAAAGAGATGCAAAAAGAAAAAAAAATCAAGAGGAGATGCTCTAAGAGGAAGAGTAAAGTTGTTGACTTGGAAGATGTCAAAACCCTAGGTCATGAAGCTGAGACACTGGCGAGACAGCAAGTATAAACAACTGATCCCAAAATGATGGTTTTATGTCTGTGGATGTATTACATGTTAATTCTCAGATAGCCAATGTAGAATCAAAATGTGATTTGTCAAGAGGGATAAAAAACACCCATAACAGGAGACAGTTTGATGTTTTGTCATTTTAAAAATTGTTTTTATCCTTAATTATACAGGTAAAAGATGCTGTAAAAATGTTTAGTCACAGGAATAGAGGATATTTATGGTTAGACTAACCTAACTGATCACTCCAAACACTATAATACAAACTTCAGGATAATTAAGTACTCATTCGAAAGGTGAGAGTGGAAAATACAATGATATGAAGATGAACAATGGAATATCTGATACATTGCTTACTAAAGTTGTTATTACTGTACCTAGAATAGAGCTGTTGTCAATAGTTTAGAAAATAACTTCTGATTTCATTTCCCACATAGCTGCAAACAAGAGCAATCTTTTGGTATCAGAGCAGACACATCTATTCCTGGGCTCTTAAAAACAAATTTATTTGGCATAGGAATCACACATGAACACTGTGCACAAATACCAGGGGACAATATAGAATCTTCCCATATATATTTATAGGACTTCCCCTGATATCCCAGTCAATGGTGCTTTTCTCAATGCTTTGAATATACTTGTATCCCTTCTTATTGCAATTTGGGATGGACCTTGGAGGGAGGGGTTGCTTCATGTGGGTTTAAAGTGAAAGGTATAAAGGTTTAAAAGTGATAGGCTATTACACTTACTTTGCTCGGCAAATTTCTACAACAGAATTAAAAAAGGTCTTCCTGAGAACTGTCGATGATTCTCAGCAGTTACTGGATCCTGTAACCTGTGCAGCCACGTGGGGTCTTTTACTGCATATTCCAGGATTACTCACTGGAATACAAAGAGAAGACTCAAGAATGGCCTCTGAATGGTATACATGCAAACATCACACCAAACACATTAGCAGAAGTTAATACAGAGACGGGTGAATTGCACAGCAGTTTTACAAAATACAACTACTATAGATTATGTTACTCAAGCATAACCTTGGTTGCCAATAATTAACTGGCATGCATTGCTTTAAAGTCAGATTGTCCCCCATACTACTAACAGTCAAATTAATGACCTACATAACTGAGATAGACAGATCTTTCCAGTGACTTTTGAGTTACCTTCCTAGTTACAATGACTTGGTCCTCTGCTAACTATGCTTACCATTCTCTTATGATTGCCTGTATTAAATTTACTAGCAATAAAGGCAATCCATTCTCCTACGGCCTCTATTACGGCCACTGTTTTAATCTTTAAAACCTTAGAAAATGGGAGGTGTAAAGTCACTAGTCTTGTATGCACAAAGAAGCACTGAGAGAACCAAGAATGTTAATCGTACAGGGTGTCTTGTCAACAGAGGAGAGGAAATCAAATACCTCCAGAAATCTGAGAGTGCATTTTGGTAATGACCTAGTGAATATTTTGCTATCTGTAGCAACATACCTCACCCTAATTCCCCAGGATTCCAGACTGTTTCCTCCGATACCATCACCCATTTAAGGGAGATACCACATGCCCTCTATGACCTGCTGACCTCTATGCTATGTTGTACAGGGACCACATTCGATTCTAGGTCTGAGATAGAACCCAACCTCATGTTTGCATGTGCTGTGCAAAACATTTTCTCTGTAGTCATATGTTAACCTTTATTGTTTACTGGAATTCAAATGACTATGGGAATAACCATTAGCTGGAGACCCTTTTCCAAATACTATACATACCTACAATAAACTGCCTGATATTAGACTCACTAAGATTGGCATAATCGACCTGCACTGGGTTTTCATTCTCATCTCTTCCTGTGTTCGATTCCTTGTTTGACACCTGCATGCATTGATATAGGACTACTCCAGCATTGGCAACTATGGCAGTAACAGCAGTAGTTCTCAACACAGGGCAATAAATCATCAAACCATTCTTTTAGTCCTTTTCTTCGTTTGACCCAAAATATGATGATGGAGAAACATTGAGAAAGACTCCTCCCTGTTCTGATCCATCTGTCCAGGCATCAAACACCAATCTGAACTCAAAGTACATAGAAGCTCGGGAACTCAAAGTTATAGGAGTACTAGCACTTAAAAATGTATACAAAGAAAAACTGGAACAATCCTTAAGATCGTTTCAAAGTAGTTTCCCAAGCAAAAACAAATACAAAAGATGAACACAGGCCATAATAGTATGACTACACTTTTTTGTTTTATACAAGAGGATATAGTCTCATTGTTAGGAGTATTGTTTCCATATAATTCCATTTCGAACCTAAATGTTATCCAATGCTGATAATATTTGACAGATTCTCTTGAGTAGCTGCTCCCTCTATATGAGGAGAGGAAAGGAACTTCTCAGCCCCATACTAATCCCTCAGGCTCATTACTGTGGATGGTGATGGCATCATTATTATTATTACAAAACCGCATCTTAATTCTTTGCTTTCCCATCTCGTGTGAGCAGAAGCTACACGGCTCTAATCTGTGACACAGCCACAGGGAATATTAATAAGACCTTGGAACTCTGGTCCTCTACGTTGTTCCCAATGATCTATTCACTTAATGCTGAGACAAAAGGAGTGTCGCCAGGGGGAAAGTGAGGTGGAATGAAAAGATTGTTAGTCATATTCCCTTTAAACCCTTTAGCTACTGATGTGAATACGTTCTTCTCATTTCATTTGTTGTTACATTATGAATAACAGACAACTATCCCCTAGATGTTTCACACAATGAACTTCATGTTCAATACAGCAAGGAAGGGCTTCCATCCCTATATCATGAGATGAGATAAAATTTAAAAGCTCTTGGGAAACAAAGGATCTCTACTGTCATAGGGTCCTGGAATCCAATTTGAGTCATTAGTATAAACTGGAATACTGAGATCCCATCAATGCACTACTGGGGTCAAGGGAGGGTTAAGAATATAAGCCCAGCAAGAAAAAAACCTTTGCATTACTTACTTGAACAATAGTGATTGCTAACAGGGCCAAGAGCAAGATCCCAGGTGTTTTATTTCACCCACATAACAAACCATCTGTTCACTGTGGAAGGGAATGCTTTGCTCATTGTTTTGAGAGTCTGACCCACAGTCAGATGAGCTATGTGTTCAGGTGGCAAGTTAAGCTGTGCTCACTTGCTCGTCTCTCAATTTCAGCAGTCTTTCTAAACTCTAACCATCACATGTACCTGTGCAAACATAAACACACCCTTTCCCCCATTTATAACATTTCTTTTTTCCACTGTAAAGATTCTCCCCCTTTATTTACCTTTTTTACGTTTAATGAGAAGAATAAAATCAGTAAACTATGCCAGCCAGTATCATCTGCACCTTAAGGGAACCAGTGGTTGGGTCAACTGGTAGCAAGAGGCAAAAGAAAATCTTTACTTGTTTCTTTGAGATCTACTCTGGCAAACAGGTCTGTGATGATGCCTAGAACTCTGGGTTCTCCAGCATGAATACCCCTTGAGGCACAGACAACTGGAACCCTAGGCCTTGGGTTTCCCGGGGTCTCTTGCCCAGCCTGCACCTCTCTCGCTTTAACACCAGTGCTAGTAGTTCAGGAGGGATGACTGACAGGCAGCAACTATCGCAGATGAGACACACCTGAGAACTGGGGTCAGGGACAGCATCGACAATTCACAGCGCCCACCACAACCCACAGAGGCTTCGCATGACTGCCACTGTGACCCCTGGGGCCTCCAAATGAGTGCTCTCTCAAGATGGCCTCTAGGGGCCCAGTGGTGCCCGGCAACAGGGTATATATCAAATTGAGTACCCTCAATATTTTCTCCAATAATAGACCGATAAAGAATTTCAGCAGACCTAAGATGATCATCATTACAATTCAAAGAAGTTAAAGTAAATAATGAGTAGACTAGGATTTTCACAGAATTAAGCACTGCCTTACACCCTTTTAGTTTAATTAACATGGTTTAATGATCTGTTAGATCTTTCAATGGTGGCCTGTCCTCTGAGGACTATAAGGGACATCAGTAATGTGTTTAATATTTCAATGTTGTAAACACTCTTGAAATTTTAATGATATATAAACTGGATCATTATCCACCTAATTTGCCGTAGACCATTCACTCATGATATTAAAAGTTTTTTAATGTAATATAACTGATGAAGCCTTTTATAGTACTTGATAAAGTAGCCCATTGAAATATTGAAAATAGCTAAACCCAATGATGCATGTATCACAACCTATCAAAAACATTTTTTTTAAGACAGTAAGGTTACTCTGTGTAGCTCTGGCTGTACTGGAACTCATGTAGTAGACCACACTGGTCTTGAACTCAGAAATACACTGTGCCTGCCTCCCTAGTGGAAGGATTAAAGGTTTGGGTCACCACTGTTGGGGAAGTCCTGTGTATATGTCAATAAATTACTGCTGGCCAATAGGAATCTAGATGGGAGGGACTAGGAGTCCAGAACTCTGGGAAAGAGAAACACAAGAGAGTCGAGATGTAACCGCCATTGGGGTAGGAAGCTCGGAAACCTCTCCGGTAAGAGACATACTTAGATTAACAATTATGGGGTAAATACTTAAGTCAGAGCTAGCCATTAAGAAAAAAGCAAGGCCAACAGCTTCATAATTAATACAACGTCTTGTGTGTTTATTTGGGGACTAGAATGTGGCAGAGCCCAGGCGGCTGGCGGGGGATAAACCAAAGCGGCTAGCAAAGAAAAAGATTCTCTTAACACACCACCACCACCAAGCTACCAAAACATTTTCATTTGATACATTACCTTGGGGGTAATGAAGGCCTTTGAAAAGTTTGACTAGTTTCACAATGTGATATTATTAATTTTGCCATTTTCTGAGTTAAAGGAAATTTTCTTTTAAAGGCACTCCATTAAGCATGTGATTCTGTATGAAACTTAATAGCTTTAGGTAAAATGGTACCATAATGTAATGGATATGTATTGATTACAGAACCTATGAATTGATTGACCTTCGCAGTAGTAGGACTGGAAGATTAAGTGCTATGATAAGTCATAAAATGCCACCTTCTGCTAAGTATACAGCAATAACTTCATAGATGTAGGCAGGGTGCAGGGTATGGGGCCAGGGGCTACAGGCTCAACCCACAGCTGGGAGTGGCTGAGGTCTTGAAGGGGATATGGGAAGAAAGACTCTGGAGGGCAGGCACAGTGGGGAGAGAGGGGGGAAATCATCAAGTTAGATGGAGCCAGTGCTGGAAGGGGAGAGGGAGGTCATGGTGGGCAGGGCCACAGCACAGGAAGAGGCAGCAGCAGACAGGGCAGGAACTGGGGAGAACCAGAGCAAGAGAGGTAAAGTTAGACTACTGGGCTTGGCTTCTTACTTGAGGTGAAGTAAGACTACTGGGCTTGGCTTGTACTTGACATTTGGGGTGAAGTCTCTGTGAGAGCCAGACCTACCTAGAAATGCAAGAGCTTCACACAGGCTCTAGGGTGCATCCACAGCATCCCTGTCATACCACCTTCCTATTAACCTACACACATGACTTCTCCATACATGCACACACAACACACACACAACGTCAGCCATGCTGACACAGGCATCATGGATGCCCCAAACATGTAAACGTACACACAGGCTACTCCCCACAAACACATATTTCTCACAGAACACACTCACATGTTTCTCAAAATGTATAGTTAGATCAGGGAGATGGGTCAGCACGATACCAACACCACTGACCTGAGTTTGCATCCCACGTGAGAAGAACCGAGTCTCAAGTTGCCCTCTCACTGCCACTCATGCACTGGGCATGCGCGCTCCACAGATGGAATGTTTGGTCAGAAACATCAGTCTATCACTCTTTGCCTCACAAGATTTCAAGACATGCACAGATACAGAGAAGTAATATGACAAAATAGTAATCACTATTTGGATCAGGATAGCCTTGAACTCTGCCTCTGCCTCAAAAATACTAGGTGTGAGGTGACATGCTCAACTAATTAAATGTTCTGATCAAATGAAAGCATAATAGAGAGATGTATGGCAATTTCCTGAAGAATGGAAAAAAATAAAAATAAAAATGTCAGAGTAATTTTAAAATCTTTTAAACTGTTACAAATAGAAAACCTAATCACCACTTGGACTCCTACACCTGACTTCCAAGACAGGGAAGCTGAGGACACAGCAGGAGTGTTTGACAAAGACATGGACCAGCCAGAGGACTCAGGCTCTGAGGATGAGCTGGAGGGCAAGGGGTCAGTTAAATGAAAGCAGAGACTAAGGGGGAGTTCAACCATTATGAACTTGGCATGAAACATGGAAAAATTTGAAGTTAGAAAAAAAGGGAATATTCATAAAAGACACAACTTCTTTTTACTTAGCTGCAGTCTCCATGGCGTTGGGGAATTTACATCAAGATGGAATTATCTACAGAAACCTGAAATTGGAGAACATCATGCTTAATCAACAAGGGCATGTGAAACTAACAGACTTTGGACTATGCAAAGAATCTATTCATGATGGAACAGTCACATGCACATTTTGTGGAACAATAGGATACATGGCCCCTGAAATCTTGATGAGAAGAGACCACAAATGTGCTGTGGATGGATGCAGTTTGGGAGTCTTAATGTACAACATGCTGACTGGAGCACCTCCACTCACTGGAGAGAACAGAAAGAAAACAATTGACAAAATCCTCAAATGTAAACTTAATTTGCCTCCCTAACTCACACAAGAAGCTCGAGATCTGCTTAAAAAGAAATGCTGCTTCTCTATTGGAGCTGGTCCTGGGGCTGCTGGAAAAGTCCCAGGGCATCCATTTTCAGACACAGTAACTGGGAAGAACTAGCTCAGGAGGTGGAGCCTCCCTTTAAGCCTCTGTTACAACCTGAAGAGGATGTGAGTCAGTTTGGTTCAATGTTTACAGGTCAGACACCTGCTGACAGCCCAATGACTCAACTCTCAGTGAAAGTGCCAACCAGGTCTTTCTGGGTTGTACACAGGTGGCTCCATCTGTACTTGAAAGTGTGAAAGGAAAGTTTTCCTTTGAACCGGAAACCTGATCACCTCTCAGATTTATTCATAGCCCACGAATGTCTATCAGGCCTGTCAGATTCTCTCCTGGAGATTCCTGGGGATGAGGTGCTTCAGCCAGCATGGCAAATGCTCAGACACTGTGGAATACCCAATGGAAACAGTGGGATAGAGCACACGGATGTGACAATGACTGAGAAGCATCAGCACCACTTCCTGTCCAACAGCTGAACTCTGAGCCATACAAAAACATGCTTTTCCTATGATCTCCACAGGGCCAAAGCATCTGCATATTAACCTATGACAAAAGAATTCTTTCACTGATGCAAACAGAAACAAAAAAGGGAGAGGAGATGTGAGAATCAAAATGGCAGTCTTAGAGAGTCAGTAACATTACCTAGACTGCTTTGGATGGAGGAAAAAATAAATATGGATTTAAAAAAAAAGATCAATCAACGGTGCAAAAAAAAACCAAATCCACCAAAAAAACTCAAGCACAACAGTATTGTGGAACCCACAGACATATCGATTGACTGGTTCCCAACTAGTGACATCTCAGTATTAGCAACAGTTTTCATGTTGAAGGCATGTATTAAGACAGTTTTAAGGATAAGATGTTGTTTCTGAATGACCATTGAAGCCTGACGATATCAGGGTTATCCTTTCATAGGCAAAGTATGAGATTGCTGCATTACTTGCAAGTAAGGACGGATTAGCATGGAAGCTTTTTCAAACTTTGACCAGCAACACAGAATCAAAGACAAAAGAGTGTTATGGATTCGTGTTTTACATGCAAACAACCTGCATTATTTTTCTTACATAATATATATTTTTCAAATACATTTTTGATTCAGCTCATTCTGGAAAACATCCCAAACTTTAAAATGCAAAATTAATGCTTATTGTGAAGAAAGTCAGCTTTTGTTTCTTCTCTTGATGAAATAAAATGCAGATGAATCCTTGTTAAAAAAATTGATATTCACCAGGATTCAGCAATTTTAAAAAGACTCGTCTATATATTCTCACACCTGTCAGCTGCACACTGGTAATCAAATAAGTAACACTTTTCCAGGCTTCTGTGGTGGTACTGCCCTTTGATGTCAGCATGTGGGAGGCATCAAAGGTCTAGGACACCAAAGACCAACAAACAGGACCACACTGTGGAAGATGACCAGGGTATGAGGATATGGGAGAAGATGTAAAACTAAATTAGGGATCAACATGTCTTCCATGGACCTAAGAATTAAGCTCCTATAGCTATCCTAATATATAACAAATTAGACTTCAAACTAAAAATTAATCAAAAGAGATGAAGAAGGTCATTTCACATTCCTCTCAGGATGAATCCATGAAGCCGAAGTCTCAATTCTGAACAGGTATGCACCAAATACAAAGGCACACACATTTACAATGGAAACATTACTAAAACTCAAATCACAAATAACCCCCGCCCCACACACACATAGAGAGGGAGACCTCACACCCCACTGAACAAAATTAGCAGACAGACAAATAAAGGAACTAACAAAAGTTATGACTCAATTTGACTTAACAGACATCTACAGAACATTCCATCCAAACAAAAAAGAATATACCTTCTTCTCAGCACCCCATGGGACAGTCTCTAAGTGTGACCACATACTCAGCAACAAAGCAAACCTCAACAGACACAAAGAAATTGGAATAACCCCCTGTACCGTATCCAATCACCATGTTTTAAAGTTAGAATTCAACAATACAAATTGCAGATATCCTCCAAAGTCATGGAAATAGAACAATGCTCAATTACATCACACCTGGATCAAGGAAGAAACAAAGAAATTAAAGACTTGCTAGAATTCAATATTCAATGAAAATGAAGACAGAGCATACCCAGACTTATGGGACACTTCAAGAGCAGTGCTAAGAGGAATGTTGATAGCGCTACGTGCCTATATAAAGAAACTAGAGAATGGTCACACTAGAGACTCAACAGCAAACCTCTAAGTACTAGAACAAAAAGAAGCAAACTCACCTGGGAGGAGATGCCAGGAAATAATCAAATTGAGCTCTGAAATCAATAAAGTAGAAACAAAGAAAACAATATAAAGAATCAATGAAACAAAGAGTTGGTTCTTCGAGAAAATGAACAAGACAGACAAACCTTTATCCGAACTAACTGAAAGGACAATGCTCAACTTCAAATGGAAAAACAGAAAACCCAGGGCAGCTGAAGTAATTCTGAAGAATAAAAGGAGTGCCAGAGTTCACAGCGTTCCAGTGTGTTGTACTACAGATGTACAGTAATAGAAACCACAATGTTTTTGACATAAAAAGTCACTTCAAAATGGAAGACCCAGACATGAAACCACGTTTATGGATAACTGGAGTTCGATAAGGAAGTTAGAAATTCACACTGGAAAACGACAGCATCTTCAACAAGCGGTCCTGGTCAAACTAGATGTCTGCATGTAGAAACAGATGTACACGAATCATCCCGCACAGAACTCGAGTCCACGTGTGTAAGACAACACGAGCCTGCCCGGTGTGAAACGCTAGCTGCTGAGTGCTGTATGCTTACACACACAAGCCACGGCCAAGGCCGTGTCTGGATCCTCTCACCTGCCTAACGTGGGACAACCAGGTCTGTACCTATCCACATGAGAGAGCTGCCCACGGCAGAAATACACAGACATGACAAACGGCTGCAGCCCAAAGTGCATCGAAACGACCCACACTGCTGCAATGAGACCGCACTGTCCGAGGAAGACTCAGGCGATCAGCAGACCCTACGCGAACACTCGGGACTAAGTCACAACAGCGCAGTGGATTCTGACACCCGAGGCCGGGAGCCCGGGCAGTGTGGCCGCCCCGGCGTCCGCAGCAAATGCGCCCCCGACGCGGACTCTGCGCCCGGCACCGAGTCCACGCATGCGCTCCTGAGCTGAGCGCTCGGCGCCCAGGGCACAGCGTCCGGGAGACGCTGGGGACGGCAGCGCGCTGCGTGGTGACGTCACGTGCGGCCCGACCACGCACGGCCCCCACGCCCCGTCCCGCGCGGTTCCGCCGCGGACGGAGACGATCAGAGGCCTCGGGACCGCCGGCGGCGGGACGGCGGAGCTCACGTGACCGCAGGCCCGGGAGGCCCCGCAGCGGCTCCGCGGCCCCTCCCCGCGTGCGCACGGCGGCCCTCGCTCACCATGGCGGCTCCGCGTTCGCCCCGCGCTCCTCACAGTTCCCGGCGGCGGCTCACAGCGCGGCCCACGGAACGCGAGCGGCTGCCCGGGTCCAGGGCGGGCGAACTGCGGCATGGCGGACCGGAAGTGCCCGCCCCGCTCTGACTGACGGTGCGATGGCGGGCGCTGATTGGCCGGTGTGGCCTGAGTGACGGGCGCAGCTCCCTCAGGGACCGAGAGTGAAGGGTGCGGAGCCCGGGTTCCCGGCCCCGACTTCGCCCAGGGCAGAGCTTCCCGGCCCGCAGGGCGGGCGTGGATCTCACAGAGCGCGGGGCTGACCGCAAAGTCGTCCTGCGCTTTCCCGCTGAGTGAGCTCCTCGCACGCTTCCCCTGCGCTCAGGGCCGGGGTCTCAGGCCGGGCAGACGCTGGCCCAGGCTCTGCACTCTCCCAAATGTCCCTGTCTGTCCATCTGTGCCTCTCCCTTTCCATGAGCCGTCCTGTCCTTTCCTGTTTAAGTTCTTTTCTTTTTAAATCTGGTGCCTAAGCCAGGATCCAGCCATGCCTTTGCTTTTTTATTTGTTTCTTATTCCATTCGCAGTGTCTCTAGCATACACAGATAATTCATTACTTAGTGTCTAGGGAGTGATTCCCTGAGATGACGCCCAGTCCATCCAGGTCAACTTTAAACACCCTGATTGACATTCACCAGACACCAGAAATGTCGGTAAGGCTCACCTAGGATTGTTCACACTTCTCTCGACTGCCGGAACACTCCCCCAGCCTTCTGTGGTGGCACTGGTGTATCAAGCCAGCATTAGTGGAGGCAGGACAGCATTAGTGGAGGCAGGACATCAGAAGTTTAAACCAGCTCCATCTGTGACACCAAACACCAGACATTTTAGTACTGAAGAGGAGGTGAGGAGGGGCGTTATAAATAGGTCTTGTATAAGCTGATGGGTCATGCTAAGAAAGTTCATTGAGAAGGACGGCTCTGATAAACACTCTCTGTAGAAGAGAATGGGACAGTGAGAGAGAAGGCTCTCTCAGACTGACTCAGCTGATGCTAGGAAGCCAACTAGCAGCAACCTCTCAGACTGAGAGCCTGGTTCCTGTGACTCCTTCATTGTCATTGAAGGTCTTTTAGACACAGTTGCACATGTAACAATTATGAGGGAACGTGAGTGCCAGATTTCAGCACCAAAATGTAATCGATTGTGCCTATTACAGCTCTAGAGCTGCAAAGGTGGCCTGACTTATCAGGAAGCCAGACTTTCTTTTTTTTTTATACAAATGATTATATTTATATATGCCATTTAGTAGGAGAAGCAGAGATTTTCAACTTTAAGAGCACAAAAACTATTAAATATTATTATTAATTGATCAACAAAATACAAATTGTGTATACAGATTTTGCACACATTCTTAGTAGTTAAACCCTCCTCACCTTTGCATACTGATCCTCCACCCCCATCTTCAATTAAATCCCATAAATTGCTCATCTTCCTGTTATATTTACACAATGGAGTACTATTCAGCAGAAAAAAACAATGGAATCCTGAGATTTGCAGGCAAATGGATGACACTAGAAGAAACCATTCTGAGTGTGGTAACACAGTCACGAAAAGAGAAACATGGCATGTATTCTCTCATATATGGATTTTAGACATAGATCTGGGGAGTGCCAGCCTACAATCCCATGGCCAGAGAGTCTGGGAAACAGAACCTTCATTCAGTGGCTGATGGAAGAAGAGGCAGACTCCCATGGCTAAGCACTGAGCTAAACTCAAGAAATCCAGTGACAGAGAGGGAGGACTGATGACCAAAGGAATTAAGACTGGGCTGGTTTAACCCCCAGAAACAGCTGACCTGACAAAGGTTAGCTCTTGAATCCAAGGCTGATGCCTGGGAATCCAGCATGGGACTGATCAAGACCCCCTGAATGTGGGTATCAGTGAGGAGGCCTAGGTAATCTATTGAGTCTTGGGCAGTAGATCAGTATTTATCCCAGGTATACACATGGACTTTGGACTCCCATAGAACAATGTGAGATGTACTCTCACCCTGAACTCTTGGGGGGAGGGTCTAGGCCCTGCCCTGGATGAAATGACAGACTATGGACACCCCCATGGAGGGCCTCACCCTCCCTGGGGGAATGAGGGGATAACGGGGGCTTGGGGGGGAGGGCACGGGAGGAGGGGAGGGAAAGGGAGAGGGACCTGGAACTGACTTGTGAAGCAACCTTGTTTCTAATCTAAATTTAAACTTAAAAATAAATAATAATAAAAGAAGACAAAAAAAAAAAGGAAGCCAGACTTTCTAGAGCCACAATAGAACAATTCTAGTGGGATAGCACTGAAATAGGACAGCTCAGCCCTGGAGAGAAAGGTGTCTTGACTTGTCGGG
This sequence comes from Mesocricetus auratus, assembly GCF_017639785.1. Lineage (NCBI taxonomy): Eukaryota > Metazoa > Chordata > Mammalia > Rodentia > Cricetidae > Mesocricetus > Mesocricetus auratus. Next base: position 104,225,028 of record NW_024429266.1, on the reverse strand, counting down.
AAGCCAAGCAACCTAGAGCCACAATAGGAAAGTTCTGGGAGGGATAGAGCAACAATAGGACAGCTCAGCACTCCGGTCCCCAGGGAGGGTAAGACCTTCCATGGTGGATATCCAGGGTCTGTCATGTCATCCAGGGTAGGGTCTAGGCCTTCCTTCAAGAGTCTAGATTGAGAGAGCATCCTTCATTGTGTGGGATGGGCACTCAAAGTCTATTTGTACTCCAGGGATAAATACTATCCAAGGCCCCATAGGTTACCTAGGTCTCCTCACTGTGGCTCTGAGGTGTCTTTTCCAGCCTGGATTCTACCAACTATCATTGTGCCCTGACTGCTCTGTCTGGCTCCCATCACCCACACAGAACCAGTGTAACCCCCATCCTCTGCAGTGACGCTGTCACTTGGCCACTCTTTCTCCTCAGAGCTGGCCAGGGCAGTCTGCATTCTTTCAGGGCCTCTGTCAGCATGAAGACTTCTCTGTATATATCTGTAATCTACAGGGGGTTGAGGTTCCATGAGCAGCCACCCAGAGTCAGGTAGGGATCAGGGACCTCTTCATTGGGCAGCTTGGTATTGTCATAGATTCAGGATAGACGCTGAGCCGACTCAGAACTTGTATTTGTTTACTCCGGGGGTTCAAGACATTACTCACATTTTTGGATGTTTGGGAAGGAAAAAAAATCCAGGGAAAGATTTATCTTGTGACCCTTAAAGGGATTCCAAATCATATTTGATGTGTATCCATAATGTTATATAGGCACACGACCCTGTCTGCTCACAACAAACAGAAACCAGACACTGTGTGGTCTACAGGTCAGCAAATTGTCTTTTTGGCCCTTCATTTAAAAAAAAAACCATCCAGCTTTCCTTCCTCTTAGGGTCTCTGTTGGCCCATCTGGGAAACACTAGTTCTGGAACAACCTGGCCATTCCAAGCAACACAAAAACCCATCTTGGATTTCAATCTTTTCTCAGACACCCAAGGTTGACCTGTATCCTCCGCATGTGCAATTGGTGGTCAGTGAGTTGGCTCAGGGGGTAACGGCACATGCTGGCAAGCTTCTTTCTCTACTTGAGTTCAATCCCAGGGACCGACATTGTTGAAGGAGAACACAAATGCAGGCAAGTTGTCCTCTGACCTCCACACACGAATGCCCCAAACCCCAACCAAGAAATGCATATAATTTAAAAATCTTTAAAAAGCTTCAGGTGGGAAATTTGGGTTTGAGTCTTGGCTTATGATCCATTTAGTGGCTGTGTGACTGGATTTACCTGTTTATTCCATGTTACTTCAAATGGGCATAGTTAGAGAAAGCAGTAAACACTTGTTACCATGGCTAAAATGACTAGTTAGAGCATCAACACCTAGAGCTGCTCTAGCTGAGACTACTACTTTTTTGTGCCTCAGTTTCCCATGTGAGAAATAGGCTGGTTTTACCAGGTCCTGCCAGATGGGAGGTTCTTCAGTTCTTGACAATGAAAGGAGGAACCCACATTTTTGTCCTTATCATTTTCCTGGGTCTCTGGGACTGGCAGGTCCTCTCAGCCTCTGTACAAAACCCCCAGACTACTGCTTGGTTATGGCTAGCTGGGCCTTGGCCATTCAACTCTCTCTTCATTAAAAATACCTCATGCTGCACCTCTTGTCCAAGCCCACCTGAGGCGGTAGGAACATTTAGATCCCAAAGAGGCCAAGGTTGTGCAGCTCTTCCCACCAAGCCATGCTGTGCTTTTGGCATACTACCTCAAGGAAGCTTCTGGAGTCTCACCTGAACATAGGAACATTCTGGTTCTGCCATGCAGCTATGGCTGATAGCTGTGTGTCCCTGGGCAAGTAGTTTAGCCTCTCTCCATCCTAGCCCCGTTACTTGGTGGTTCAAGCCTGTGATCCACATATGCAGGTGACTGAGTCACAAGGATCAATAGTTTGAGAGCTGTAGAGTGAGTTCAAGAGCAGCCCAGACAACTGAGAGAGACTCTGCCTCAACACACACACACATCCTTGTAGTGAAGTTTTTGTTTGTTTGCCTTTTGTTGGCATGTTTACATTCTTGTTTTATTTGGTTGAAACAGTTTCAGTGTACAACTGTATCACCAAGTTGGCTGTATCGGTGTTTTCAGCTCATACGAGGCTCAGTAGGATGAGAGTTATCACATCTTGCATCAGACCTATGTATAAACAATGTTTGGTAGTGAAACCTCTTATCCCACTAATTTTGAGTTAGGGACAGGAGGATAATGAGCTGAGCAACATCAGCCCCTGCTATAAAACAAAACCCCCCAAAAATGAGGAGAAATAAACCAGACCAGGGTTTGAGGATGGCTCAGCAGGTAAAGGTGATTGCAGCCAAGCCTAAGAGCCTTGGTTTGGTCCTCAGCACACACAGTGAAAGGAGAGGAGTCGGTTCCATGGGCTGCTGTCTGTTTCTCTCCTTACCATGTATGTGCACAAACATACAAAATAAAAATAAATTAAATCTGAATAGAAATATTAAGGGCTGGTGAGGTGTCAAAGAGGTTAGAGCACAGGCTGCTCTTGCAGAAGACCAAGGGTTGACTCCCAGCTCCCACATGGCACACCGGTCACTGCTCTAGAGGACTGTGAAACCTGGGAGGATGGAGCCAATAAATGAGGTAAACAACAGCCTCATTCAATAGCCAGCTGGAATCAGAGTCGCAGACAACATATTCCCTGAAGGTTAAGAAAGGTCACATGAGTAAAGTTCTCATGAGTTCAAACTGCACAAATCACACAGATGCATCAGACACACACAAAAACATGTTTTCCATAGAAACATGTAAAGGATAGTTTAAACATTTAATTGAATAATATCAGCATGCAATAATGAGTAATCTGATGTAAACTCACTTCTGTATGTCACACTTAAGAGGAGTAAAAACCAATTCCAAGGACAATCCTATGTTTTGAAGAAACTGAGGTCACAACAACCTAGTCCTGTTTTATTGGAGTGTTCTCACAAGCACGTAGAATTCTCACAGGGCTCCATTACTGGACTCTGCTCCACCAGCTCCCTCCCCTGTCAATTGTTTAAACACAGGATATCCACAGTGGCTTCCATTTGAGACGTTGTAGATAAAGCTAAGTGTCATTTGATGCATAAACACAAAGCATTGTGTGTAATACTTTGTAGCCCAAATCTGTCAAACTAAGTATATGTTTAAGTATGTGGTCAATTTTGGAGAATATTCTATGAGGTACTGAGAAGAAAGTACACGCTTTATGTTTTGGTAAAAATTTCTGTAGATATATTAGGTCCATTTGAGTCATAATATCTGTTTGTTCTATGATTTTTCTGTTTAGTTTCTGTTTGGACCACCTGTCCACTCATGAGAGAGGGTTGGTGAAGTCTTCCAGTATTAATGTGTGGGGTTCAACGTGTGATTTACTCTTTAGTAAAGTTTCTTTTACAAATGTGGGTGCCCTTGCATTTGGAGCATAGGTACTGAAAAGTGAGATGCCACCTTGGTGAAGTTTTCTTTTGAAGAGTATGAAGTGCTCTTCCCAATCTATTTTGATTAATTTTGGATGAAAGTCTATAGTATTAGATATCAGAATAGCTACACCAGTTTGCTTCTTGGGTGCATTTGTTTGAAAAATCTTTTTCCAACCCCTTTCTAAGGTAATGTCTATCTTTCATTGTATGCAGCAAAATGATGGATCCTGTTTTCACATCCATTCAGTTACCCTGGGGAATTTAGTCCATTGATACTGAGAAACATTAATGACCACTGATTGTTAATTACTATCATTTTGATGTTGTTGTTAGTGGTGGTGTGTTTCCCTTTATTTGGTGTTGATGGTATGTAATCATTTATGTCCTGTGTTTTCTCTCGTGTAGTTAGCTTCCTTGTGCTGAAGTTTCCTTTTTATTCTAGTATATTCTGTTGGGCTAGATTTGTGGATGTGTATTATTTAAATTTATTTTCTCGTGGAATATCTTGTATTCTTCATCTATGGTGATTGAAAGTTTTGCAGGATATAGCAGTCTGGGCTGGCATCTGTGGCCTCTTAGGGTCTGTAAAACATCTGTCCAAGCCTTTCTGACTTTTAGAATCTCTACTGAGAAGTCAAATGCAATTCTAGTAGGTCTGCCTTTATATATGACTTGGCCTTTTTCCCTCAAAGCCTTTAATATTCTTTCCATGTTCCATACATTTGGTGTTTTGATCATTATGTGGCATAGGACTTTCTTTTCTGGTGCAATCTATTGGGTGTACTGTAAGGTTTTCACACATTTATAGGCATCACTTCCTTTAGGTTAGGGAGATTTTCTTCTATGATTCTTTTTTTTTTCTCTTTTTTCTCTATTAAAAATTTTTCTCTATTTAAAATTTAAATTAGAATCTAGCTTATTTTACATGTCAATCCCAATTCTCTCTCCCTCTCCTCCTCCCCTGCCCCCCACTAGCCCCCTATCCCATCCCCTTCCTGCTCCCCAGGGAGGGTACAGCCTTCCATGGGGCCTTCTATGATTCTGTTGCAACTATTTTCTGTGCCTTTGAGCTGAGATTCTTCTATGTCTATTCCTATTAGTTTATTTTTTTATTTTTTTAATTTAAATTAGAAACAAGTCTGCCTCATATGTCAATTCCAGCTCCCTCTCCCTCCCCTCCTCCCCAACCCCTCATAGTCCCCCATCCCATCCTGCCTTCTTGGATGTCTTGTGTTAAGAATGTTTTAGATTTAACATTTTCTTTGGCTGATGTATCAATATCTTATATCGTATCTTCTATGTCTGAGATTCTTGTGGCTACTCTATTCTGCTGGTGATGCTTGTGTCTGTGGTTACAGTTCAGCCACCTAGATTTTCATCTGATGGATTCCTTCTGTGTCTTCTTTAATTCTTCTATTTCCATTTTCAGGCCTTGAACAGTTTTATTCATTTCCTTCACATTTGTTTGTATTTTCCTGGATTTCTCTAAAGGATTTATTAATTTCTACTTCAAGGGACTCTATCATTTTCATAAGATTGGATTTAAGGTCATTTTCTTGTGCTTCATCTATGTTGGAATATCCAGGGCTTGCTGTAGTAGGATAGCTGGACTTTGGTGGTGCCATATTACTCTGACTGTTTTTCATTTTAAACTTAAACTGCCTCTAGTCATCTGGGTTTGTAGTTACTATACTAGGTTTTGACTTCTGATTTTGTTAGATGGGTATTTTTTTTTTGGATGATTTTCCCTTGGATTGTTTCCTCTCTGGTCTCCTGGCTTGAGTGGCTTGGAATTCTGGTAACCAGCAAGTCTTCAGTCCAGTAGGGTGTCTCCATTGAGGTTTTGCATCCTGCATGATCTCTGCTGTTTTGGGTGCCAATATCCCCTCTGTGGTTGCAAGTACCTATATGGCCTCTGGGGTTCCTAGTAATGCATAACCACTGGTAAAGCAGAAGTCTTCTGCCAAAACTGTAGGCTAGGATATCAAGCTCAAGTGCACTTGGGGGCCATTGGGTAGTCTTTCAGGAGTGTTAGTGGGCATGGGAGGTATCTTATCTGAGGCCCTAGTACTGGCATGATCTCCAGTAAAGCAGAAGTCTTCTGCCAGGGTTGTGGCCCAGAACATGGAGCCCAAAAAGGTCAGACAGTTGGGGGCTATCTGGACTAGGAATTCTTCCTAATACATTAAGTGAGCCATCAATAGAAAAAGTTTCTGCCTGTAGAATAGGAAAAGGTTAGACAATTTTTGTAATCACAAATTCAGGTCACATGAGAAAACCCCTACCTTGCCATAGCAATCTACAAATGATCTGATAGTCCAGATAGTTCTTTAACATACTTAAACGCTGATTGTTAGCTAAGGGTAGTATAATACAACAACAATCAAATTCATATACTTGTTGATAACAGCTCCCACCCTGATTTACTAATTTAGCAAGAACAATAAGGAAAGCTGATAGTATTTTTTCTCTTGTGTTGTAAATAATCCATTCAAAAGGTTTATAATCATAACAATAGGTGACAATTTAATGTAGTAACTAATAAGTTTGAAGGCAACAAAGGATCCATAGGATACACAAATAGCTGTGGTTATTTTTTGCCTCTCAAGATAATGTGTAAGGACAGTTCAAAGCCATTTCTTCCTCAAGAGTTGTAAATGGATTTGTTAGTACTTAATTAGGTGTTATACATTTGGTTTCACTGACGTGGCTCTGGAAATACCAATCACACCTCCTGAGACCAGTATGGAATTTGTAAGTGAAGTCAAGTTTATCATAGGCTCTCCTATGTCTTCATCAAATGGAGATAATTCAAGGTTAGATTGATCAGTAAATTACTTACCCAGTGCTTCAGGCTAATTTTCAGAAAATGGGGGATATGTATATAAAGAAGGCTCCAATGAGAGAGCTGAGTGAGCTGTCCTCAGCGTACATACAAGTGATGCTATTTTAACTTTTGATTTTGCCTGAGCAAGGAAAGTCACCTTTTTGCCTCTTTTATCAATTTTAAAGTTGGATCATAAAGTTCATACTCATTCAAGGAATTCGTTATCACTATTTTCATGATTAATATCCTCATCTTCCTTAGTTTGATAACAGTCCATGTTAATAACCAATAGACCCAAATTTGAACAAGTATCTTTTCCTTGTTTATATGCCCTTTCAATATCATTTTGGGCTCTGTCCCATACTTCATCTAGTATTCCTTATTCTGGAAACCAGGCATTATAATCAAATAGCAAGGGATATAATATTTGTGATTTTAATACTTTTTCTCCTCCCTGCTTTAAAAAATACAGTAGCTCAACATAGGGCAAAGCCTTGCTTCTGCGCCACCGTTCTTACTCACCGCCTTCCCCGAGGTTTGCCAATTTCTGAACTTGCAGCTTACTTCCTGTTTCTGTTCAAGTGCCACTTTTCATCACTCTAAAGATAGTGGGACCTGGCAGAATGGAGCCAATAAATGAGGAGGATTAAAGTCTCACAAAATAGCCAAAGTTATTCAGTGTCCCAGACAATTTATACTCTGTGGGTTAAGAAAGGTCACATGAGTGAAGTTCTCATTAGATCAAGCTATATACAATGATTAAAAAATTCACATAGGACAAAAACATGTTTTGCATACATACATAAAAGGATAGTTCAAAAATTTAATTGAATAACTGCAGCAAGCAATACGGAGTAAAGCTGATGTCAACTCACACTTATCTACTATACCCGGGAGAAGCACAAAACCACATTCCAAGAACAGTTCCATGGTTTGAAGAATCAGAGGTCACAATACTATTGTCTTGTTTTATTGGAGTATTAACAAAAACATTCAGATTTCTCCTCAAATGACTCCTTTCGAAGACCATGTTCTGACTAGATATCTATATTAATTTTGATTTTAGAAAAAACATAATATATTCATGAAGAAAGCTATTTTAAAAACATGGACTCTTTCTCTCTCTCTCTCTCTCTCTCTCTCTCACACACACACACACACACACACACATCTATCTTTGCACCATTTGCATACCTGGTGCCCACAGAAGACAGAAGAGTGTATCAGACATCCAGGACAAGACTTTGCAAGTAGTTCTGAGTCGTCTGATGTGGGTGCTAGGAACCAATCTTGGGTACCCAACAGCAGCAGTACAACTGAGTCAAATCCCCAACTGCCAAGCTGTCCTCTATCACTTGGAGGTGATGAATTTCCCATTTCTATTTTCTGTTCATGGACTCTGCACATTGCTTCTTATTGCAATTGTTAACACAGTTCTCCTGATGAGAATGAAGAAACAAAAGACGTAGTTGAGTCGAGAGGAGTACAGGTTATGTTAGAGAAAGTTCCATAATGTGACACATTCTTTTTTTAGTAATATGTTTTTGTTTTACATGCATAAGTGTTTTCTTTGCATGCATGTCAGTGTGTTGGATACCCTGGAACAGGACTTACAGACAGCTGTGCACTTCCATCTGGGTCTGAGAATTCTGTGTCCTCTGGAAAAACAGCCAATGTGCATAGTTGCTAATGCCACCTGTCCACGTCCCTTTTTTCCAATTTTTTGAGACAGGGTGTCTTAGCATTTCAGCAATGAAACATCATGACCAAAAAGCAAGGAATTTGGTTTACACATACATATTTCTGTTCATCACTGAAGGAAGTCAGGACAGAAACCTAAATGGGGCAGGAACCAGGAGGCAGGAGCTGATGGAGAAGCCATGGAGGGATGTTAGTTACTGGCTTGCTCAGCCTGTTTTCTTATAGAACCTAGGATCCTTCCCCATCAATCACTAAATAAATGACTTACTGCTGGATCTTATGGAGACATTTCCTCAATTGAGTTTCCCTTCTTTCAGATAACCAGTTTGTGTGCAAAGTTGACATAAGATTAGTCAGAGCAATTGACTACTTGTCAACTTGGTACACAAACTATTAGGTCACAACCTTTCCTTTCTTATTCATTTATAAGAACTCATATTAAAATATAAATAACTTTACTAAAAGTCCCACAATCATTACAAATTTAAACTCATTAAAAAGTCTATGGCTGTTGTAAAAATCAAAATTAAATAACTTCTCCCTTCAAGAGAGAAGCTTTATCACAATCTGAAAAAAGCAAAAACTCTCCCCAACAGTATACCCAATGACTGGGCTCTACTAATAATCTTCAGGGCTACTCCAAAGGGCTTGGATCTCTTCTCTGGCTGTGCCTTCTGTAGTAGACAGAAGTTCTCTCCTAGGTTCTGAATGTTCCAGTTAACCATTGCTGATGGTCTTGCTGGGCATTCCACTGTACTGACATCTCCAAAATTATTAAGTTTGTGCCTGGTGTGCAGAGCTTTACCTCATTTATTACATTCATTGGGTTTTTCTCTAGTATGTAGTCTTTCATGATTTTGACTGTTACATGAAAAGGCTTTACCACAATGATTATTACATTTATAGGGTTTCTCTCCAGTATGACTTCTTTCATGACTATGAAGATGATATGTATGTGCAAATGCTTTACCACATTGATTACATTTATAAGGTTTCTCTCCTGTATGACTTATTTCATGCCTTTGAAGATTACTGTGAGATGAAAAGGCTATACCGCATTGATTGCATTCATAGGGTTTCTTTCCAGTACGATTTCTTTCATGCATTTGAAGATAACTGCCAGATGAAAAGGATTTACCACATTGGTTACATACATAAGGTTTCTCTCCTGTATGACTTCTTTCATGCCTTTCAAGATCACCATTACTTGCAAAGGCTTTACCACACTGATTACATTAATAGGGCTTCTCTCCAGTGTGACTTCTTTGATGTTGTTTAAAATTACTGGAATCTGAAAAGGCTTTACCACACTGATTACATTCATAGGGTTTCTCTCCAGTATGGTGTATTTCATGTATATGAAGATAACTGGGACATGCAAAGATTTTTCCACATTGTCTACACTCATAGGGTTTCTCTCCGTATGAATTCTCTCATTTGAATATAACTGGGATATGCAAAGGCTTTTCCACATTGATGACATTTATATACTGTTTCTTCCTAGTCTGAGTTCTGGGTACTTGAAGGTATCGGTGACATGCAAAGTCTTTATCTCCTTGATTATATTTATAAGGTTTTATTTTCAAAAGAGTTCTTTGGTATAGTTGCCAAAAGGAATCAGATCTAAATGTTTTATCATATTGTTTGCATTCATAGTGTTCTTCTTCATTATGGAATCTTCTGTATGTTTGAAGATACCTGTGATGGTTAAAGCCTGTAGGACATGGCTCACATTTACAACATCCTTTTCCCTTACGAGTTTTTTTCACCTCTTTGAAGAGAACTGGAAGAACTCACTGTTTTACCACATTGATCGCATTCATAACATTTTCCTGTAGTGTGAGTCACATTACATATGCAATATGAACCAGGACAGACAGAAGAATTTCCACATTCTTTAAACACATAAGGCTCTTGTCCAGTGTAAGTATGTTGATGTATTCCCACTGAAGTTGGAAATCCAAGTAATTGTACACTTGTATCACCATCACCATGTTTTCCAATAGTGGAAACTACTACATAATTTCTTCTGTAACCCTTATGCTCACATGACTTGTATCCAGAGTAACAGATGATATACCTATTAAAGGAAGAACAACAAACAAAAGGTTTTCCCATTGCATTCACACAGTTTAACTTTTTGTCCTTCATAAAGATGTGGTATAGGGATTAAGATTTTACCACCACAACAACCTTCTTAGCTTTCATAAACCACCCTTCTCACTAAATTATGGTAAGCCTCTTCAAGTATATGAGTAACATTAGCTAAATTAAGGGACAATTTGCTTATAGAAGGACTTGGACACACCCTAATCCCCTAGTCAATGTGAATGTCTTTACAATACTGAATGGAATGAAACTAAATGGATGGATATTTCTACTCCACAACATGGATCTCAGGGTTAGGATTAATTACAGTGACATCTGTTAAGGCATTGTTTCTTTGTCTTGTTTCTTAGAGGGATGACTTGCAAACACAGATCAGTTATCTGAAATTGAGGTACTTAATGTTGTAAGAATTCAATAATCATCACAAAGCTGTAATAATTTGAACTGTTGCTTTTCATTAAATATCAGGGCACATTAAAATTTGTTCAGAGGCACAAATGTATCACCTTGCACAAGAAAATTACTCCCATGTCTTTAGAATTTTGACAATAATCTTCAATATTCTGGTCTTCCCATTTGTAGCCTAAAATATAGTACCAGAAATGTATGATCTATTACTGGAAATTATGCAAAATTTGAGTTATTATTTTCAGTGAACCTCAGAACCATGTCTGATTTATTCACCACATTCCTCCTATTTCACCAACGAAATCACAATGGAACACTAATCTCTAAGAAAGGCTTGTCATCTTAAGTTGAAAACTGAAAGTTCACATTCCTACCTATAGAAGTGAGGTTCCAATAGGTCTCCAGCATCACATCTTTGTAGAGACTCTTCTGGGAAGGATCCAGCAAAGCCCACTCTTCATGAGTGAAGTTCACATGCACATCCTCATAGGTCACTGCGTCCTAAAATATACCATCGACACATGTAATAGAATGGTACACTTCATTGGGAAAATATTTACATAATTCTGCAACTCAACCAATTTATTTCATATCACAGAATTTCAAATGCAATCACTAAGTCATTTTAGAAGAAAACAGAAAAGGAGAACTATGAGTCTCATTTCTGGGCCCTCTCAATAGTATATGCCATTGCAAGAGAAGTGCTGACTTACATATACAGAAAAGCATGCAAACAGAGAAAGTATTGAGTATACATCAGCAAAGTAGTACCAAAATTACTGCCATCAAAAGATAGACACTATGGGCATGGTGCTGCCCACCTTTAATACCCAAACTCAGGAGGCAAAGACAGGTGATCTCTGATTTTCAGCAGCCTGGTATATGTAGAAATTTAAAGAACAGCCAAAGGTACATACTGAGACCCCACCTCAAAGAAAAAAAATGAGAGCATTCAGGGGCTCACTCTGAATTCCATCAGTGAGTTTTACAAGCCCTCCAGAAATGCACTTGTCTTCCAGAAAACTAGAGTACCTCATATGATACTCACATGTAGAAATGCATGTTAATGTTACTGACTGGCAGGTTAAATGGCTCTCAAAAAATATTAGTTAAGTAAAGTTGATGCTAAAAAATAAAAGAAAACAAACAAACCCAGTTCAGTCATCGAGATGGGTCAACAGTTAAAATCACCTGTGACTTTTGCAGAGGACCTGCATCAATCCCCAGCTCTCACCTTGGAGGTCGCAACTATTTGTTCTGACTTTAGTGAACACCAGGTACACACATACACATGCACTCATGCGCGCACATACGCACGCACACACTGACACATGTGTATATATATATATATATATATATATATATATGCAAAATATTCATGCACACATTTCAGAAATGAAAACAAGTTAAAGCATGCATAAAGACATGGAGAATGTTATACACCTGCAATACAATCATTCAGGAGAGCATTATTAATGTCATGATGCATGCCGTCCTGGTGGGAAATAAATGATAATTTCTGCCAGAGTTTAGAAGTGACAAAGTGGGTCAAGCTCATCACAAGAGCAAATGCTTCACATACACAAAGCATAATTCTATCAACAAGAAATATAAAAACTAAAAATCAGGAAAGAATAATGGTTCAGCCAGGAAAAGCAATTGCTTTTATTTACCTTAGGTTATTTTGGGGTGTAGCCTGTTACAGTGGTAATGGTGTGGATGCATGAGAAGGGAAGGGGCTGCTAACTTTCAATCACAGAAGGAAGGCTAGTGTGGCCAGGGTATAAACACTCAATGTGAATCCCCAGAGACTACCTGCAGGTGGCCCTGTCAAAGGAGCAGTAGGTGGCACCGCCCTGGCCTGGCGGCTGAATCTTGGGTAAGCAAGGCCCCAAGACCACAGGCCTGGAACGCCCTTTGCTTCTGCTGCGCCTTCACGTGCTTGCTGCTGCTGCCCTTCTCTGGGATCCGAAGTGGTTGCCTGAATTGGGCGTGAAGCCCCCACTCCCTGCAATGCAGTGTGTTTGTCTCACGGAAACATCCCATTCTACTGGGTATTTTTACTGTGGATCAATGATTCCTCCCTAAGCTGTACTGTCTAACTGATAATAATGCTAGCTTATACAGAGTTTCTATGAATAAAATAAATAAAAAGAAAAGTTACACAGCTAGGGCCTATGAGTCTCACCTCAAGAGCTGCACAGATTATAGCTTAAGCTAATGGCTAAGAGAAACCGTTGAGTCCCAGGAGCCAGGCTGGCTCAAAGTCCTTTAACGTTAATGCTGAAAGACACAGTCACAGGTTTTAGTGTGCATCATTAGCTGATTTTTTTTTATCTGTACTCTGTAGGAAGTTAGCAGAATTACTGTATGGGATAGATGTTAGAATGAACAGTTGTTTTTAGAAGTATCTTGACCTTAAAGAATCCTTGTGGAAAACTTTGGTCACAAGACAACTCATGTACACCTGAGGCTCTTGGATTACTGTGTATTACACACAATGCATAATAAGGGACTAGAGTCAAGGGGCATGTGGTACTCCCCTTCAGTAAGACGTGTTAACTAAGGTTAGGGACCTTGGTGTGAGGAGATACTTTGTGTAGCAATCAATAAATATGCCTTTGTATGGCTGTTCAGGAGTCCAGTTCAGCCAGTACAGCACAGTCCAATTCAGTTCAGCAGAAGAGGTTAGACCTTCTTGCTATCACGGAAGAGTAGAATAAAAAAAAAAGGGGGAAACAATCAAGAGAAAGTGTGAGTGCCTTTTCCCATAACCTCCTCACTCAGAAAAGTCCAGTACGTGCTGATGCTGTGGATTCCTTTAGAGCCCTGTGCTAAGCCAAGTACTCTACCTCTGACCTCAGGATCCTGTTTTCCATGCATGATGGTTTAAGTATTACACACACGTGAAAGTCAGAGAACAACTTGCAAGAGTCATTTTTTCCATCATGTGGGTCCTAGGGATTGAACTCAAGTCATCAGGCTCAGAAGCAGGCACCTTATCTAGTTATAGATATTCAGTTTTTTCATTCGTTATAACATCATTTGCTGTTTTGCTAAGGGGACAAAATTTTGTTATGTATGGAATGGAATGGAATTCTATGCAAACACTAGGTTAAACCATCCTTCTACCTCTGCCTCCTGAGTCCCGGTATTAGGTTTGTGCACAATCGTGCACAAGTGCTTTTGTTTTGGGAGGACATTGTCTCAAGTAGCTCAGTTTCATAAAGAGCTGAGGCTAGCCTTGCACTTTTCCCTACCAAGCTACATTCTATGGGTAATATTTAAATAGTAAACACTAAGGCTGGGCACAGTGCCATACACTTTTAATACTAGCACTGGGGAGGCAGAGGCAGACCTGCTCTACATTGTAAGTTCCAGAAAGTGAGCAAGAGTTAGTAAGACCCTTCCTGACAAAACAAAACAACAACCAAAAAAAAAAAAAAAAAAAAAAAAAACCCTGGGCCGGGCGGTGGTGGCGCACGCCTTTAATCCCAGCACTCGGGAGGCAGAGGCAGGTGGATCTCTGTGAGTTCGAGGCTGGGCTGGACCGATAGCCTCCGAACCAATACAGAGAAACCCTGTCTCGTAAAAACCAAAAAAAAAAAAAAAAAAAAAAACCCTGGTAATTGTTTAGGCTTGGTTGTTTCTCAAATATTTAATTATATTTATCACGCATGTCAACATGCGCCCTTTAGCACATGGATCATGACGTGGGTGACAAATTGCTGTTACAGACATTATCTGGATGCCCCACAACAAGACTACAATGCCTGCGGGTCAGTAGAGGGTGAAGAGGAGACCACTCCATAGATGGTTTCAGGGACAGCATCTGCTTTAATGCATGTGTACAGTTACCGACACAGTGGAAGCCAATCAACTATGATTGGTTAGCACATTACATTGTATTGAAAAGTGAAGGCTCATATAATCCAGCAGGTCTCTGTGTAGAATTTACAGCAGGTCTCTGTGTAGAAGCAGCTCATGAAAGGAGGTGTGAAGAGTACAGACACCTCAGCAGGCAGCCACTGGCTATGCACACTTCTTTATATCTCCATGTTCTGACGTTAGAGAATAGTCAGTACATGGTGGGCCACACTTGTCACTAACAAGTGCAGTGTGGGGTGACCTGACCGCCACAGTGTGCCTGTGTTTGTGCCTACAGTTGCCCTATATAGCAATTTGCTTTCCTGAGAGCAGAGCCTCGTGATGAATGACCAGAATATGCCAACAAATATTACTACAACCAAAGAGATAATGGCAGAGGTCAAGGGAAACCAGTGCCACTGACAACTAAGCTGGTGACAGCTCCCTCACCGGAAATTCCTTTAAATACCTATCCCCGTTTACTGAAAATGACCCTGAAATATGAGATGAGGAATTTGACAATCTGTCTAATCTTAATTTCCCTCCATTTCCTGATGAGGACTTATGAGAACCTCTAAAAATGTTAACTTTAAAAACTAGGCGCCGGGCGGTGGTGGCGCACGCCTTTAATCCCAGCACTTGGGAGGCAGAGGCAGGCGGATCTCTGTGAGTTCGAGGCCAGGCTGGACCGACAGCCTCCAAAACAATACAGAGAAACCCTGTCTCATAAAACCAAAAAAAAAAAAAACAAAAACAAAAACAAACAAACAAACAAACAAAAACTAGGCAAGCTAGGACCCAGCAGGAAAAAGAAATTCATTTACCAATTCTTTCTCAGCCTCATGAGATGTGCTTCGTATTTCCAGTTCTATTTCAGCAAAACCAACATGTCTAATACCTAATTATGCACTAATCTACCTTTTTAAAATTCTGAAAGGCAGACAGTCCTTGCATAACATCTTAAGAGGAAAACAGGAACTACAGCTATTTGCATACAGACTATAAATGATTACTCATTTCTATCTGAACTTGGGGAGTCACATGCTAATTGTGATCATATAGTGGCTAAAAACAGTTATATTTCATATAGCTCAGCTGATAGCTCATGAATGGGTCTGACTTGCAGGTGCTACTATTGTCACAAATTGTAAACAACTGCTATGAAGACTGGGAAACAGAAGGTGATGGGAGACTGAAAATGGTTTTCCCTTCTTAGATGACACTGCTGGGGTCAAGTATCTTCACATTGCAGAAATAACAAACATCTGGGAAGTCCAAACCACAAGCTTATGTTTATTTATACCATTTTATTTATGAATATGAAGATAGTCATGATAACCATGACAAAGAATTCTATAGTGACTCTTCCTGTTCTTGATGGTGCTTTTTGGCTGGCAAGTTCATTATTAGAAAAGAAAAGCTATGTAAAACCATCTTCCAAGGGTACTTGCTCATGATCCTCAGAACCCTGCAGTGCCTGCAGAGGAGGCTCACCTATTAAAATTGTATGCTGCTCTTGCAGAGGACCTGAGCATGGTTCCCAACATACAGGATGGTTTTGTCACATACTTATAAGTCTAACTCCAAAGGATCTGACCCCCTCCTCTGGCCAACTGAGAGACTAGGAAAACATGCATATACGTGCACAAATAAAATTAAAATAAACAAACAAAGCCTAACAGAAATTGAAATAAAAGCTATGGGGAGCTTAACCCCTAGGAGCAAAGGCAGATAGATCTGTTGAGTTCAAAGCCAACTAGGACTACACAGTGAGACCTGATCTCAAAACTAAAAAATTATATTTAAAGAATGGAGGTGTCAAACAGAAATTCTTTGATCTAGGGAGAATATTGTCTTGAATGTAATCCTTGAAGGTTAATAGTGTATCATGGGAGATGATTCTCATAATTATTTAAATGCTTTTATGTTGATAAAAGAATCAACTTTTAGATATTTGACAAAAATAAACCTATTGATTTATTTAATACTTGGATTTTGGCTGGAGAAATAGCTCAGTTTTAAGAGAACATACTATTTTTGCAGGGAAATTAAATCAAATTCCATCACATATATCACACAGAGAGAACTTGACTCAAAACATAGTACATGGTATACCTTTCTTTATGGTTTTTTGAGACAGGCTCTCACTTTGCAGCACTAGGTGGCATGGAACTCAGTGTAGACCAGGATGCCCTCAAACTCACAGACACCTGAATCTCAAAAGCTGTTGACAAGTAAATAATAATGAAAATTACAGTTGCTATGAATAAAAATGGAGGTGCTATTCATAAGCACTACTATTAGCCAACATCATCGGTTCCCATTTTCCTGAGTGTGAAGACAAAACAAATACATGTGTGTTCTCCTTTTTTTTCTGCCAGTGCCAGAGAATTAAGTTTGCTTTCTCAGGGAAAAAAGTATATTGTGTGAGTAACCACCAACTCCATACTTCCTCTTCAGTACAAGCTAAGAGCTGGTCTCTCAGCAGAAAGCATCACACAAAATTCACCTCTCAGAACTGTGGATTCCATTCTGACATGAACAGCTCTTCTGGGCTAGTCTAACCTCAGAACAAGGCTGATTTACCTCCAAGAAGACTGGCTAAGAGGAAGGAACAGTGTCTTCCATGCAATACCAGAAAGAGGGTCATTCTAAATAGCCCTGGTAACTGTCTCTTTAGTAACCAACACCAGTCTGATCCCTCGTGACCTAGGCTGCATTGGACAGGAAACATATTCAAGAATGGACAATATGGACTGCAGGAGTAGATCAGTACTCAAAAGCAGGCTGCTCTTCCAGAACACACAGTTTCTATGACCAGGACACACATGGCAGCTTTCAACTGTTGTGTAACTCCAGGTCAGGGCATTTGACTGCCATTCAGATGTCCCTGGTCAATGAGCATAGGCACAGTACATAGACCTGTATACAGGCCAAAACAGATCAGTGCACATGAAATACTTTTTAAAAATTAAAAGCAATGTAGAGACCACTCACAGCCATAAAACTGCCTTTTCCAGCTGGGTGTGGCAGTCCACACCTTTAACCCCAGCACTCCAGGCAGGGGAGGCACAGAAGATTATCAGTAAATTCCAGGCTGCCCTGGTCTGTTTAATGAGTTCCAGGACTACCAGAGCTGTGTAGAGAGACTGTGTCCCAAAAAACATACAAAAACTTATTTTTTATTATTTTTGTTGCTAAAATTAAGTATTTTTTAAAGGACATGACCTTTTAAGTTTTATAATGAGCGTGCAACAGTATCTTGCTTTGGTTTTGATTTGAATTTTCACCATGACTAAGGAAGTTGAAAACTTTTATTAATGGGTTTTATTTGACATTTGTGTATTTGTATTTGGATTATTTGACTTTTATTACATTGTAAAATTTCTTTATATATTTTAGACATGTTTTTTGTTGGATACATATTTTTACAAGAATTTTTACTTTTAATTTTTTGAACAATGTCTTTGAAGAGCAAAGTCTCTTTTGATGATGCCCATTTTGTTGTTTTTCTGCAGTCTCTATGTTCCTGATTTTACCTAGGAGAACTTCTCTTTAATCCTAAAGTCAAAGGGTTTCTTTTTTTTTACTGTATTTTTCTTTTAGCTTTAAAAAACAGCTTTTATATTAAGATAAGTGCCCCATTTGGATTTTAGTACAGTGGGGAGGTCCATTTCTCATAAGGTCATCTGACTGTGTTGGAACTGTTTATTGAAGCAGATGTATCTTTCCCATTGAATTACTCTTTATGTTACATACTTTCCATTGAATTACATGCCTTTACCACCATGACACGCTGTACCCTCTGAAAGCACAGTGAAGATAAACTCTTCCTGAAGCTGCTTCTTTCAGATCTTTGGTCTTAGCAAGAAGAATACCAGTAAGCCTGCCAATGCCTTGTTCCTGCCATTTTTAGATTTCAGTATCAAAAACTTATTTTTTAGCCAAATGATATGATGTCACCATAGCAATCTGGATAGGAGCCTCACATAGGTTTCCTGCTGAATAATATACGAACAATCAACACACTGTGACATCCATGCACTGCCTGGAAGACTGCACAGAAATCACATATGAAAGGAGGCACCAGGATCCAGGACTCCCCTCAAATTTTTTCTTTACTGTCTGACCCCACATGGGTGTACTCTAGCTTGCATAATAGCACTGCCTTATCTGTCCATTTAACTTCTTGTTTAAAAATTACATTAATTTATTTGTGTATGGGGATGCACACGTGCCTCTCAGTGTATAATCCTCAACACCAGGCAATAACCTGCAAGAGTTATTTTCTGTGTGTGCTTATGATTTTGCTTGTGTGGGCATGTGCACATGGAGTGATCAAGAGACAGCTCATGGGAGCTGATTCTCTCCTTTAACATATGAAGCCAGGACATCAAACTGAAGTCATCAAGCATGATGGCAAGTGCCTTCACTGTGTCTGCTTTTATCTGAGTCTGGTGGACTTGCTCACTGCCCACATAATTATATTGTCACTGCCATTATACATAGAAAATACTACTGTTCTCACTATTGCATTCTTTATTAGTTTACAAACTTATGTCAAACACATGAACTTAAGAAAATTCATGAAGATTATAACACTATTCAACAAAAACCATTAGGGAGGTTTAGCAAGATGGTTCAGAGTAAAAATGCCTGGGCCAAGCCTGAGGACCTAGGTTTCATGATCATTATGTGCAGAGCAGAAGGGAAAAAGTTGGTTCCTGGAGTGTCCTCTGACCTCCATGCTTCAGAATAGCCTGTGCATGTAGACACACATACACACACACGCGCGCGCCAAAACACAATACTAAATCCTCCCACCATCCTAATATAAGAAGAAGCTTCCTGTCCACTTTCTGTGCCAGAGATGATGCTATCCCTATGGCTCTCCTTACTAGCTGCCATGTGAACACCGAAGGACACAGCTTGACAGCCTAATGAGAGCTTTGGAAGGATTTGCTGGCTTTACAAAAGGAAAGAACATGACATTCAAAAGAACATAACACAGTTTATTCTAGTGACAAAGCATAGATCCACATAGTCGACAACAGCAGCCTTCAGCAACTTAGTTCCTATAGTCAAGATCGTTATGGACAACTGGTAGTAATAATAATAATAATAATACTGCTATAAGCATTAATTTGGACCTCCAAAATATATTGAGACAAAAGAGAGGCCATCCAGAAATGACACTATATGAGTGTAAATTTACTACATTTAAGCTGGTATGCATAGATATACAATTCTAAGTATCAGCGTAACCTGGCTCCTCAAAGATCAAAGCTAAATAATGCTGTGAGACCCTAACACAAAAAGTTTGAAAAAAATTATTTATTATATACCTTTAGATTTAATTATTTTCCTCCATTTGTTTATTTATTTAAGTTATTTATTTTTAAATAAAGCCTAATACTCATTCCACTGGCCTGGAATGCACTACATAAGACAGGATGTCCTTGAAACTATAGACATTCACCTACCTCTACTCCCTGAATGCTGAGACTAAGATGTATTGCACCAAGATGAAATGAATTCTGAACTCACTGTTCAGAAAGCCTGGACTGTTTCCATTTTCTCCATTTGTTCTTTTATTTTTTGCAAAGGATGTTACAGTGGAGTCTAAATCCACATGGATCATCCTGCCTCAGTGTTCTAAGTGGCAACATTACAGGCTTGAACCAAAATGCCCAGTTTCCATCTCTTAAAAGAAACAGACTCATAGCCTGAGGTAGCACAACTTCTAAATTTTATCATTTATGTATTTCCTAAAAGACCCCAGAATTTCAATGTCAATTTTGTCATGAACCCCTTCATGGCCAAGTGTGATACGTTAACACTGTGTCAGGAATGGAAGAATATGTAGAGAGAGGCATGAAGAAGTATCTGCAAGAAGCCAGGGACTGGGACTGAGGCTCAGTGGTGGCGGCTGGCCTACAATGCACTGTGCCCTGGGCTCCGATGGACAAGCCTGACCTCATCTTAGGAATGGAAGAATCTTCGTTATAAGGTCAGCATAAGTTAATTTCTGTTGGCAGCAATTTCTGAGTTGACCATACTTCAACTTGTTTCTGGAATTTGACATGCTCCCCATTCGATGGAGCTTGACTGACACTTTGAGTGTATACTAATAAGATATTCTGTCAAATAATTTTGGAATGTTCAGCCAAGTTCCTAAATATCCAAATACTCCTGGAAATTCCCCAATCCTAGAAAAACCCTAGGTTTTGCAGTTTTTTTGGACTAAATAAGCCCCCTTTTCCTGTGCAATTTTCTCAAACCCAGCTTTAGGGAGATAGCCCTGTCTAACAGAAAATAAAGCTTACTTAATCAGGCCAAAGGATTTGTGTAATGATCTCTGTAGGTGGAATTAACATTCCCATCCTCAGTATGGCATAAACCCCAACAACAGGAAGCAGCAGTGGGAGGCTCTGGAATTTGAGGCCACCCTGGGTTACCTCAGACCCTGTATCAGCACAAACAAGTAAGAAAAGCCAGTTGGAAAAGAAAGACTAGAAACCTTTCCCCACCAGGACATGTTACACTATGTAACAAACCACACATGTAAGAAATGCCTGAGATAAAAGGCATTATGTAAATAATCCACAAAGGATCAGGAGATGGGGGGGCGCTCTCATGAAGTAGGCTCACAGAAAAAATGCTTACATGAAAAGCATAAGGCCCTGAGTTCCACATTGGATACACTGAATGGATCCTGCCCTGGGCCCCATGACCTACCTCCCTTGACTACATCTTGAATTAACTAAATTACGAAAATGGAAAGCGCACCTGTGAGGGAGTTTTGTCTAATATAAAGTAGGTAGATGCACTTATCTTGATCTTTAAGGAAGACAACTCTTTAGTTTGGGCCATGTTTTCTGCTGGAAGACAGCTCTGTAGTTTGGGCCACGTTTCTGCTGGAAGCCTGTGTAAAAATGAAGGAAGCTTTGCTCACAGCCTGCTTGTGCTCAGCTTGCTAGCAAATAAATTTCTTCTCAGGGATTAGTTCCTTGGGATTCCAATCTATACTGAAAACCAAGTGATATATCGAGCTTTATGAACTGAGCAGACTGGATTCTTGGGGACTTTCTGATTATAGACAGGCATTATTGCCTTAGCTGGAAGTGTAGCCTGTAAGTTTCTTTTAGATATGTGTGTGTGTGTATTACATATGTAAGTATTATGTTATAAATAATATATAAATATACATATATTCATTATATAAATCCTGTTCCTCTAGAGAGATCATACTAATACATATTTTGGCACCAGGAGTAGTTCTAGAATGGTGATTCTCAACCATCATAATGCTATAACTTTTTAATATAGTTCCTCACATTGTAGTGGCCACCCATTCATAAAATTATTTTTGTTGTTACTTCACAATTACAATTTTGATAGTTATAAAAAACGTCAATATATTTGGAGATAGAGGTGTGCAAAAGTGGTCACATCCCACAGGATGAGAACCACTGTTCTAGAACAACCCAAGTGTAAGGATGAATATTTTAAGTATCTGGAATCAGCTCTCCAGTTTGCAAACATCTACTATTACTCCTCCCCAGTTACAGAAGCTTAGAGAGTAGTGAAAGTCCATGGTGTGAACTATATTACAAACTTAAGGAGATAAATGAATTTGATTATCTTGACTCACCAGTTGTGGGTGGCAAAGCCCTTGGTGACATTCTGTATGAAACTTTTGATAGTCTAGGGAAACTTAAGGAAGTGATGATGCAGAATGGCCGATCTTAGCATCTCTGTATAATTGACAAAGGATAGGAATCAGCTCTGTGATAACATTAACTAGTTTCTAGCATCTCACAATATGGTGAAGAACAACAATGCGCTTAGTGATAAACCTGACCTGTTCCAGATTGGACAGTCTACAGGTTTCTAAATGTGCCGAGGAAGAGAAATTTCCTTCCAACACCACAGAGCTCAAGTTCTGGAAAATCAAACTAAACTCTCATTATAAGGTTGGCTGAATTCTAGCAAGTATTCAAGTCTCAGCCTCAGAGAGTGTCATCAGTTAGAGCAAAGGCATTAATTGTTAAAGAACGGAACCCTGGAACCGGAGAGAGGGATGTGTGGGAGGACCCTATTGAAGCTGAGGACTCTGAACCTTCAAGTCTCAAGGGAGACTTCTTAAGTGAGGAATAGTCCCCTCAGCCCCGCCCCATGAAATACTGTCCCTTCACCTTTGATTGAGATTAATCTCTCATTGTCAGCTAAAACAGCGGTCACTTTCTTTGAAGGAAATGTCAGGCAAGGCGATATTCACGTCTCTCAGGTCCCACCAATGGTTGCCTCGGGACCTGTAACCATACTTGAGGCAAAGCAGGCTCCGAGAGGGGAGTTAGAAGAAGTAGTCTATGAAGAGATCTACTATACCACTATAGAGTTTAATGAGTTTGCTAATTCGTTCAAGGAGAATTCTGAGAAATACGTGTGGGAATGGATTCTAAAGGTTTTGGATAATGGTGGAAGGGATATAAAACTTGATCAGGCAGTGTTTATTAACATGGGCCCTCTGAGTGGAGATTCTAGGTTTAACATGGAAATGTGTACAGTTTATTTTTAAAGGTGCCAAAGCTTGATTGAATGGTTGTCTGAAGCATTTGTCAAAGATGGTCTACTGAAAAGGAGTTGGAGATGCCTGATACCCTGTGGCTTAGTATTGATGAAGGGATTTTAACACTCAGGGAAATCGAAATGCTAGACTGGGTACACAGTGTAAAACCTAACCCTCCCCAATGGGAAGGCCCAGAAGACACGCCCTTCACTAACCCTGTAAGATGAGGAGTGGTGAGAAGAGCACCTGCTATGTGGTCACCCTTCCCTTGCGCCAGAACTTAGGTTGTAGATGCTACTTCTCAGCTCACAAATTAAATGCAGTTGAGTTTAACTGGGCATGAAGGTAGCGGAGCCCAGGTGGCAGCCCTGAATCTCCAAAGGCAAGGTGGTCACAGTTATTGTGATGGACAAGACAGACAAAGAAATGCCAATAGTGGCCTAGCCCTAATGGTCAACACAAGCAAAGTAAATTTTATGGTGACATGGCTAATATGGACCTCTGGTACTGGCTGATCAATCATGTTTTTTCAGACATTAAATAGATAAGAAGCCTACCGAACTTCTGTTTGATCTATATAAGCAGTAAAATTCCAAGCAATTGAAAGAAAGGTAACATGGACTGTGGCAAAATGGAACACTAGTCAGTGAATCTGTTTTCAGATTGAGCCAGTTTGGG
This sequence comes from Mesocricetus auratus, assembly GCF_017639785.1. NCBI lineage: Eukaryota > Metazoa > Chordata > Mammalia > Rodentia > Cricetidae > Mesocricetus > Mesocricetus auratus. The sequence goes on along the minus strand of NW_024429266.1, from coordinate 104,201,416 downwards.
AATCCTGACCTCCTTGTTTGAAGGGATGGCCAAGTTCCCCTGAGGAAGGATGCTGATAAAAATACTAAAAATTTTTCTGTTAGCCTACTCCACTCTTTGACCAGAGAGACCTATGACCCTTCAAGGGGGCAATTTTACACTGGGAGAAAACAAACAGTCAGAATTTAGGATCCATTGAATAAAGGTTCAGAATTAATTGTTGAATGTGGGAGACCCCAAGAAACATTGTTGTCCCCCAATTAAAGGGATGGCTTATGGAGGTCAGTACCTAATGGTGCTTTGACTGAAGTCTAACTCACAGAGGGTTAGTGCAGTGGTTCCCACCTGTGAGTTGTGACCCCTTTGGAGGTCAGATGACCATTTGGGGTTGCCTAAGACCATCTTGGACATCAGTTGTTTACATAATGATTCATAATGTTAGCAAAAGTACACTTTGAAGCCACAACAAAAACTATTTTATGGGATGGGGTCACTAAACCATGAGGGTCACAGCATTAGTACAGTTGAGAAACACTGGACTAGTGCATTATTTCCTAGTGGGCCTAAAATAGATTCTCTTAGAAGTTGACAGAGTTCTCATACTGCTTCTCTGACCTGGAGGGTGGCTCTGTAGGTGCTGATTTGCTGAGAGGCCTGAGTGACAGGATCAGCTCCCTTAGGGTCAGCACAGCGGCTCTGTACCCTGGCTTCCACCCCAGGCACTGCACAGTCCCAGATTTGCAGAGACTGACCCTGCAGTGGAACTAGCATCTGGACTACAAAGTGTATCCTCACTATCATTGCACGCACTGGGTGTTAAGACGATGCGTCGGGCGAGGTTGATCCCGGCAGGGGCCAAACTTACCAGGCAGACAGAGCTTAGTCAGAAGTTTTATTAGAAAGGGAAGGGGAGGCCGGGCGTTGGTGGCACACGCCTTTAATCCTAGCACTCGGGAGGCAGAGGCAGGCGGATCTCTGTGAGTTCGTGGCCAGCCTGGTCTACAGAGCGAGTTCCAGGACAGCCTCCAAAACAATACAGAGAAACCCTGTCTCGAAAAATCAAAAAGAAAAAAGAAAAGAAAAGAAAGAAAAAGAAAGGGAAGGGGAGGGTGAAGGAAAGGCAAAAGAGATAAAGAGACACAGACACATAGAGAGGACAGAAGAGGGAGGCAGGAAAAGTCCCCCAGGGGAACAGAGGGAAAGAGAGCCCAGGGGTCTTTCTGCGTGCAGACCACGAAGCCATGGAACCCTGGGCTGACCAGGGCACTGGCTGAGTGCATTCTGCCAGGTGACGGGGGCGGGCCAGCATAGTGCCTGAGTCCTTACACTGAGCACTAAGTACCCCCTCTTCCTCCTGGACACATACAGATCATTACTCACTGTGCAGTGGAGTGATCCTCCTGCCTCACAGACCGCCCAGGTCACACTTATTTTTTTATGTATATGAGTGCCCTCTCTTCATGTGAAACTTTATGCCAGAAAAGGGCATCAGATCCCACCACAGATGGTTGTGAGCCATTGTGCGGTTGTTGGGTATTGACCTCAGGACCTCTGGAAGAGCAAGTAGCACACTCTTAACCTCTGAGCCATCTCTCCAGCAACCCAGGTCAAATTTAAACTACCTGCTATTCACCAGGCATCTGCAATTTCAAGAAGGCATGCCTAGGACTGCTCACACCTCTCTCAGTTGTACACTGGTACCCAAAACAGGAACACATTCACAACCATCCGTGGAAGAATTCTACTGCTTTTACTTCAGATTATTCATTAGTGTTTGCCCTCCTCCCCTTTTTTCATTGTTAAATTCTGGAGCAACTTCTACTTTCAGTCTTTTTGCTTTTTCAATTAATTTATACCTACTAGGATATCTTTTATGTGAACATAACAATTTATTCTGTGTCACTAAACAATACTGTAGTCCTCATTCTCTTTGTACATTATTTCAAATCATTTTCAGTTTTACATATTTTCTGTATTTGTTAAACAAAGATTACATGGAATAGTTTTTTTACTCCTTTTTACTTTTGCAAACAACAGTACTAAAATGATGTATTTTCAACATCACAAAGATGTTGAGTATGTTCAGTTGACAGCATAAATTCAATATATTCCATAGAATATTCCCAACAAATTATAACGGGAAAGCTGATTCCAAAGCTATGTGTCATGCAAAAAAACCTCAGAACCCTCAATAGGATTATGAAAAATGGTACACTCAAGAGCATAATGTGACTTCTGTACTTAACACAAATCTACAATAATGAAAAATATGTATAATATTTGTGAAAGAATAAAGAGAGGATTCTTTCCTTTTTATCAATCTGTTCATTTATTTGTAGACAGGATATCACACTGGGGGGGGACAGCCCTGGAATTTACTATGTATTATTGACTGGGCTGTACTTCATGGAATCATCTTGCCCCAGTGCTCTAAGTAGTGAGATTACAGGCATGAGTCATGGTGTCAAGTTTCCATCTCCTTAAAAAAAAAAGAACTAATAACCTGAGGTATGACTACTTCTAGATATTTTCAATTATGCATTTCCTATAAAGAACTCAAAATGTCAATGACAAATTTTTCATAAACCCATTCTTGTTGTGGAACATTGATGTTGGATGAGGAACAGAGGGATATGCAGAGATAGGCATTAAGATTAGCATATGAGACGGGCAGTGGTGGCACATGTCCTTAGTCCCAGCACTCGGGAGGATCTCTGTGAGATCCAGGCCAGGCAGGACAACCAAAGCTGTTACATAGATAAATTCCATCTTGAAAAGAAATCAATAGTCGGGCGTCGGTGGCACAGCCTTTAGTCCCAGCACTTGGGAGGCAGAGGCAGGCGGATCTCTGTGAGTTTGAGGCCAGCCTGGTCTACAGAGCGAGTTCCAGGGCAGCCTCCAAGACAATACAGAGAAACCTTGTCTCAAAAAACAAAAAATAAATAAATAAAGAGGTCAATAAACAAATAACATATGAGGGAGGCCAGAGACTGGGTAAGACTCAGTTGGTAGAATGCTCAGCTAGGATGTTCAAAGCCATGGTTCCATTCTCACTATGGCATAATCAGGCATGGTGGCTCATGCCTGTCATCCCAGCACTCAGAAGGCCACAGTGGGAGGCTGTGGAATTTGGAGTCATTCTCAGCTACATAGAAGAGTTGAAGACACTTTAGATTACACCAGACTCCATCTTAGAACAAAAACAAACAAACAAAAAACAAGAAATGTCAGTTGGCAAAGAAAGACTGGAAACCTTTTCCCACCTGGACATCATGTAACAAATGACATGTATAAGAAAAGCCTAGGAGAAAACAGAAGTGGTGGGTGTTATGTAAATAACCTATAAAAATCAGGAACTAGGAGATGACTCACAGCGAAAAGCACACTTAATGTGTAAAGTTCAACGCTGCATCCACTAAGTGAACCCTGACCCCACCCCTGTGTCTTACCTCCCTGTGATGGCTATTATTGGTTTCCCACTTGAATTTGGAAAAAAGTAAGACACAAAAATAGAGGGCACACCTGTGAGGGGTTTTTGTTTTATTTAAGTGTTTAGATCCACTCCTAATATGCATCTCTGATGTAGGAAAACACAGGCCCTTAACTAGCCTTCTGAGCTCAGAAGACACTCCACCTTATTAGGGGCCACACCTTCTGCCAGAAGCCTATATAAGGACAAGGAGAAAGGAAGCTTTTGCTCTTTACCAGCTTTCCCATGCCTTGGTAGCAATTCCATTCCTTCCCTGGCATCAGAGAGTATTTCTTCCACATTGAAGGGTTTACTGAAGATCATAAAAGGCACAGACAATTGTGTATCGAGTAACTTCTGGATTCTTGGACTTTCCATTCACAGCCAATCATTGTTGGATTAGTTGTACTGTTGCCTACTCATTCAAACACTGCTCCATCCATGTAAATACATACTCACTATATAAATTTTCTTACTCTAGAGAATGGAGACTGATGCACATTTTGATAGTTCTAGAACATCAGAACCATAAGGATGAGTCTTTTAAGTAACAGAAATAGGCTTATTCACTCTGCCAGCACCTACAATCATCAAAGCCTCTCCAGTTACTGAAACTTCTCCTGAGTCCTCAGAGAATATTAAAAGGCAACTGTGTGAATATTATAAACTTAAGGAGATAAATGCTTTGATTATTCTGATTTTTCACAGTGATCAAGCAACTCCTTATAAGAGATTATAGACTTAAAATTATGGGAAGGAGGTGTACTACACAAATTACTGATAAAGAGCCTACAAAAAATTTTGTGCCATTAAATAAAATGCAGGTTGATTATTTGCTTCAGACAGATAATAACTGGTGGGCTGTATTAGCATGTTATTTGGGATCTATAGATAACCATTATCCTGAAGATCTCTTTTAAGATTTTTTTGATGATAATCCATGGGTATTGCCTAAAATTACATCTAAAAATCTTATAGAGTACCATTAATGCTTTTACAGATGGCTCTTCAAGAGAACATGGAGCATGTTTCATATGTAAACTCCATATGCTCTACAAAAAAGATTGTACCCACCCCTGGTTGCACAGCTCAACTCTGAACTTGCTGTAACCAGGCAGCTTTTATAGGACATGCCCCAGCCACTGAGTACTTTAATGGACTCTGCATTTGTACTCAATCAGCTCCTCTATTAGAAACTCCAAGACTTAAATCTACCACACTACTAGTGTCATTTCACAATTATTTGCCCCTTCAGACATCTACATGAAAATGAACTTAAAGCATTTTGCATCTTTACGCCTATTTAAATTCTTTGAGATTGCCTTCCCTACCCATGCCTCTATATCATCACAGGTAGGGTATTTGGCATCCTGGTGCCTCCTCAAGCCTGTAGAAATAGCTTCACCTACCCAAGCTCCTGTATCCTGACTTTTACATTCCAGGTTCGCTGTATGTAGGACCCATTCCTCCAATGGCGCTGATCTTATTTTTAATGGCCAAATTACCTGCCTGCATTGAGGATTCGCGTTCTCATACGCCAAAGATTCTATAAGAAGATGCCTGGATTCTGGGTTCGCTACCTGTACTTCTACTGCTCTGGATAATCTCTCTAAAAATTCAGTGAACCTTTCCCTTGGGCCCTGTAATACCTTGGTGTAGGGTTGCATTATCTCTCCTGTTTCACAAACCTTATCCAAGGCATTTAAAGCAGCTGTACGGCACAAAGACAACATGTGCTCGTCATATGCAGATTGAACCTGCGTGTCAGTGTAAGGACCCTCCCCAAGAATCTTGTCTTGGGGTACTTCATGACCCTTCTGCAATTCCTGAATCTCAATTGCTTTTGCTTCTTGCCTCCACAAAGCTCTCCATTGAATTTGACAAGAATTCTTGAGCACTGCAGAGGCTAATTGGGCCCAGTCTTTTGGGGTTACTTTATTAACAGTAGCCCATGAGGCTAGGAGCTCTCTGACAAAGGGAGAATGAAGACCATACATGACAATGGCCTCCTTAATATTTTTTAGACCCTTCATCTGTATAGGCTCCCAGTGATAAGCAATGGGACCATTTGATTGTTTTTTCGTTGCTAGTTTTTCTGATACAGATACTGGAAAAACCATAGGGGAACGCATAGCAACCTTAGGGAAATCATTCCGGCATTTGAGAAGCTTTGGGAAACTCCTGTCCTGACCTGTTGCCTATATTTCTGATTCTGAAGTATCAGATTGAGCGTCTTCTAAATCCTGCAGTCTATTCATCATTGTTTCTCTGAGCTCCTGAAGTTCTTGGGACAAATAATTTTCTAAGGACATCATGGAATCTTTCATTTTTTTACATTCATCATTTACATGTGATTCCAAATTTCTAATATTCTCATCCTTAGCAAGTACCTCAATAGCATGTAAACTGCCTTCTACAAATGATATTCTATCAGTTAGTTTATAATTGCTCTCAGACATGGAACAATTCTTTTCTGCTAGCATTTCAATTTTATGCTCCAGTCTTTGTAATTTGCTAGTGAAATCATCAAACATGGAACCGTGTTTGTCATTAAATGTTTCCACATTATGTTCCAATTTTTCAATTCTATCTATGGAACACATTTTTCCTGAAAATAATTCAATTTTGTGTTCCGTCTCTTTAAACCTGTTCGTCAGACCTACATTATCATTTTTAATATCCTGAATATTTTCTACCAACCCTTTCTTACTCTCCTGCAATGAATTTTGCATTTCCTGAATCCTTTGTATTAAGATTTCAAAACTATCCTGCGATGACTGTATGACCTGTATAAGTTTATTCCTATTTTTGAGCCATTTCATTAACAAAATTATATTGATTATGAAGCTAATAATCACCATCGTGGGTAGGAAGTACCTTTCAGGTAGGTCCTCAACCCTTTCTAAAATCCCATCCATACAAAAACCAAGAAAATTCTTAACATCCTGCATCATAGTGTTAGCTGTTGACATTGTATAAAGCAGTTACGTTTGTTACCAATGGAGTAATTCAGACCGAAATCAACAGGCTGCCAGCGAAAGAGCACGTGGCCAGAGTCAGCAGGCCACCAGTAAAACAGCACGTGGCCACAAGAGAAATCTTGGAATACCGCCTAACCTTACCGGCAGGTAGTAGGTGCTGGTTCCTTGCAGCAGGAATCGTGCCTTGCCGAGCAAAGTGGTGAGGAACTTAGCGAAAGGAGAGTCCACGTGTGCCTGGTCGTGCCAAGAGAAGCTGCTTTTCTGGGTGCCTGGGTCCGGATTCCAATCCCACCGCTGCCACCAAACTGTAGGCTTTAACGGACGCTGTAACAATACGCGACACAAAATTACTGACAGTAAAGCTAAGTATTTAATGCAGAAAATTACTCACAAGATACCAAACCCAGAGGAGCAGTTTTCAGTGGCCGACCCGGAAGCCGATCTCCAGGAAAAGAGACCGAGACTTCCTGTGTGCTGTCTTTTATGCCTTCCCCAGTAACGCCCCTAGCCATGCCCAAAAGTGGGCCTGGCTAGTGACGTAGTTCCGCCTACTTACATATACGTCTTTAGTCCTGCCTAAAGTGGGTGTGGTTAGCGGTGTGGTAAACCGCCCTTTTATTACCTCATCTGTATGGGCCTCTAATAAGTCACATGTTTAATGGCGGCATCAGACTTCCTCCTACAAAATTCATGCTCATTCTAATTTCCCAGGTCTATAAACATCTACCAATGCCCAAGCTGATGGACTGGCCTCCTCCTTGACCCTAGCTTCTCCTTTACAGACCACGCAAAAGTCTTACAAGCTTCTTCATCAAAATGCAAAAGCTTTATAGGTACAATTCCCCTTGCCTTGTGAGCAATCTCAGCAAATTATCATGCACCATCCTTCTTGTCCTTCTTTTTCTCTCCTGGCAGAATTAATGCTCCGTAGTTAGAATTCAACATCTTTTGGCAGACATATATTACTCGTATCTTAGAATTTGCTTATGTTCACATAACTGTCAATACCTTTTTAAATATGATTGTTGCTACTGCTCACAGAGGTGAAACGACCCCAAATGTCATTAGTCATTTATTACACACCTTCCCCTTTTCAGGACTACAACAACAAATAAAACTGATAGGGGCCGTGCTTAAACCAACAAATGCTTTAGAGAACTTTGCAGCTTATGGGATATTAATCACACTCCTAGAATCCCTTAAAATTCACAAGGTCAAACTATTGAGGAATTAATATCAAATGCTTAAATGATAGAAACTTACAATTAAGTGGATAAGTATACACCCATCAAAACCCCCCGCAGTATGCTACATCTAGTTATCTTAATTTTTTTCTCTTCAAAGTTTAATGCTTCTGCTACTGCACCAAAGTATTTTGCTTTAAAAGAAACAGAGCCTAAACAATATGTTAAATGGAAAGATCTAGAAACAAAACAAAGGAATTATCATCGGTGCAAGGTTACGCTTGTGTCTTTCCAGAAAATGCACCAAGTCCCAAGTGGCTATAGTTAGGATGCACCTGACAAGGGCAGCACCCAGAGACCACCAGACAAATTAGCAAAGATACAGCCAGGCAATGGTAGCACACATCTTTATTACAGAAGTACAAGGTTGTACTTCTGCCACTGTGTGTAGATGAAGTTAGGAGGACAACCTGGTGGAGTCCATTTTCTACTCCCACCAAGTGAGTTCCAGGGATGGAATGCAGACTGGCCTCAAACTCACAGTATTTTGCCTGCTCTGCCTCCTGAGTGCTGAGACTAAAGGTGTGAACATCTTTAATCTGAGCACTAGAGAGAAGAGGATTGCTGTGAGTTCAAGGTTTTTTGGTCTGCAGAGCCAGTTCCAGGTCAGCCAGGGAAATACAGAGGAATCCTATCTCAAAAATCAAAATAAACAAACAAATAAATAATGGATGATAGGCAACAAACCCTTCAAGAATCAGGACAACACAGAGGAACCCTCTCTCAAAAACTCAAAATAAATAAATAGATATATAAATAGATAAATAAATGATGACAGGCAACAAATTCATCAAGAGCACATGTCCCTAGAGGAAGAGTAAACTGATGACTTGGGGAGACATCAAAACCCTAACCCATCAAGTCAAGACTTGGAAATCAGTAAGGATCCAACATGACTGGTGCAAAACTAATGCTTTTATGTCTATTGATTGTGTTACATGTTAACATGTTAACTCTCAGCTAGCCAATGTAGAATCCAAATGCCTTTTGTCAGGGAGTTAAAAAATAACACCCATAATAGGAGACAGTCATGCTAAAGATTGTTTTTGTCTTTTACATCCAGTTATACGTGTAAAAGATCGTGTACAAATATTTAGTCACTTGAATGGAGGATATTTTAGTTGCACTTTGGTAACTAATCAGTCCAAACACTATAATAGAGGGTTTGGCATAATTAAGTACTCTTTAGAAAGCTGATAGTGGGAATTGCAATTGCATGAAGATGAAAAATGGATTATCTGATGTATTGCTTACTAAAGTTGATATTACTATGCCTTGAATAGAGCTATATGTTGTCAAGAGTTTGGAAAACTCTTGTCTTCATTTCACACATGGCAGTAAACAAGAACAATATTTTAGTATCAGAGGAGACACATCTATTCCTGGGTTCCTAAAAAGAAATTTGGCATAGTAGTCACCCCTAAATACTGTACATGAATTACAGGTGACAATATATAAGCCTCCCCTATAGAGAGAGCTTCCCTGATATTCTGACAATGGCGTTTTTCTTCCACAGTGTTACACTTTGAATGCACCTATATCTCCCCATATGCAATCCCACTTCTCTATGGTAATCTTCTTTTGGATTGACCTTCATGGAGCTTATGAAGGTATATTGCAATAAGTCATATTACACACACTCAGCAAACCTCGGCGCCTATTGTGACAACTATTTTTCTTTAAATTCTTAGAAATGGGGAGATGTAGGTTTACTAGGGAAGGTCTTGTACTCACAGAGAATCAAGAATGTTAAGCATGAAGAGGCATATCCTCGTTGGAGGAGAGAGAATCAAAGAACATTTTCTTCCTGGCCTTGTCGACACTACCATAGGAAGTATTAACAAGAATTTGCACTTCTGGTCCTATACATCGTTCCCAATGTATCTATTCACCTGACTCTGAGATAGCTGGAGTATTGCAAGGGAGAAACTGAGGTGGAAGAAAAAATTGTTAGTAACACCTCCTTTAAACAATTTAGCTATAAAAATGTTCTTGTTCTCTTCATTTTTTGTTCCATTACAAATATTAGATGGCTATGCCAAGATATAACTTTTAAACAATGAACTTCATGCCCAAAAGAAATAGTAAGTCCTTCTAGTCATCATAAGATGAAATCAGTTTTAACCGTCTTCACTGAACAACAAAGAACCTCTGCTATTATAGGGCCCTGGAATCTAATTACAGTCAATAATATAAATAGGAATACTGGAATTCCCCCAAATGCACCATGGGCTTAAGGGAGGGTTAAGAATACAAGCCCAGGAAGAAAATGTTTGTGTCACTTACTTGAACAGTGATGATCATTAACATGGCCAAGAACAAGGATTTGGGTGTTTTTATCCTGTAACAAGTGTTCTTCTGGCCAGCCTGGTCCCAGAGCCGCATCAGTCCCAAATGAACACACAGGATGCTATATTAATTATGGAGCTGTTGGCCGTTTACTATGGATTCTTAATGGCTAGCTCTAACTTAATTGTTAACCCATAATTACTAATATATATTTTTATAAGGTCACATCTTACTGAGGACACAGCCTCATGTGTCCTCTCTTCCTGGGAACATATGGCGACTCTCTACTCTTGACTATGTTTCCCAGAATCCTCCTTGACTCCTAGTCCCACCTATCTTGCTTCCCTATTGGCCAATGGTACTTTATTTATCAACCAGTAAGACAACATATACACAGAACTTCCCCCATCATTACTTCATATAATGCACCATCTTTTCTTCTTCATTGGCTAATCTTGGCAGTTACCTCCAGGTAAGAAAGGTACAATTCACTGTGGAAGGTGAGGATTTGGCAATAGTTTGGGGAGTCTGACCCAAAGTCAGATGAGCCTTTTCTTCAATAGATAAGTCAGGGTCAAGCATGGCCTCCTGCTCATCTCTCAATTTCAACTGTCTTTCTGGAAACCAACAGTCTCCGGTGTGTGTGGAAACACAATCATATCCTTCTATGATTTATAACATTTCCTTTTTTCAATTGTAGAATTCTTTCCCTTTACAACAAATAGAACATAGTACAATATCCTCAATATTTTCTCCAATAATGGACTGACAATGAATTTCAGCAATGGGACCTAGGCAGCAATCCCATAACAAAAGAGCAAAATGGGATTGGATTATAAGGAAGAAGAGGAGGGGCTTTGGAAAGGGAAATTCATCTATAGCCAGACACACTCAAATACATCTGTACCTGAGTCTGCCCCCTGCTCCACATAGCCAGAACCTCAATCGGTTACTACCAGTCTGTCAACCAGACCACACAGATACTACTCCTTCTTGAAACTTTCTTGGGAGTCCTTCTGCACTTCCGGAGACCGCTTCATCTTGAAGATATTTTTCGATAGTTCTGTGATATGGTGGGTAAAAGCACTGTGTGAGTGGCCATACTCTTCCAGGCAGGCACCAGGGACATCTTCACCTTTACTGGGCAGTCTGGTAAAGTGTCACTAATTTGGGCCAGTGGCCAGACTGACTAGAAACTTTTATTGCTATATGTTTGAGGAGTAGAAATCCAAGGAAATACCTTTTTTTAAACCCTGAATGAATTGCAAATCACAATTTGACATTCATCCATAAAGTTTTATTGACACACTCACAGCAAATAGGAACAAGATCCAGTATTACCTACGGTCCAGGAGATAATTTGTCTTATTAGCCATTCATATCAAATGACACTGCCTTTTCCATTCTTGGGTGAAAGACTAGGGTCTTGAGCAACCTTGTCAGGCCCAGTAACTCATAAGCACTATTAGGAGTTCAATCTCATTTTATGAGATTCCCGAGGTTGACTTCTGTTGGGAGACATCATTCTGTAAATATGTGTCTGACTGGTTTTAATAAAGCACTGTTGGCCAATAGGGAAACAAAATAGGTGGGACTAGGAGTCTAGGAGAATTCTGGGAATTGTAGTTAGGAGAGCTCTTCCTATGTGATCTCTCGGGAGCAATGGGTGCTCAGGAGTGTGTCCTCAAAAAGATAAGTTCTTATAAAATATATATTAGTTATTATGGGTTAATAATCTAAACAGAGCTAGCTGATAAGAAACCAAGCAAATGGCCAATAGTGTCCTGTATGTTATTTGGGGACTGAAAGCAGCAACAGGAACCAGGCGGCGGCCAGGAAGATTAAACGTTACGACTTCCCACACATGCACATAAAGAGCACACATGAATAAATCCAACTATAACCCAGTAAAATGGCTCAGGGAGTAAAGGTACTTGCTGCCAAGTCTAACTCTACCTGATTTTGACCCCCAGGTCTAACACTGTTGAAGGAGAAAAAAGGTTCATGCAAGTTGTCCTCTGACATCCATACATGTCTGCCCTGTCCCCCACATTAATTAATTAAATACATATAATTTAAGAAACATCAAAGAAGTAGAAACATGTTCTAATCCAGGCTAATGGTCCATTTTGTGACTGTGTGACCTTGTATGAATGGCTTCATCACTCTGTGGCTATTATTATAAGTGAGGATAACTGGGAGAACAGTAAGGGCTGAACTCTGTAATCAGTTGGGCATCCACACCTAGAGTGACTCTATTCATGAATCTCCTGGTTCTCTGTGCCCCAGCTTCTCATGTTAGAAGTGGTCTGATTTCACAATACCTTGCCAGGTGGGAGGAAACTCAGTTCTGTGTGACTGTAGCTTCATGACCCATCATCCTGAGCAAGGAGGGAACCCACCTTCTTGTCCTTATTTGTGGCCTCGTCCAGGGCCTCCTGGGCATGGTTCTTTTGTGGCCATGCCACCTTGAACTTCGTACAAGTGCCAAAGTGCTATTTCTTTTCTGTGGCCAACTGGGTCTGGGCCACATGCCTCTGACTCTTCTTAAACAATGCTTCATGCTGTACCCATTACTCTCTGGACATTTATAATCTAAAGAACCTTGGAACCTGGTGCTCTTCTTACCCTTACAAACAGAGCAGGTGGTTTTCTACCTCAAAGGAGGTTCTGGATTCCCACTCAAGCTGAGGGATACTGTAGTCCTGCCATGCACCTCTGGTTACTAGCTGTGTGTCCTGTGACAGGTAGCTAAGCCTTGCTGTACCCTAGCTTCTTCACTTGGTGGTACAGGCATTTGTCCAGGGACATAGAGGCTGATGCAGAAGGGTCAGGATTTTCAGGGCTACAGTATGAGTTCAAATGCAGCCAGACAACTGAGAGAGACCTTGTCTCAACACACACACACACACACACACACACACACACACACTCCATTGGAATGAAGTTTTGATTTGTTTACATTTTGTTTTGCTTTTTAGAGGATCTTGATGATACGTTGTTTGCACTCTAAAAAATAAAGCTTGCCTGAAGATCATAGGATGGACTACCTGCTAGTTAACCATAGCAGTCTGTAGGTCTGTAGAGACAGACAGGAAATTGTATATCTGGGGGAGAGAGATATATAATGAGGAAGAATGTAGTGATATCTTGTTTATTCTCTAACAAATAAAGTTTGCCAAAAGATCAGAGGGCAGAGCTAGCCACTAGTTAACCTTAGAGGTCTGGAGATGTGTACAGACAGACAGGAAATGATATGGCTGGGTACAGATAGGGAGTATGTAGAAGGAGGTTCTGTCCCACCTGATCCCACAGTCACTTTGCACAAATAAACACACAGAGACTTATGTTATTTATAAACTGGTTGGCTGATGGCTCAGGCTTCGTACTGGATAGTTCTCTCTTAATTATTAACCCATAACTATTAATCTATGTATTTCTACATGGCCACATTTTACAGGAGAAGGTTCCAGCATGTTCCTCCTTCCATGGCTACATGGTGTCTTCCTTGAGACCTCTCTCTGCACCCTGTCCCCAGAATTCTCATCTTGTAGCCCTCCCTATACTTCCTGCCTGGCTACTGGCCAATCAGTGTCTTTTTCATCAACCAATAAGAGAAACATATATACAGAAGGACATCTCCCACCAGAAGTGATAAGGTGGGAGGAGGCAGGAGCTCAGTCCCTTTTTCAACTGAGGAATTAGCAAGGTAAGAGTTGGCTGTTGCTTCCTCTTTTCTCTCTCTGTTATATCAGCATTTTCCCTGATATCTGACTGTGGGTTTTTATTATTAATACCAATTAGGAATTGTGTTACAGGAGGAGATAGGCATTCACTCTCGTTTGGCAAGTTAAGGTGTGACTGTGGCTTGCTCCTTTGTCTTTCTGATCTTTCAGCATTTACCAGTATACGTGACCCCAGGTTTTTATTATTGTGATCAATTAGAACTGGTGCAACAATTGGCACCCCACTTTAAGGTAGGAATTCATGAAAAATCCACTTGCCTATGGCTTTGCACCCACTAGAACAGGCTGGCACCGCACACAGGGCTCTTTTCAGAGTCACCTACATGCCAGCAAAGTTCTCTCTTTATTTCCTAAGGCTATAAGCAAGTTTGGGATTTTTTGCAGTCTTCTGCTACAAAATCCACAGGCCCCAATCTCCAGAGGCACCTGGGCTCCAAACATGCCAGCCAGTCTTATCTGCCCTAGACTGGCTAGCTCTGCCTTCAGGCAGCTCCTGCAACACCTACTTCTTCTACACAACCCCATGTATGTTTTGTGGGCAGCTGGCTTCCTCTCCCCGATGGGTTGCAGCCTTCCTCTAGACACCCTCTCCATGGGCCGCCACCCTCAGCTCACAGTCATATGCTAGCAGCTGCACCAGTCCTCAACCAGGCTGTTCACTGCCTGTGTCCTCTGATCAAATGTGCTACACAGACTTATGCTCTACCACCATCATCATCATCAGATTTGGTGAGACAATTGGGAATTCTTAAAGGAGGGAGTTTGTTTTTAAAAAAGAGTGTTTTTCCACGTTAAAAATGGGAAACATTACAATGGAGGGACGTAGGTCTCTATATGATAACACACCAGAAAGTTTGAAAATGGAACAATTTAATGAGAGAATAATTGATTCAGATGGGATTTATATATTATCCATTGTAAACATCAGTTTTATCATTTTTGTTTTATCACTAAACATTTGATTAATATGAGTGCTAAGATACAAATTCTAGAAAAACTTAATAAAACGGATTATAGAGATATTCAGACCCAGACTGAGGAATTTAATGGAGAACCAATTTCAGTGTTGCATTATAAGCTTAGAGAGGAATAGCCTAAGGATTTCTAACAACCAGCTTTAATTTATCCAGTCACCTTACAGGAACAAGTGCCAAATGATAGATTTCTCCAAGGCTGTGCAACAGCTAATTGGACTCCTGTGAAAATGTTAGATTTAAGGAGATTCAAGGAAGTGATAGTCTCATATGGCATGCATTCACTTTTTGTGAAACTTGTGGTCAACTTGTTATAGAATTATCTCTAAGGGCAGGAAAGACTTGGTTAAAGCTGTTTTGGAGCTGATCCTTAATTACAGTGGAGGACCTGGTAGAAAGATGAGGCTAAGATCATTGAAGAATGAAGCAGGGCTAGAGGTATGGAAATCTCCCAAGACCAACTTCTTGAAGAAGAATAGTTTGCTAATGTACAAAGGCAATCTCTATATGATGACTACACCTGGGTTTACACCATGCAGCACCTTTGAATGCTTGGGACAGAAGCAGGAAAGAAAACTGAGCCATTTACTAAAGTTATACAAGGACCAAAGGAAACCTTCACAGATGTCTTACAAAGACTGACTTCAGCAGTAAATAGGGTGATACCTAATTCAGAAGCTAGACAGATAATAATTGAATCTCAGACTTTTGAAAATGCACAGAGTCCTGGAGTGGACTTGCTTTGCGTGGGCTCTGAGATCCTCCCTGAGGGCTGCTATCTCAAGACTGCAGCTTGTCAGAACCCATCCCACCTCCAGCTATCCCACCCCTACCCCACACCAGACCAGACTAACCTCTGAGAGGCAGGAAGCTGAGGACAGCCTAGTTCGCATGGATAGGGGGTGAGGGGGAAGGGGAGTTAGGAGGGTGGGGGCGGAGGGGGGACATCAGGGCAGAAAGCATCGGGAAGGTGGATGGCTGGACCCACATGAAGCAACTGCATGAGGCTGCACACAGAGTTTTGTGAGGAATGCCAGGGTGGATGGACTTGGATGTGTCAGTGTCGTCATTCTATAGAGCTCCATTTTTCTGCATTCCCAGGGAAATGTTGCCAAAAGAATATTCTGTGAAACATTTTCCCATATTTTATGACTGATATGTATTAAGAAACACGCCTATTCTACAAATACCAAGTGCTATAGTCTTAAAGAAGCAAGCAGCCATTTACAACAGATCTGAGAATGTTTGTTAGTGACAGAAGAGTCAAAAGATGGAAAGTTTTTCAGCTACTTGCCACTTGTTTTATATTAAGCTTCATGGTTTTCAGGGCCCTATCAATAATAAAGTTGTGAACCATGTGAAGTCCTACTCCTACAGACACCTCATAAACAGCTATGACTTTATGAATGTCTCCCTGTCTGTCAATCACAGCTCTGAGCAACCTCACTACCCATACTAGATCAACCACAAAAAAGTGTCAGGCTCGAGATGTCCTCCTCTTACTGTTCATAAAGACGGCCCCTGCAAACTATGACTAACGTTCTACAATCAGAAAAACATGGGGCAATGAGAATTATGTCTAGTCCCAACTTGGTGCCATTATCAGAATTCTGTTAGCCTTAGGAACTCCTGCTCCACCGAAGGAAGAACTGCAAAAGAACCTGCTCTGAGAAGATGGAGTGTACAAGGGTACAATTCAGCAAGATCTTATTGATTCTTTCTACTTGCTTACTTTAAATCCCCTTTCAGTTCAGCTGGACACACATCAAATCCCTGATGACTGCTGATGTACTTATTCACATGCCAAACCTCATTGAATACCTTCAAGGGCTAGAGCAAAGATAGGTGTTCGAGACTTTTGGATTGGTCCTGTTCATCACGGTAGTCATCCTATTAGGAATAAAAAGAAGCAAGTACTATGTTCCCTATGAAATGTACCAATGGCCAGTTTACCCTGGCTATACAGCTGGTGCTGCCTACGTCATCCCCAGTGTTGTACCCGCCAAAGTCTATGAGGCATCACAGATGCTGAATTCCAGCCTGTACATAGATGATGTGTTCATGGGTCTCTGTGCCAATAAAATGGGGAGAGTGCCACAGAACTACGTATTTTTTCTGGGGTAGGTAAGATTCCCTATTATCCTTACATCTATGAAAAGATGATGACATCTCATGGACATTTACAAGATCTGCAGGACCTCTGGATGGAGGCTACAGATCTTAAAGAAAATAACATCTCAGAAGGTTTTGTTTTGGTCAAATATACTTCAGATATATTTGAGATAACTCTTGTCTGCAGACTGATTTACACAAGTGTGTATCCTTGTAGCTGCATTTGCTTAATAGCACTTGAATACTGCATTATGTTCACTGTAACTGAGCCAAATGGAAGGAAATCTGTAAACATTTTTCTATACCCTAAGTGAAATGAACTAAAAGCAAAGAGATTATTTCAAATCCCATGGTACTAAAAATGTCTTGTTACAGAAACTAGTCAAAGTAATGCCTAATCCAAGGGTTTCAAATTTTAATAGACTTAGCTCATGAGCAAAGACAAAAGTAAAGCAGAATTCAAGTTCTCACTTGGTACCACATGTCTTTGAGGTATGGATAACAATTGGGATGCCTTGGTATCAAAGTAATGGTCTGTGGGAAGTACCTAGCAAATGGATAATGAGCATTTCTAAGAAATAGTATACCTTTAGAGCAAGCATTCCAATTTATTTTCATTGGAAAGTACTTGGTGGGGGTGGATATGGGGTATAGGAGAAAAGTATACCAACCTGAAGAAAGTTTCAACCTAATGGAGACATAGAGGAAAATGTCTACAGTCTCATTATGGTTGAATCATTTGACACTCACATTTCTATAGCTATTTATCCAAACCATTCTGGAACCATTTAAAATATACTTATATCATTTTCTCAAATTTAATTTTTAATATAAAATTTGAGAAAGTCATCAGTTCTACCTTCATCAGGACTTTCCAAAGATTTTCCCTAAAATTATCAAACTCTATAAAGAGAAATTACTGTCATCTCCAATGAGCTGATTTTAACTTAATGAATTATTTTATGGGTTTTAAAGCACTAAATATTGGCCTTTGCTTAAGATAGTTGTTTGAATAGTGCTTATATAGAGGAATAAAATATTAGAAGAAACGTAAAGGAAAGGTAGGGTTAGGGGTATAACTAAGCACCCAGAAAGAAAAGGCAAAGATGCAATAATGACATGTTTTCCTTGTAACTTGTAATATGTTAGCCGGGAGTTCAAATCACAGCAGTAATTACTAAGATCAGCCCACAACTTGTCAACAAGGTCTCGCAGGCCACAGATTTTGTTCTAAGTACAGACTTTTAACTTAAAACTCTTTAATATGCTACCATGTCTAAATAATTCATTATTTAGCTAAATAACTATCAGTTGCTATCTTCGCAGTATTTCAAACATCGAAGCACAGCAAGAGGCACAGAGAAGCTATGAAGTGAGGCTGAAAGTTTTGGTAAAGCTGCAATCTTTGCCGGGCGGTGGTGGCGCAGCCTTTAATCCCAGCACTCGGGAGGCAGAGGCAGGTGGATCTCTGTGAGTTCAAGGCCAGGCTGGACCGACAGCCTCCTGTCTCGTAAAACCAAAAAAAAAAAAAAAGCTGCAATCTTTGTAACCAGAATTTTGGCAGATCAAATAAATACACTGATTTTACAACATAGGATAAAGATACAGCTGTAATGCTAACGGTGTACCAGCATGGAAAGGACTCAGTGACGTTCATTGATGGAGACATGCAATGCAGGTCAAAACAATGACTTCATAAAAAGCAGATGTGCTGATTAACAAGCCTCAGACAAAGACACACATTAGGAAAGCCCAGCTATCATTATCATGGTGTCGGGGGGAAAAAAATGAAGAATTTCTCAGAATAACTAAATGATACCTGTGTTTTTGCAGGTAGTGTGTTCTTTTAATATTTACAGAAATCTTTGTGATTTTTCTACTATGAGATTTGAAGCTTCTTTTTTTTTTTTTTTTTGGTTTTTTTGAGACAGGGTTTCTCTGTGGCTTTGGAGGCTGTCCTGGAACTCGCTTGGTAGTCCAGCCTGGTCTCGAACTCACAGAGATCCGCCTGCCTCTGCCTCCTGAGTGCTGGGATTAAAGGCGTGCGCCACCAACGCCCGGCTGAAGCTTCTTTATACTGCTTGGGTAATTACTTATTAACCTCAGATGTGATGTTAAACATCCTTAGATTGTTATTTTTATGGTAGATTCAGGGTTTTAGATTATTACAGTTCAGATTTTTTCTGGTGGATTTTTTTAAGGAACTAGAAAACACAAAGAGGATATAAGAAAATCCCTTAAGGAAATGGAACTAAAAACAAACCAAAAAATGCAACAAATGCAAGAAAGGGAAGAAAAGACAAACCAAAAATTGCAACAAACAATTCAAACAGTGCAAGGGTTAAAAGCTGAAATAGAGACAATAAAAAACACAATCTGAAGAAAGGCTGTAAATAGAAAAGGTGGGCAAACGGTCAGGTACTACAGATGCAAGCATAACCAACAGAATACGAGAGGTGGAAGAGAGAATCTCAGGTGTTGAAGACACACTAGGAGAATTATATTCATTGACCAAAGAAAATCTTAAGTCCAACAAATCCCTAACACAAAATATCCGGAAATATGGGACACAGTGAAAAGACCAAACCTAAGAATAATAGGTATAGAAGATGGTGAAGAAAACCACCTCAAAGTGGCAGAAAACATACTCAACAAAATCATAGAAGAAAAGTTTCCCAACCTAAGGAAAGACATACCAATGAAGATACAAGAAGCCTACAGAACACCAAATAAAGTGGACCAAAAAAAAAATCCCCTCGCCACATAATAATCAAGACCACAAACATACAGAATAAAGAAAGAATATTAACAGAAGTTAAGAAAAAAGGTCAAGTAACATACAAAGGCAAACCTATCAGAATTACCTAACTTCTCCATGGAAACTCTGAAAGCCAGAAGGTCCTGGATTGATATTCTACCAACACTAAGAAACCACCAATGTCAGCCCAGACTACTATACCCAGCAAAGCTTTCAATCACTACAGATGAAGAAAACAAGATATTCCATGACAAAACCAGATTTTTAAAAATATGTATCCACTAATCCAGCCCTACAGAAAGTACTGGAAGGAAAACTCCAACCCAAGGACGTTAACTGCAACCAGAAAAACATAGGCAATAGATAATCCCACTTTACCAAAAGCCAAAACAAAAAAGGGGTGTAAATCCACACACAATTCCACCACCAACAACAACAACAACTCCAAAACAAACAAAAATGAGGCATCAATGGTCATTAATATCCCTCAATATTAATGGTCTTAACACACCCACAAAAAGACACAGGCTAACAGAATGGACTCAAAGACAGAATCCATCCTTCAGCTGCATACAAGAAACACACCTCAGCTTCAAAGACAGACATTACCTCAGAGTTAATGGTTGGGAAAATATTTTCCAATCAAATGGACCCAAGAAACAAGCAGCAGTAGCAATCCTAATATCTAACAAATTAGGCTTTAAACAAAAAGCAGTCAAAAGAGATGAAAGAGGTCATTTCATACTCATCACAGGAGAAATCCACCAAGAAGTTTCAATTCTGAACATCTACACCCCAAATAAAAAGGCATCCACGTTCATAAAAGAAACATTACTAAAACTCAAATAACACATAAAACCTCACACACTTGCAGTGGGAAAATTCAACACTCCCCTCTCACCACTAGACAGGACCACCAGACAGAAACTTAACAAAGAAGCAAAAGAATTAATAGAAGTTATGACCCTATTGGGTTTAACAGACATCTATAGAACCTTCCATCCAAACACAAAAGAATATACCTTCTTCTCAGTGCCACATGGAACCTTCTCATAAATCAACCACATACTTGGCAACATATCAAACCTCAATAGGTACAAAAAATTGGAGTAACTCCATGTATTTTATTAGACCACCATGAGTTAAAGTTAGAATTCAACAACAACACAAATTGCAGAAACCTTACAAACTCATAGAAATTGAATAATGCACAATTACATCATTACTGGGTCAAAGAAGAAATTAAAGACTTCCTATAATTCAATGAGAATGAAGACATAGCATACCCAAACCTATGGGACACTTTGAAAGCAGTGCTAAAAGGAAAGTTCTTAGCACTAAGTGCCCACATGACAATATTGGAGAATAGTCACACCAGAGAATTAACAGGACAACTGAAAACTCTAGAACAAAAAGAAGCAAAGTCACCCAGGAGGAGTAGAAGCCAGGAAATAATCAAATTGAGGGATGAGATCAATAAAGTAGAAACTGGGAAAACAATACAAAGAATCAATGTAACAAAGAGTTGGTTCTTTGAGAAAATCAACAAGATAGACAAACCTTTATCCAAACTTACCAAACAGCAGAGTGTGAACATGCAAATTAACAAAATCAGAAAAGAAAAGGTGGACATAACAACCAACACTGAGGAAATCCAGAGAATCATCAGATCATACTTTGAAAACCTGTACTCCACAAAATTTGAAAATCTAAAGGAAATGGACAATATTCTGTACAGATATCACTTGCCAAATTTTAAAAAAGAAATAAGCAATTGAAATAGAACTATGACAGCTAAGGAAATAAGGAAATAGAAGCAGTCATCAAAAATCTCCCAAAAAAAAAGTTCAGGTCCAGATGGCCTTAGTGAAGAATTATAACAGAAATTCAAAGAACAGCTTTTACCAATCCTCACCTGATCATTGCCAAAGAAGATAAAACTATACAATTGAAAAAAGAAAGCATCTTCAACAAATGGTACTGGCATAACTGGATGCTGGCATGTAGAAGACTGCAGGTAGATCCATGTCTATGGTCATGAACAAAACTTAAATCCAAATGGATCAAACACCTCAACATCAATCCAGTCACACTGACCCTCTTAGAAGAGAAACTGGGAGGTACCCTTAAAGAATTGGTACAGGACACTGCTTCCTGAACATAACTTGAGTAGCACAGACACTGAGATCAACAATTAATAAATGGGACCTCCTGAAACTGAGAAGCTTCTGTAAGGCAAAGGACACTGTAAGGCAAAACAGCAGCCCACAGAATGGGAAAAGATATTCACAAACCCCACATCTGACAGAGGGCTGATCTCCAAAATTTACAAAGAACTCAAGAAGCAAGTCTCCAAAACACCAAAGAATCCATTGAAAAAAATGGGGTACAGAACTAAATAGAGAATTCTCAGTAGAGGAGTCTAAAATGGCTAGGAGATATTTGAGAAAGTGCTCAACATCCTTAGCCATCAGAGAAATGCAAATCAAAACAACTCTGAGCCTAGTGGTGATGGTGCATGCCTTTAATCCCAGCACTCAGGAGGCAGAGGCAGGCAGATCTCTGTGAGTTCTAGGCTGGACTGGTCTGACAGCCTCCAAAACAATACAGAGAAACCCTGTCTCATAAAAGCAAACAAACAAACAAAAAACAACTCTGAGATTCCATCTCACTCCTGTCAGGATGGCTAAAATAAAAAACACCAATGACAGTTTATGCTGGAGAGGATGTGGAGAGAGGGGAACACTCCTCCATTGCTGGTGGGAGTGCTAACTCATACAGCTGCTTTGGAAATCAGTATGGAGATTCCTCAGGAAAATGGGAATCAGTCTACCACAAGACCCAGCAATTACACTCTTAGGCATATACCCAAAAGATGCGCATTCATACAACAAGGACATCTGTTCCACTATGTTAATAGCAGCATTATTTGTAATAGCCAGAACCTGGAAGCAACCTAGATGCCCCTCAACTGAAGAGTGAATAGAGAAAATGTGGTACATTTACACAATGGAGCACTACTCAGCAGAAAAAAACAATGGAATCTTGAAATTTGCAGGCAAATGGATGGCACTAGAAGAAACCATCCTGAGTGGGGTAACCCAATCACAAAAAGACAAACATGGTACGTACTCACTCATATATGGATTTTAGACATGGATTAGGGGAGTGGCAGCATACAATCCCATTGCTAGAGTCTGGGAAACAGGAAGGACCCTACGAGAGATATGCATGGTACCCCAGAGAAGGGGAATGAGTCTCTCCTGAGCACATTGGGAACATGGAGGAGAGGGGAGAGAGAGCCAGGAAAAAAGAGGGGGAGAAGAGGAGGGGAGAGTAGGACATGGAGCAGCAGGAAGTTTGAGTTGGGGGAAGAATAGAGGAGAACAGGATGAGAGATACCATAATGGATAGAGTCATCATATGATGGGGGAGTCCTGTGTATATGTCAATAAAGCACTGTTGGCCAATAGGGAAGCAAGATAGGTGGGACTAGGAGTCCAGGAGGACTCTGGGAAGGAGAAACACAGGGAGACATCATGTAGCTGCCACAGGGATAAGAAGTCCGGACTCTTTCTCCGGTAAGAGAAATACTTAGATGGGTTAAACACTTAAGTCAGAGATAGCCAGCAAGAAACAAGCAGCCAACAGCTTCATAATTAATACAGCGTCTAATGTATTATTTGGGGACTACAACGCGGCAGAGCCCAGGCGACTAGTGGGGAAAAACCAAAGCGGCTGGCAAGGAAAAGGCTTCCCTCAACAAATATAGGTTTGAGGAGAGTTCTGGCAACTAGTGAGATTTCCAGAGATCTACAAGAATGACACCAACTGGTAAACTAAGTAATAGTGGAGAAACTACTTTAAATGTCCCTTCCTGATTATGAGTTTGACGACTACCTTATATGCCATCCTAGAACCTTCATGCAGTGATTGATGGAAGCAGAGGCAGACACCCACAGCTAAACACTGAAGTGAACTCCTAGAATCTAGTGACAGAGAGGGAGGACTGAAGAGCAAAGAGGTCAAGACTGGACTGGTTTAACCCACAGAAACAGCTGACCTGAGCAAGGGGAACTCTTGGACCCCAGACTGATGGCTGAGAGGCCAGCATGGGACTGATTTAGACTCCTGAATGTGGGTGTCAGTGAGGAAGCCTAGGCTATCCATGCAGCTTCGGGTAGTAGATCAGTATTTATCCCTGGCATACAAAATGGACTTTGGGTGTCCATCCCACAATGAGGGATGCTCTCTCAGCCTGGAATCTTGGTGGATGGCCTAGACCCTGCCCTGATCGAAATGACAAACTCTGGATATTCCCCCATGGAGGGCCTCACCCTCCCTGGGGAATGGAGTGGGCATTGGGCAGGGGACTGGTAGGAGTTGTTGGGGGGCCAGGGGAGTATGGAAGGGAGAAGGAGCTGGGATTGACACGTGAAGCAAGCTAGTTTCTAATTTAAAGAAAAAAACTTTGAGACATCTTTCACAGAATGCTTGTCTTGTCTCTTAAATGAATGCTTTGTAAACACTGATCAGCTACCTGACTGTGATGCTCACAAATATGCTGTACTTATTTATACTGTTGTTTTTTCATTACAATTGTTTCTCAGGGACTAATGTATCAGCTTTCACCTGAAAATATCAGCCATGTCTTATGAACTTCGACCATGTTTTCCAGTATTGAGGTCTTTGTAAGGACTTAAGCACTATGCTGGCCTGGCCTGTCACCTAGTAGAATGCACTCAGGCAGTGCCCTGGTCAGGCCAGATGCAAAGGATGTCTTTAAAAGACAGACATCCACCAATGTATGCTCTTTCCTGCTCTTCTCTTTCCCACTCCTCTCTTTTCCAGCTCTGTTTCCTGCTGTTCTCCTGTCTCCCTATTCTCTTCCTTCCTCTCTCTGTATCTCTGTGTCTTTTTACCTCTTTTCTCTTTCCTTTCCCTTCTCTTCCCTTTCTAATGAAATTTCTCACTCAACACTGTCTGCCTGGTGTGTTTGTTTCCCGCCTCCATCACCCTCACCTGCCATGGAATCCACCAAGTTCCCCCATGCAAGATTCCCCACACACTAACAGTCTTCCCATTTGTAGCCTAAAATTCAGTAAAAGAAAATATATGAAACAATATTGGAAATTATGAAAAATTGAAATTAGTCTCTATGGTGAACCTTACAACAAGGCCTGATTTATTCACCACATAATTTCTCTTTCACAGTCCAAATTACTGAAGACTACCAATCTCCAAAAAGGGCTTTTCTTCTTAAGTTAAAAAGTGAAGGAAAATTCCCTACCTTACATAGGGAAGTGAGGTTCCTATAGGTTTCCACCATCACATCTCTGTAGAGACTCTTCTGAGAAGAATTCAGTCAAGCCCAGTCTTCACGAATGAAGTACACACACACACACACACACACACACACACACACCTTCATAGATCATCACATGCTAAAATATCCCATGTAGAAATGGTGAAACAGATAACATTGTAAATGTTCACTCCAGTAGGGATAAATTTATATAATTCTATGTGCTTGATATACTACTTACGTATCACACAATTTCAAATGCAATCCCCAAGTCCAAGTCATTTTAGAAGGAAACAGAGAAGGAAGATAGTGCCTCTCATTTCTGCCCCCTGAATAGAATATGTCATTTCAAAAGAAATGCCTAGTAACATAAACAGAGAGACATGCAAACAGAGCAACACTGCTGAGTATACATCAGTAAAAGTGTATCAAAATTACTAGCTGTGCAAAAGGACAGACAGGTGGGTATGGTGGCTCACAACCTGTATCCCAGATGTTAGGAGACAGAGGCAGGTGAAACTCTCTGGTTTCCAGGCCAGCATGGATTTCATTTCTAAGACAGCCAAAGTTACATATGAGACCATGTCTGAAACAAACTGATGAAAAAAGGTAAATAGTACTCAGGGGCTCACTCAAAATTCCTCCAGGGAGTTAAACATATACTCCAGTTCTTCATAGTCTATCAGAGAGCCAGAGTGACCCTGTTTAACATGTAAGGTGAATATGAGATTCCTAAGAAAGAATGCATTTTAATAAGTTACTGACTGGCATGTCAAACAGTTCTCAAAAATGTTAACAAATTAAATGTTTATCTTGAGATAAAACAAAAAAGCAACAATAAAAATAGAGTCTATAAAGATGGTGCTGCAATAATGAACATTTATTGCTTCTTAAGAGGACCTGGATCAACAAAAACCTTTAATTCTAGCACCTAACATGCAGATGGAGGTTGATCTCTGTAGGTTAAGGCCAGCCTGGTCTACAGAGCAATTTTGGTGGCCAAGGCTATGCAAAGAAAAAGAGACCTTGTCTCAAAAATAAAAACTTTAAATGAACTGACGTATTTGTTATTTTTTAATTAAAGGATGGCTCGAGGTCTTTCCATATAACTGCCTGATGTGGGCGCTGGAGTGCAGCTTGAGTTCCCTATAGCAGCAATGTGAGCGCCTAACAGCTGAGCATCTCTCCAGCTGAATTGTCAGTATTAAATCGTTGTCATTTTAAATCAATGGGTTTGCTGTTTTATCAACATAAAATCATGAAAGTAATTGTTAGGTTCAATTACATGAGAAAAATAACTTCACATGATATACTAATAATGCTTGGGAATTACATTCAAGGGTAGTCTTCCCTGAACAAAGAATTTCTACTTGTCACCTCCATTTCTTACATACTTATTTTCGAGATAAGGTCCACTATGTGGGTCCTACATGGCCCTGAAGTCACAGATCCATTGGCTCTGCCCCACAAGGGTTAGAATTAAGGAATAAGTCACTATACCTAGCCATATTTCTAATCTTCATGCAACATTCACATATTCACATGTTGCAAGCTGAGAGGTAAATAAGAAGAAATGCATTCCAGCCCTCAAGAAAATATACTGTGTTCATAGCATTCATCTATTTAACAATGTCTGGGACTTCCCATGTGGGTTTTCTTTCAATTTCTTGTTGAGGTTTGTTTGTTTGCCTTATGTTTTTGTGTGTGCCTGAATGTTTGTACCTGCATGCCTAGTTCTCTCAGATGGCAAATCATGATCAGATTATGAAGTTATAGGCATGCAACCCAATCATCCTGGGTGTTGGGAACCAGGCTCAGTTCCCCTGCAAGAGCAGCACAGTCTTGATACCTGAGCCTTCTCTGCAGGCACTGCAGGTTTCTGAAGCTGCCGAGCGTGTATCATGGGAAGATGATTTTACTTAGCTTTTCTAATGATAAACAACTTGGCAGCCAAAGTGCACTCACTCAATGTATGCTCAGAAAAGAGCAGGAATCAATACAGAATTCTTTGTCATGATCCTCATGGCTGTCTCCATGCTCATAAGTAAGATGCTGTAAACAACATAAGCTTATGCTTTCAAATTGCTGAGTGTTCTGTGTAGTGTACTGTGAAGATCTTTGACCCCAGTAGTGTCATCTTGGAAGGAAAAGCCATCTTCAGCCTTGCATCACCTTCTGCCTTCCAGGCTGTGTAGCAATTGGTTACAAACTGTGACACTAGCACCACATGCTCCTCGGGCCAATCCAGGGGCTATCAATGACTGTCCAACCCTTTGTAATCACCATTCATATGGGACTCCACCTGTTAGTTTCCAAGTTCAGGTATAAATGAGTAACCCTGGGAAACTGGATTACCTGAGCCAGAAATCATATAGTATGCCAGACTGAACTTGCCATTCAAATGTTAGTGTGGTTTGCAACAATCCTGAGTGGAAGGCCTGCAAGCCGGGCACAGGATGAAACTCTCCCTCAAAGCAGTGGGGCATAGCAGGATGCACAGGGAGTCTTCCCATCATGGCCACTGCTGCTGGCTGCTGCTTCAGAGCTGCCACAGACTCAAGGCAGGGGAGTCAAATAGTGGACTGTGGGCTTGGGGCCAAAGGCCAGGGTGCCATCGTCCCATGTGATCTCCACGACAAAAACTGACACTAATGATGGCAAAAGCAGGAGGGGAAGAGCCTGCGGGTGTCTTGCTGTTTGCTCTTTAGAGACAGGTTCTCTCATATAGCCCAGGATTGCCTAAATTTCAGAGTTCTCCTCCTGCCACACTGTGCTCATTACTGACACAATTGTGTGTCACACCAAGCATCTGTTTATTTGTGAGTAAATGTGCAAAATTAATACAAGTCAGCAATGGTGCAGACCTTTAATCTTAGCTGAGGTTAGCCTTGTCTGCACAATGAGTTCCTAAAAAACCAGGCTACAGAGTGAGACCCTGACAAAGAAAATGAAACAATAGAAACATGGTGTAAAATGCTTATTCTCAATGTGGTTCACTGAATTTTTACTAATGATGCAGAATTGAGATAAAAATAAATGTGTAGACTCATATGTCAAGTGGACAGCAAAAGACATCATTTAGTCAGAGTATTAAGAGGCTCTGTAGTAACTGTGGAGTGGTGAAAGAAAACTACTTTGATCCTGTAGGGTTCAGTTGACTAAAACTCTGTACTTACATTGATGTGCTTTTCTACACAATGATTGTTTAAGAGATTGGAAATTTTTGATGCATATTTTTAATCAAACTTTCTTTTTACAAAATGAAAAGCATAGCATGTTTTGCACAACTGGTCTGAGTTATGGCTTTCGGTGAAACTGGCAGGGTTTCTTTGTCCTTTCTCTGTCTCATAGCAAACTCAACTAGTGCCCCAGAATTGAGTCTGCAACTCCCGTGAACTGCTCAGAGTTGAAGTCTGAGCCAGTAGGTGGCTGATCCCAGATAAGATTCTGAGAACAACACTTCTCCTTCTAGCTGGGATGGTCAGAGTCCCTCACTTCACTCTGCAGGCTGCCTTAGCTACAAAGGGCCTGGGGGCAGGGTTGGCTCTCCAGTCCAGACACTTTTTCTGGCAGAGTTTCAAAGGAGTTCTATTTTGGTCAGTGGTTGAAGAACCACATACCTAACTATATTTTTTTGGATTTTCTTTTTAAAACTTCTGAATTTTAGACAATTAGACTTGTGTGAAGGTCAGAGGACGGTTGGAGACCCGTGGTCTTTCCTGGTCTGACCTCAGACTCTCAGACTTGGTTGCATGTGCCCTTACTTACTGACATTTCTGGTGTCTGGTAAATGTCAATCAGGGTGTTTAAAGTTGACGTGGATGGACTGGGCGTCATCTCAGGGAATCATTCCCTAGACACTAAGTAATGAATTATCTGTGTATGCTAGAGACACTGCGAATGGAATAAGAAACAAATAAAAAAGCAAAGGCATGGCTGGATCCTGGCTTAGGCACCAGATTTAAAAAGAAAAGAACTTAAACAGGAAAGGACAGGACGGCTCATGGAAAGGGAGAGGCACAGGTGGACAGACAGGGACATTTGGGAGAGTGCAGAGCCTGGGCCAGCGTCTGCCCGGCCTGAGACCCCGGCCCTGAGCGCAGGGGAAGCGTGCGAGGAGCTCACTCAGCGGGAAAGCGCAGGACGACTTTGCGGTCAGCCCCGCGCTCTGTGAGATCCACGCCCGCCCTGCGGGCCGGGAAGCTCTGCCCTGGGCGAAGTCGGGGCCGGGAACCCGGGCTCCGCACCCTTCACTCTCGGTCCCTGAGGGAGCTGCGCCCGTCACTCAGGCCACACCGGCCAATCAGCGCCCGCCATCGCACCGTCAGTCAGAGCGGGGCGGGCACTTCCGGTCCGCCATGCCGCAGTTCGCCCGCCCTGGACCCGGGCAGCCGCTCGCGTTCCGTGGGCCGCGCTGTGAGCCGCCGCCGGGAGCTGTGAGGAGCGCGGGGCGAGCGCGGAGCCGCCATGGTGAGCGAGGGCCGCCGTGCGCACGCGGGGAGGGGCCGCGGAGCCGCTGCGGGGCCTCCCGGGCCTGCGGTCACGTGAGCCCCGCCGTCCCCGCCGCCGCCGCCGGTCCCGAGGCCTCTGATCGTCTTCCGTCCGCGGCGGAACCGCGCGGGACGGGGCGTGGGGGCCGTGCGCGGTCGGGCCGCACGTGACGTCACCACGCAGCGCGCTGCCGTCCCCAGCGTCTCCCGGACGCTGTGCCTTGGCCGCCGAGCGCTCAGCTCAGGAGCGCATGCGTGGACTCGGTGCCGGGCGCAGAGTCCGCGTAGGGAGCGCATTTGCTGCGGACGCCGGGGCGGCCACACTGCCCGGGCTCCCGGCCTCGGGTGTCAGAATCCACTGCGCTGTTGTGACTTAGTCCCGAGTGTTCGCGTAGGGTCTGCTGATCGCCTGAGTCTTCCTCGGACAGTGCGGTCTCATTGCAGCAGTGTGGGTCGTTTCGATGCACTTTGGGCTGCAGCCGTTTGTCATGTCTGTGTATTTCTGCCGTGGGCAGCTCTCTCATGTGGATAGGTACAGACCTGGTTGTCCCACGTTAGGCAGGTGAGAGGATCCAGACACGGCCTTGGCCGTGACTTGTGTGTAAGCATACAGCACTCAGCAGCTAGCGTTTCACACCGGGCAGGCGCGTGTTGTCTTACACACGTGGACTCGAGTTCTGTGCGGGATGATGCGTGTACATCTGTTTCTACATGCAGACATCTAGTTTGATCAGGACCGCTTGTTGAAGATGCGGTCGTTTTCCAATGTGAATTTCTAACTTCCTTATCAAACTCCAGTTATCCATAAACGTGGGTTCATGTCTGGGTCTTCCATTTTGAAGTGACTTTTTATGTCAAAAACATTGTGGTTTCTATTACTGTACATCTGTAGTACAGCACACTGTGGAACGCTGTGAACTCTGGCAGTCCTTTTATTCTTCAGAATTACTTCAGCTGCCCTGGGTTTTCTGTTTTTCCATTTGAAGTTGAGCATTGTCCTTTCAGTTAGTTCGGATAAAGGTTTGTCTATCTTGTTCATTTTCTCGAAGAACCAACTCTTTGTTTCATTGATTCTTTATATTGTTTTCTTTGTTTCTACTTTATTGATTTCAGAGCTCAATTTGATTATTTCCTGGCATCTCCTCCCAGGTGAGTTTGCGTCTTTTTGTTCTAGAACTTAAAGGTTTGCTGTTGAGTCTCTAGTGTGACCATTCTCTAATTTCTTTATATAGGCACGTAGCGCTATCAACATTCCTCTTAGCACTGCTCTTGAAGTGTCCCATAAGTCTGGGTATGTTCTGTCTTCATTTTCATTGAATATTGAATTCTAGCAAGTCTTTAATTTCTTTGTTTCTTCCTTGATCCAGGTGTGATGTAATTGAGCATTGTTCTGTTTCCATGACTTTGGAGGATATCTGCAATTTGTATTGTTGAATTCTAACTTTAAACCATGGTGATTGGATACGGTACAGGGGGTTATTCCAATTTCTTTGTGTCTGTTGAGGTTTGCTTTGTTGCTGAGTATGTGGTCACACTTAGAGACTGTCCCATGGGGTGCTGAGAAGAAGGTATATTCTTTTTTGTTTGGATGGAATGTTCTGTAGATGTCTGTTAAGTCAAATTGAGTCATAACTTTTGTTAGTTCCTTTATTTGTCTATTAAGTCTGTCTGCTAATTTTGTTCAGTGGGGTGTGAGGTGTCCCTCTCTATGTGTGTGTGGGGCGGGGTTATTTGTGATTTGAGTTTTAGTAATGTTTCCATTGTAAATGTGTGTGTCTTTGTATTTGGTGCATACCTGTTCAGAATTGAGACTTCGGCTTCATGGATTCATCCTGAGAGGAATGTGAAATGACCTTCTTCATCTCTTTTGATTAATTTTTAGTTTGAAGTCTAATTTGTTATATATTAGGATAGCTATAGGAGCTTAATTCTTAGGTCCATGGAAGACATGTTGATCCCTAATTTAGTTTTACATCTTCTCCCATATCCTCACCCTGCTCATCTTCCACAGTGTGGTCCTGTTTGTTGGTCTTTGGTGTCCTAGACCTTTGATGCCTCCCACATGCTGACATCAAAGGGCAGTACCACCACAGAAGCCTGGAACAGTGTTACTTATTTGATTACCAGTGTGCAGCTGACAGGTGTGAGAATATATAGACGAGTCTTTTTAAAATTGCTGAATCCTGGTGAATATCAATTTTTTTAACAAGGATTCATCTGCATTTTATTTCATCAAGAGAAGAAACAAAAGCTGACTTTCTTCACAATAAGCATTAATTTTGCATTTTAAAGTTTGGGATGTTTTCCAGAATGAGCTGAATCAAAAATGTATTTGAAAAATATATATTATGTAAGAAAAATAATGCAGGTTGTTTGCATGTAAAACACGAATCCATAAGACTCTTTTGTCTTTGATTCTGTGTTGCTGGTCAAAGTTTGAAAAAGCTTCCATGCTAATCTGTCCTTACTTGCAAGTAATGCAGCAATCTCATACTTTGCCTATGAAAGGATAACCCTGATATCGTCAGGCTTCAATGGTCATTCAGAAACAACATCTTATCCTTAAAACTGTCTTAATACATGCCTTCAACATGAAAACTGTTGCTAATACTGAGATGTCACTAGTTGGGAACCAGTCAATCGATATGTCTGTGGGTTCCACAATACTGTTGTGCTTGAGTTTTTTTGGTGGATTTGGTTTTTTTTTGCACCGTTGATTGATCTTTTTTTTTAAATCCATATTTATTTTTTCCTCCATCCAAAGCAGTCTAGGTAATGTTACTGACTCTCTAAGACTGCCATTTTGATTCTCACATCTCCTCTCCCTTTTTTGTTTCTGTTTGCATCAGTGAAAGAATTCTTTTGTCATAGGTTAATATGCAGATGCTTTGGCCCTGTGGAGATCATAGGAAAAGCATGTTTTTGTATGGCTCAGAGTTCAGCTGTTGGACAGGAAGTGGTGCTGATGCTTCTCAGTCATTGTCACATCCGTGTGCTCTATCCCACTGTTTCCATTGGGTATTCCACAGTGTCTGAGCATTTGCCATGCTGGCTGAAGCACCTCATCCCCAGGAATCTCCAGGAGAGAATCTGACAGGCCTGATAGACATTCGTGGGCTATGAATAAATCTGAGAGGTGATCAGGTTTCCGGTTCAAAGGAAAACTTTCCTTTCACACTTTCAAGTACAGATGGAGCCACCTGTGTACAACCCAGAAAGACCTGGTTGGCACTTTCACTGAGAGTTGAGTCATTGGGCTGTCAGCAGGTGTCTGACCTGTAAACATTGAACCAAACTGACTCACATCCTCTTCAGGTTGTAACAGAGGCTTAAAGGGAGGCTCCACCTCCTGAGCTAGTTCTTCCCAGTTACTGTGTCTGAAAATGGATGCCCTGGGACTTTTCCAGCAGCCCCAGGACCAGCTCCAATAGAGAAGCAGCATTTCTTTTTAAGCAGATCTCGAGCTTCTTGTGTGAGTTAGGGAGGCAAATTAAGTTTACATTTGAGGATTTTGTCAATTGTTTTCTTTCTGTTCTCTCCAGTGAGTGGAGGTGCTCCAGTCAGCATCAATCCCAAACTGCATCAATCCACAGCATGTTTGTGGTCTCTTCTCATCAAGATTTCAGGGGCCATGTATCCTATTGTTCCACAAAATGTGCATGTGACTGTTCCATCATGAATAGATTCTTTGCATAGTCCAAAGTCTGTTAGTTTCACATGCCCTTGTTGATTAAGCATGATGTTCTCCAACTTCAGGTTTCTGTAGATAATTCCATCTTGATGTAAATTCCCCAACGCCATGGAGACTGCAGCTAAGTAAAGAGAAGCTGTGTCTTTTTTGAATATTCCCTCTTTTTCTAACTTCAAATTTTTCCATGTTTCATGCCAAGTTCATAATGGTTGAACTCCCCCTTAGTCTCTGCTTTCATTTAACTGACCCCTTGCCCTCCAGCTCATCCTCAGAACCTGAGTCCTCTGGCTGGTCCATGTCTCTGTCAAACACTCCTGCTGTGTCCTCAGCTTCCCTGTCTTGGAAGTCAGGTGTAGGAGTCCAAGTGGTGATTAGGTTTTCTATTTGTAACAGTTTAAAAGATTTTAAAATTACTCTGACATTTTTATTTTTATTTTTTTCCATTCTTCAGGAAATTGCCATACATCTCTCTATTATGCTTTCATTTGATCAGAA
Source organism: Mesocricetus auratus (assembly GCF_017639785.1). Lineage (NCBI taxonomy): Eukaryota > Metazoa > Chordata > Mammalia > Rodentia > Cricetidae > Mesocricetus > Mesocricetus auratus. Next base: position 104,167,883 of record NW_024429266.1, on the reverse strand, counting down.
CATTTAATTAGTTGAGCATGTCACCTCACACCTAGTATTTTTGAGGCAGAGGCAGAGTTCAAGGCTATCCTGATCCAAATAGTGATTACTATTTTGTCATATTACTTCTCTGTATCTGTGCATGTCTTGAAATCTTGTGAGGCAAAGAGTGATAGACTGATGTTTCTGACCAAACATTCCATCTGTGGAGCGCGCATGCCCAGTGCATGAGTGGCAGTGAGAGGACAACTTGAGACTCGGTTCTTCTCAAATGGGATGCAAACTCAGGTCAGTGGTGTTGGTATCGTGCTGACCCATCTCCCTGATCTAACTATACATTTTGAGAAACATGTGAGTGTGTTCTGTGAGAAATATGTGTTTGTGGGGAGTAGCCTGTGTGTACGTTTACATGTTTGGGGCATCCATGATGCCTGTGTCAGCATGGCTGACATTGTGTGTGTGTTGTGTGTGTATGTATGGAGAAGTCATATGTGTAGGTTAATAGGAAGGTGGTATGACAGGGATGCTGTGGATGCACCCTAGAGCCTGTGTGAAGCTCTTGCATTTCTAGGTAGGTCTGGCTCTCACAGACACTTCACCCCAAATGTCAAGTACAAGTCAAGCCCAGTAGTCTTACTTCACCTCAAGTAAGAAGCCAAGCCCAGTAGTCTTACTTTACCTCTCTTGCTCTGGTTCTCCCCAGTTCCTGCCCTGTCTGCTGCTGCCTCTTCCTGTGCTGTGGCCCTGCCCACCATGACCTCCCTCTCCCCTTCCAGCACTGGCTCCATCTAACTTGATGATTTCCCCCCCTCTCTCCCCACTGTGCCTGCCCTCCAGAGTGTAACTCCCAATATCCCCTTCAAGGCAAATGGATGTAATGCGCATTAAAATGTTTTGGTAGCTTGGTGGTGGTGGTGGTGACCCAGACCTTTAATCCTTACACTAGGGAGGCAGGCACAGTGTATTTCTGAGTTCAAGACCAGTGTGGTCTACAACATGAGTTCCAGTATAGCCAGAGCTACACAGAGTAACCCTGGCTTGAAAAAAAAAAGGATGTTTTTGATAGGTTGTGATACATGCATCATTGGGTTTATCTATTTTCAACATTTCAGTGGACCACTTTATTAAGTAAAAAAAAAGGATTCATCAGTTATATTATATTTTAAAAAACTTTTAATATCATTAGTGGTCTTCAACAAATTAGGTGGATAATGTTCCAGTTTATATATCATTAAAATTTCAAGGGTGTTTACAACATTGAAATATTAAACATAATACTGATGTCCCTTATATTCCTTGAGGACAGGCAAAAATTGAAAAATCTAACAGAACATTAAACCATGTTAATTAAACTAAAAGGGTGTAAGTCAGTGCTTAATTCTGTGAAAATCCTAGTCTACTCATTATTTACTTTAACTTCTTTGAATTGTAATGATGATCATCTTAGGCCTGCTGAAATTCTTTATCGGTCTATTATTGGAGAAAATATTAAGGGTAATACACTACAACATATGTGATATATACCCTGTTGCCTGGCACCACTGGGCCCCTAGAGGCCATCTTGAGAGAGCACTCTTTCGGAGGCCCCAGGCGTCACAGTGGCAGTCATGCGAAGCCTCTGTGGGTTGTGGTGGGTGCTGTGAATTGTCGATGCTGTCCCTGACCCCAGTTCTCAGGAGTATCTCGTCTGACATTGTTGGCTGCCTGTCAGTCATCCCTCCTGAGCTACTAACATTGGTGTTAAAGGATAGAGGTGCAGGCTGGGGAAGAGACCCCGGGCAACCAAGGCCTCAGGGTTCCAGTTGTCTGTGCCTCAAGGGGTATTCATGCTGGAGAACCCAGAGTTCTAGGCATCATCACAGACCTGTTTGCCAGAGTAGATCTCAAAAAAAAGGAAAGGTTTTTCTTTTGCCTCTTGCTACCAGTTGACCCAACCACGGGTTCCCTTGACATGCAGATGTGTCCTGTGCTGGGTGGCCATGACAGATGATACTGGCTGGCAAAGTAGAATTTCCAATTTAGTTTACTGATTTTATTCTTCTCATTAAACGCATAAATAAATATATAAAGAAATAAATAAATGGGGACATCTTTACAGTGGAAAAAAGAAATGTTATTAATGGGGGAAAGGGTGTGTTTATGTTTGCACAGGTACATGTGATGGTTAGAGTTTAGAAAGACTGCTGAAATTGAGAGACGAGCAAGTGAGCACAGCTTAACTTGCCTCCTGAACACATAGCTCATCTGACTGTGGGTCAGACTCCCAAAACAATGAGCAAAGCATTCCCTTCCACAGTGAAGAGATGGTTTGTTATGTGGATGAAATAAAATACCTGGAATCTTGCTCTTGGCCCTGTTAGCAATCACTGTTGTTCAAGTAAGTAATGCAAAGATATTTTTCTTGCTGGGCTTATATTCTTAACCCTCCCTTGACCCCAGTAGTGCATTGATGGGATCCCAGTATTCCAGTTTATACTAATGACTCAAATTGGATTCCAGGACCCTATGACAGTAGAGATCCTTTGTTTCCCAAGAGCTTTTAAATTTTATCTCATCTCATGATATAGGGATGGAAGCCCTTCCTTGCTGTATTGAACATGAAGTTCATTGTGTGAAACATCTAGAGGATAGTTGTCTGTTATTCATAATGTAACAACAAATGAAATGAGAAGAACGTATTCACATCAGTAGCTAAAGGGTTTAAAGGGAATATGACTAACAATCTTTTCATTCCACCTCACTTTCCCCCTGGCGACACTCCTTTTGTCTCAGCATTAAGTGAATAGATCATTGGGAACAACGTAGAGGACCAGAGTTCCAAGGTCTTATTAATATTCCCTGTGGCTGTGTCACAGATTAGAGCCGTGTAGCTTCTGCTTACACGAGATGGGAAAGCAAAGAATTAAGATGCGGTTTTGTAATAATAATAATGATGCCATCACCATCCACATGAGCCTGAGGGATTAGTATGGGGCTGAGAAGTTCCTTTCCTCTCCTCATATAGAGGGAGCAGCTACTCAAGAGAATCTATCAAATATTATCAGCATTGGATAACATTTAGGTTCGAAATGGAATTATATGGAAACAATACTCCTAACAATGAGACTATATCCTCTTGTATAAAACAAAAAAGTGTAGTCATACTAATATGGCGTGTGTTCATCTTCCTTATTTGTTTTTGCATGGGAAACTACTTTGTATCAATCTAAAGGATATATGTCTTGTTCCAGCTTTTCTTTATATACATTTTTAAATACTAGTTCTCCTATAACTTTGAGTTCCCAGAGCTTCTATGTACTTTGAGTTCAGATTGGTGTTTGATGCCTGGACAGATGGATCAGAACAGGGAGGAGTCTTTCTCAATGTCTCTCCATCATCATATTTTGGGTCAAACGAAGAAAAGGACTAAAAGAATGGTTTGATGAGTTATAGCCCTGTGTTGAGAATTACTGCTGTTACTGTCATAGTTACCTATGCTGGAATAGTCATATCAGTGCATGCAGGTGTCAGACAAGAAATCGAACACAGGAAGAGATGAGAATGAAAACCCAGTGCAGGTCGATTTTGTCAATCTTTACGAGTTTAATATCAGGCAGTTTATTGTAAGTATGTATAGTATATGGAAAAGGGTCTCCAGCTAATGGTTATTCCCATAGTCATTTGAATTCCAGTAAACAATGAAGGTTAACATATGACTACAGTGAAAACATTTTGCACAGCACATTCAAACATGAGGTTGGGTTCTATCTCAGAAAGACCTAGAATTGAATGTGGTCCCTATACAATATAGCATAGAGGTCAGCAGGCCATAGAGTGCATGTGGTATCTCCCTTAAGTGGGTGATGGTATAGGGAGGGTGTTGGGGGAAGTCCTGTGCATTTGTCAATAAAGCACTGCTGGCCAATAGGAATCTAGATATGAGGGACTAGGAGTCCAAGAGGACTCTGGGAAGGAGAAACACAAGAGAGTCGATATGTAACGCCATGGGGTAGGAAGCCCGGAACTATTCTCTGGTAAGAGACATACTTAGATTAACAATTATGGGGTAATTACTTAAGTCAGACCTAGCCAGTAAGAAACAAGCAAGGCCAACAGCTTCATAATTAATATAGCCTCCTGTGTGTTTATTTGGGACTGATGCGGTTCTGGAACCAGGATGGCGGGAAGGCTTCTCTCAAAGGAAAAAGCTTCTCTTTACAGGAGGGAACAGTCTGGAGTAATTATCCTGGGGAATTAGGGTGAGGTATGTCGCTGCAGATAGCAAAATAGTCACTAGTTCATTACCAGAACACACTCTCAGATTTCTGGATGGACTTCAGGTATTTGATTTCCCCTCTTCCGCTGAGAAGACACCCTGTATGATTAACATTCTTGCTTCTCTTAGTGCTTCTCTGTGCATACAAGACCCTAGTGACTGTACACCTCCCATTTTCTAAGCTTTTAAAGAATAAAACATAGGCCATAGCAGAATGGATTGCCTTTATGGCTAGTAAATTTAATATAGCTAATCATTAGAGAATGATAATAGTTAGCAGAGGACCAAGTCATCATAACTAGGAAGGTCACTCAAAAGTCACTGGAAAGGTCTGTCTATCTTTCCAGTAGGTCATTAATTTGACCGTTTGTAGTATGGGGGACAGTCTGACTTTAAAACAGTACAACCAAGGTTATGCTTGAGTAACATAATCTATAGTAGTTGTATTTTGTAAAACTGCTGTGCAATTCACCCGTCTCTGTATTAACTTCTGCTAATGTGTTTGGTGTGATGTTTGCATGTATACCATTCAGAGGCCATTCTTGAGTCTTCTCTTTGTATTCCAGTGAGTAATCCTGGAATATGCAGTAAAAGACCCCACGTGGCTGCAAAGGTTACAGGATCCAGTAACTGCTGAGAATCATCGACAGTTCTCAGGAAGACCTCTTGAATTCTATTGTTCAGTTGCAGAAATTTGCTGAGCAAAATAAGTGTAATAACCTATCACTTTTAAACCTTGATAACCCGCATGAAGTGAAGTATAAATGGCAACCCCTCCTCCCCAAGGTCAGTCCCAAATTGCAATAAGGGATGCAAGTATATTCAAAGCATAAACAGTGTGATAGAAAAACACCATTGACAGGGATATCAGGGGAAGCCCTATAAATATATATGGGAAGATTCTATATTGTCCCCTGTTATTTGTGCACAGTGCTCATGTGTGATTCCTATGCCAAATAAATTTGTTTTTAAGAGCCCAGGAATAGATGTGTCTGCTCTGATACTAAAAGATTGTTCTTGTTTGCAGCTATGTGGGAAATGAAATCAGAAGTTATTTTCTAAACTATTGATAACAGCTCTATTCTAGGTATAGTAATAACTACTTTAGTAAGCAGTGTATCAGATATTCCATTGTTCATCTTCATATCATTGTATTTTCCACTCTCAGCTTTCTAATGAGTACTTAATTATCCTGAAGTCCATATTATAGTGTTTGAACTGATCAGTTAGGTTAATCTAACCAAAATATCCTCCATCCATGTGACTAAACATTTTTACAGCATCTTTTTCCTGTATAATTAAGGATAAAAACAATCTTTAAAATGACAAAACATCAAACTGTCTCCTGTTATGGGTGTTTTTTATCCCTCTTGACAAACAGCATTTTGATTCTACATTGTCTATCTGATAATTAACATGGAATACATCCACAGACATAAAACCATCATTTTGGGAACAGTTGTTTATACTTGCTGTGTCACCAAAGTCTCAGCTTCATGACCTAGGGTTTTGCTGTGTCTCCAAGTCAACAATTTACTCTTCCTCTTAATATTTTTTGTTTGCATCTCGTTAGATATTTCATTTGTCTGGTGGTATCTGGGATACTGTCCTGGTTGGATGTATCATAGCAGGTGTCATCTGGGTCTTTGATCATTTTCTGGAAAATCACAAGTACAGGCTTCCCTGAATATCCAGCTAACAGAACATCAGTCCTTTTCCAGTGGTTAGTCTGTAGATCTTTCCATGTAGCATATTTTTTAGGCTGTGTCTCCTAGGGCAAAATGCCTTTGCGCAGCAGAAGCATTATCCTGTCTAGTGAAAAAGGTGTACCATAGATATAGGGGTTTGGGTGGATGCATATACCTACTCTTTATTTTATATATTTGTTGTTTTAATAGTTGATGGTGTTGTTGCACAATAGCTTCTGCTTGTGGACTGTAAGGAATTCCAGTACCATGATTATGATTCCATAAACTGAAAATTTCTCTGTAGCATATGTTGGTATAAAAAGGGATATTGTCAGGAGAGGGAAAAGGTGAGGGACCTGGAACTGACTTGTGAAGCAACCTTGTCTAATCTAAATTTAAACTGAAAAATAAAAAAAAATAAATTAGAAAAAAAGGGATGTTGTCAGTTTTTATTTGTTGTGGTAATCCTAAAAAGGGAAAGGCGTATAATAAATGACTAATGGTATGTGAGGTAATTTTGCCTGTGTGAGCAGAATCAACGGTCATATTTGAATAGGTATCAACTGTTAGGTAAAAATATTTTAGAGCATCAAATTCTGAGATATGAGTAATCTGTTTGCCAAATGGTGTTGGATTTTAACCCCTGGGGATCAATTCTGACAACAGATGACAACAGAGTACAGGAAGAACAAGGACACGTCCTGATGGTTTGCTGAGCTTGCTCCCAAGGCCAAGAGAATTGTACTTGTAGTGTTTTCATTTTACTGAAAAACCTTGTAAGATTTTTGAGTGACCTGAAAAGAAAGGAGTAGGGGACAGGCGGACGTCAGTCTCTTGGTTTGGGCATTGGCAAATGAGAATGAGCAAAAATGTGAGCTGTGAAAAACTGCTGAATTTGTTATTTTATAAATGTCTGAAGAGAGACAAATACTATTCTAGTATTATGATAGGTTTTAAGACTTGTAGTTTCTGATATAGGAGCTGTTTCAGCACAATTTACAGAGTTCATTAAACTATTCAGTGGATGGTGGATGTCTAATATCAAATCTGTATTATTCTCAATTCCTTAGAGTAACAAAACTTATAAAATGATTATGCATGCATATATGTATATACACACAGAAAGGGGATTTATTGGAAGGACTTTTAGCAACAGTCCAACAAATCCAACAATGGCTAGATGTGATTTGAAATTCCAAAAATCAAGAAGTTGTTCAGTCTGTGAGTGTCTATGAATTTGTTGGTCTTCAGTAAAGCCTTCAATCTGGAAAAAAGTATGCTCCACTGCAGGTGAAGGAATGGAGTTGATGTGAAGGTGAGGGCAAAGAGTGCAAGCTTCTGAAGGTGGGGCCCAGAGTGAGGGTGCATCTTCTAGGTCAGGATGCAGCTGAAGGACCGTGTGCTCCTCCTCACATTGAATATTAGGAGTGGATCTGCCTCCTTCGAATCAAGCAAAGACACCTCACAGGTGTGCCCTCCATGTTGGTCTTTTAGTTCTTTCCAAACCTAATCAAGTGAACAAGCAAGAGTCGCCATCAGCGGGAGATAGGACAAGGGACTGGGCCAGGGTCCCCTCAGTGGAAACAATGCTGAACTCAAAGTGATGCTTTCCAGAGTAAATGTGCTTTTCCTTGTGAGCCATTCCCCCACTTCCTGATCTGTGGTGATATGTAGCTTGTAGAAATCAAGCCTGTCTGAGTGCCAAAGAATGGAGCTTGCCACTAGCTAACCATAGAGGTGTGGAGGTCTGTACAGGCAGGAAGTGAGGTAGCTGAGCGGAAATAGGATATCAGCAGGGAGAAACAGGAACCCCCTCTCCTGTCTGCTGAGATGCTAAGGAGGTAATGTGTGCTGTGGCTTGCCCCTTCTCTCTAATCTCTCAGCATTTCCCTCTATATCTGACTCTGTCTTTTTGTTACGTAGACCAATTAAGAACTCTGCTTACATTTTGGTGCCCAACGTAGGGCATGAACCCCCGACCCTTACATTAAGAGTCTCATGAAATAGAAAAGAGGAGATAATGGGGGATTCTTTCTGTATATATGTTTCTCTTATTGGTTGATGAATAGAACACCGATTGACCAGTAGCCAGGCAGGAAGTATAGGGGTGCTACCAGATGTGGAGAATTCTGGGGAGAGAGTGGGGAGATTGAGCCTCCAAAGAGACACCATGTAGCTACCAGGAAGATAGGATACTAGGCATTATCTCCAGCAAGATAACACCATGTAGAAATACATGGGTTAATAATTAAGTGGGAGTTAGCCAGTAAGGAGCCTAAGCCATTGGCCAATCAATTTATAATTAATATAAGTCCCTATTTGGGACTTAGGGTGGTGGGACCAAGTGGCAAAGTCTACACTGATCTTTTTTACGAGACAGGGTTTCTCTGTATTGTTTTGGAGGCTGTCGGTCCAGCCTGGCCTCGAACTCACAGAGATCCGCCTGCTTCTGCGTACCGATTGTACACTGATCCTTTTTTAAAACAATCTTTTACGTACCAATCCCAGTTCCCTCTCCCTCCAGTGCTCCCACTTCCCCACCATCTCCCCACCCTACCCCATCCACTCCTCAGACAGGGTGAGGCCTCCCATGGAGGATCATCAACGTTTGTCACATCATTTTTAGGACTGAGGCCCTCCCCCTTGCATCTAAGCTGAGCAAGGTATCTCTCCTTAGGGAATGGGTCCCAAGTTCATGTACTAGGGATAAGTACTGGTCCCATTGCCAGTGACTCCATACACTTCCCAACTGTCACCCAAGTTCAGGGGTCCTTCTTTGGTCTTGCACAGTTTCTCCAGCTGTTAGTCTGGAGTCAGTGAGTTCCCACTTGCTCGGGTCAGCTGTTTCTGTGGGTTTCCCCAACATGGTCTTGACCCCTTTGCTCATATTATTGCTCCTTCAGCTCTACAACTGGACTCCAGGAGTTCGGTCCAGTGCCTGGCTGTGGATCTCTGCATCTGTTTCCATCGTTACTGGATGAAGGCTCTTTGAGGGCAATTGAGTTAGTCATCACTCTGAATACTGGTGCATTCTTCGATGGGGTCATCCTTGTGGGTTCCTGGGAATTTCCCTAGTGCCAGGTTTCTCACTAACCCCACAGTAGCTCCCTCTGTCAGGGTATCTTCCCTTGCTCTCCCTGTCTGGCCTTCTCTCAACTCAAGTTTCCTGATCCCTCACGTTGCCCTCTCCCATAACTTCCCCACTCTCCTCCTACCCTTCCCTCCCCCACATTCCCGATTTACTCAGTTGATCTTGTCTGTTTCCCCTTGGGGTGGTGGTGTCCATGTCTCTGTTCCAATTAGGATCCTCTTTGTTTTTTGGCTTCTCTGGGGTTGTGGACTGTAGGCTTTATGTCTAATATCCAGTTGTATGTGACTACATGCCTTATTTGTCTTCCTGTGTCTGGGTTACCTCAGTTAAGATGGTTTCCTCTAGTTCCATCAATTTGTCTGCGAATTTCAAGACATCGGTTTTTTTTACCTACAAGTTGTATCCCATTGTGTATATGTACCACATTTTCTTTATCCATTCTTTGGTTGAAGAGCATCTAGTTTCCTTCCAGGTTCTGGCTTTTACAAATAATGCTGCTGTGAACGTATGTCCTTGTGGTATGAATGTCCATCCTTTGGATATTTGCCTAAGTGGTATTGCTGGGTCTTGAAGTGGATTAACTCCCAATTTTCTGAGAAACCGCCATAATGATTTCCAAAGTGGCTACACAACTTTGCACTCCCACCAGTAGTGGAGGAGTTTTCCTCTTACATCACCTCCAGCATGAGCCATTCTGACAGGTTTAAGATGGTATCTCAGAGTTGTTTTCATTTGCATTTCCCTGATGATTAAGGGTGTTGAGCAATTCCTTAAGAGCCTTCCCTTCCATTTGAGAATCCTCTGTTTCAAATTCTCTATTTATATCTGTGCCCTATTTTTTAATTGGATTATTTGGTATTTATTGTCTAGTACTTTGAGTTCTTTGTATAGTTTGGAGTTCAGTTCTCTGTCAAATGTGGTGTTGGTGAATATCTTTTCCCCTTCTGTAGGCTGCCATTTTGTCTTGTTGACTTACTCTTTTGCCTTACTGAAACTTCTCAGTTTGAGGAGGTCCCATTTTAAACTGTCAATCTTAGTGTCTATGCTACTGGTGTTACAGTCATGAAGTGGTCTCCCGGGCCAATGTATTCAAGGGTGCTTTCCACTTTCTCTCCCTAGATGCTGTGTGTCTTCATTTATGTTGAGGTCTTTGAACCATTGGGATTTGAGTTTTATGCATGGTATAGATAAGGATATATTTGTATTCTTCTATATGTCAGCATCCAGTTATGCCGGCCCCATTTGTTAAAGATGCATTTTTCTCCCCATTGTATATTTTTAGCTTCTTTGTCAAAAATCAGGTGTTCATAGGTGTGTGGATTTGTATCAGGGTCTTCAATTGGATTCCATTGGGCCACCTGTCTGTTTTTTGTGCCAATACCCTGCTGTTTTGATTACTCTTGCTGTTTTGATTACTCTAGAGCTTGAAGTCAGGGATGGTGATGCCTCCTAAAATTGCCTTATTGTACAGGATTGTTTTGTTTTCCATATGAAGTTGAATATTGTTCTTTCAAGGTTTGTGAAGAATTTGATGGGGATTGTACTGGCATTTTTACTATGGTGACCCTGCCTCTCTAAGAGCATGGGAGATCTGTCCATTTTCTGACATCTTCTCTCATTTCTTTCTTTAAATACTTAAAGTTCTTGTCATACAGGTCTTTCACTTGTTGGGTTAGAGTGAAAGATATTTTATGTTGCTTGTGGCTATTGTGAAGGATGATGTTTCTCTGATTTCTTTTTCAGCCCATTTATCTTTATATAGGAGGGTTACTAATTTTTTGGATTAATCTTATACCCTGCCAAATAGTTGTGGGTATTCACAAGAATAGACATCTCAGGCACAGATTTAAGGCAATACAGTGTCTGATACCTGGCCTGGGACTACAAAAGTATTTAGGATCCCAGTGTAGCCCCATTCCTCAGCTTTTAAGCATAAAAAGTTATGTTCTATTTGACTTAATTCAGTTAATATGAATAATGACTTTGGTGGATTAGGTCTTTGTTTTTAGTTTTGGCTTGTAGGGTATCATGTGTGCAGTGCTTTATAGCCTGAATGGCCCAACAGTCATGGAGTTCACTGTGGTAAAGATTGGATCCTATTTATAGTTTTGAGATGAAGGTGCATTCATTTGTGCTTGTGTTAAATGTTCTATAAATATCATTTAAGTCCAGTATTTCTTTGTTTACTTTTTCTCTGGATTTCCTGTCATAATTGAGAGCAGGGTGTCGATATCTCCTATTACCAGTGTGTGAGAGTCAATAATTGATTTAACCTGCTGTAGTAGTTTTTTTTTTCTTTCAATTTATATACCACCAATATTTCCCCCTCCCTCCTGTCCTCCTGCTCTGCTGTCGCTCCCCCACCCCCATCCCCTCCTCAGAGAAGGTAAGGCTTCCCATTGGGAGTCAACAAAGCCTGGCTATCAAAGGACCAAGCCCCTCCCATCTGCATCGAGGATGAGCAAGGTGTCTCACCATAGGGAATGGGCTCCAAAAAGCTAGTTCATGCACCAGGGATAAATCCTGGTACCACTACCAGGGGCCTGACAAAAAGATCAAGCCACCCAGCTGTCATCCACATTCAGAGGACCTAGTTTGGTCCCATACAGCCTCCCCCAGCTGTCATTCCAGAGTCCATGAGCTCCCACGAGCTCAGGTGAGCTGTCTCTGTGGGTTTCCCCATCATGATTTTCACCCTTATTGCTCATATAATCCCTCCTCCCTCTCCTCCCCTGGAATCTGTGAATCTCTGCATCTGCTTCTATAAGTTACTGATGTATGTTCTATAGTGACAATTAGGGTAGTCAGCAATCTGATTACAGGACAAGACCTGTTCAGGCACCCTCTACACCATTGCTAGGAGTCTTGGCTGACATCCTCCTTGTGGATTCCTGGGAATTTCCCTAGCACCAGGTTTCTCGTTACCCCCTTAATGGCTCCCTCTATCAAGATATTTCATTTCTCTTCCTCTCCATCTCTCCTCCAACTCAATAATCACATCCCCTCATGATGGCAACCCCTGTCCTCTCCTCTTCCCCTCCCCCACCCCTAGTTTACCTGGGAGGTCTTGTCTATTTCTCCTTCCTAGGATGATCCACTCATGTCCCTCTTCTGTTCCTTCTTGTTACCCAGCTTCTCTGGCGTTGTGAATTGTAGCCTGGTTATCCTTTTCTTTACATCTACTAGCCACTTCTGAGTGAATACATACTGTGTCTTTTTAGGTCTAGATTACCTCACTCAGGATGGATTTTTTTTTCATCCATTTGCCTGCATATTTCATGATGTCATTTATTTTTACTGGTGAGTAATAACCCTTTGTTTAAGGGGCATCTAGGTTGGTTCCAAGTTCTGGCTATTATAAATAATGCTGTTATGAACATAGGTGAGCAAGTGTCCTTGTAGTATGATTGAGCATCCTTTGGGTATATGCCCAAGAGTGCTAGGTCTTGAAGTTCATTGATTCCCAATTTTCTGAGAAACGGCCATACTGATTTCCAAAGTAGCTGTAGAAGTTTGCACTCCCACCAGCAATGGAGAAGTGTTCTCTTACTCCACATCCTCTCCAGCATATGCTTTCATTAGTGTTTTAGATCTCAGCCATTCCGACAGGAGTCAGCAAGCTCCATTCTCTGTCCTTCAGACAGGCTTTATTTTTTACAAGCAAGATATAACCACAGAGCTGCTGGTTTGTTTTTTTGTTTGTTTGTTTGTTTTGTTTTGTTTTGTTTTGTTTTGTTTTTGGAGTTAATCTTGTATCCTACCACATTACTGAAGGTGTTTATCAACTGTAGTAGTTCCCTGGCAGAATTTTGGAGTATACCGTCCTATCATCTACAAATAGTGAAAATTTGACTTCTTTTCCAATTTGTTTCTCCTTGATCTCCTTTTGTTGTCTTATTGCTCTAGCTAGAACTTTGTACTACATTGAATCGATATGTAGAGAAGTGACAGCCTTATCTTGTTCCTGATTTTAGTGGAATGCCTTTGAGTTTCTCTCCATTTAGTTTGATGTTGACTCTTGACTTGCCTTTATTATGTTTAGGTATGTTCCTTGAATTCCTGATTTCTCCAAGAGCTTTATCATGAAAGGAGTGTTGGCTTTTGTTGAAGGCTTTTTCAGCATCTAATGAGATGATCATGTTTGTTTGGTTTTTTGTTTTCATTTTTTTTGTTTTGTTTTTGTTTTTTTGGTATTTCAAGACATGGTTTCTCTGTATTGTTTTGGAGATTGTCCTGGAACTTGCTCTGTAGACCAGGCTGGCCTGGAACTCACAGAGACCCGCCTGCCTCTGCCTCCCAAGTGCTGGGATTAAAGGCGTGCGCCACCAACGCCCAGAATGTTTTTTTTCTTTTTTTCGGTTTCTTTATATGGTGGATTAATTTGACAGTTTTTCATATGTTGAAACCACCCTGCATATGTGGGATGAATCCTACTTGATCATGGTGGATGGCTTTTTTTGATGCGTTCTTGATTTTGGTTTGCCAGTATTTTTGGTTGAGGGGAGGTGGGGGGAATAAATTCAGATTTTCAGATAGACAGTATCAGCAGGTAAAACTACAGATTATTTCACACATTCATTCACAGGGAGTGAGAAAACCACAGCTGGTGTGTTCTCTGTAACAATATCCACTTTCACAGTGTAAACAGCTGAATAGGCTAACTTGCAAACATTTTACCACAGGGTTCACTTAACAATCCCAGAAGGAAAGGCACAACTCAGCAGAAAAAAGAAAAGTTCTGGATCCTAACATCAGGTGCAACAAGAAAGAGGAAAGGAAACTGGTGGATGAGTTTCCATCCTCATTTTGGCAATGGCATTCCAAAGGGCATGAAGAAATCTACCCAGGAGCTAGAAGTATGTCCCTCCTCCCTTGTTAAACCATCAGAACCCCGTTACATCAGGTTTGCCAGTATTTTATTGAGTGGTTTTTCATCAATGTTCATGAGGGAGATTGGTCTGTAATTCTCTTTCTTCCTTGTATATTTTTTAGGTTTGGGTATCAAGGTAACTGTAACCTCATTAAAAGAGTTTGGTAATGTTCCTCTAGTTTGAATTCTGTGAAACAGTTTGAGGAGTATTATATTAGCTTCTCTGTGAAATTCTGGTAGAATTCTGCACTGAAACCCTCTGGCCATGGGCTTGTTTTGTTTTGTTTGTTTTTTAAAGACTTTTAATGATTGCTTCTATTTCCTCAGGAGTTATAGGTGTATTTAAATTGCATATCTGCTCTTGATTTAATTTTGGTATGTGGTACTTATCTAGAAAATGTATTCTTTTAGATTTAACAATTTTGTGGAATACAGTTTTTTTAAAGGTTTGTCTATCTTTTTGGTTTCTTCAAAAAACCAAATCTTTGTTTCATTGATTTTTTTTTTTTTTTTGGTTCTTTCGAGACAGGGTTTCTCTGCATTGTTTTGGAGGCTGTCCTGGAACTCGCTCGGTAGACGAGGGTGGCCTCGAACTCACAGAGATCCGCCTGCCTCTGCCTCCCGAGTCCTGGGATTAAAGGCGTGCGCCAACAATGCCCGGCTCATTGATTTTTTTTTAATTGTTCCATTTCTTTTTATTGATTTCAGCCCTCAATTTGATTATTTCCTGTGTCTGTTCCTCCTGAGAGAGTTTACTTCCTTTTTTTCTACACCTTTCAGGTGTGCTGTTAAGTCACTAGTGTGAAAATTCTCTAGTTTCTTTATATAGGTACTTAGAGCTATGAACTTTCCTCTTATCACTGCTTTCATACTATCTCTAAGTTTGGGTGTATTGTGCATTCATTCATTTTCATTGAATTCTAGGAAGTCTTTAAATTCTTCCTTGACCCAATGGTGATTCAATTGGGCATTATTCAGTTTCCATGAGTTTGTAGGCTTTCTGTAATTTGTGTTGTTGTTGTATTCTAAGTTTAAGCCATAATGATCCAAATGATACAGAGAGTTATTCCAATTTTTTGTATCTATGGAAATATGTTTTGTGACAGAGTACACTGTCACTTTTAGAGACAGTTTCATGAGGTGCTGAGAATAAGGTATATTATTTTGTTTTGTGGTGGAATGTTCTATAGATATCTATTAAGCCCATTTGAGTCATAACATCTGTTAATTCCCTTATTTCTCTGTTAAGTTTCTGTCTGGCAGACCTGTGTGAGTGAGGTGTTGAAGTCTCCCACTATTAGTTTGTGGGTTTTGATGAGTGATTTAAGCTTTAGAAATGTTTCTTTTAGAAATGTGGGTGTCCTTGTATTTGTGGCATAAATGTTCAGAATTCATCCTGATAGATTTTCCTGTGATGAATATGAACTTTCTTTCTTCATCTCTTTTGATTAATTTGAAGTCTATTTTGGTAGATATTAGGGAAGCTACACCAACTTGTTTCTTAGGCCCATTTGATTGATATATCTTTTCCCAACCCTTTACTCTGAGGTAATATCTGTCTTTGAAGTTGAGTTGTATTTCTTTATGCAGCAGAAGGATGGATCCTGTTTTTGTATACATTCTGTGAGCCTGTGTCTTTTTATAGGTGAATTGAGTCCATTTATATTAAGAGACATTAATGACTAATGGTTGTTACTTTTTGGTTTTGGTGGTGGTGGTGTAGTGTGTGTGTGTGTTTCCCTTCTTTAGGATTTGCTGGTGTAGGATTATCTATTGCCTGTGTTTTCGTGGATGCAGCTAACTTTCTTTGGTTGGAATTTTCCTTTTCGTAGTTTCTGTAGGGCTGGGTTTGTGGAAACGTATTGTTTAAATCTGGGTTTGTCATGGAATATCTTGTTTTCTCCATCTGTGTTGATTGAAAGTAGTCTGGGCTAGCATCCATGGTCTTTTGGTATCTGCAAAATGTCTGTCCAGAACATTCTGTCTTTCCAAGTCTTAATTGAGAATTTGGGTGTAATTCCTGTAGGTCTTCCTTCCTATGTTACTTGGCCTTTATTCCTTTGACGTTCTTAGTATTCTTTTATTATTCTGTATGTTTAGTGTTCTGATTATTATGTATCAGCGGGACTTTTTCTTTTTGTTCCAGTTTATTTGGTGTTCTGTAAGCTTCTTGTATCTTCACAGGCATGTCCTTCATTAGGCTGGGAAAGTTTTCATCTGGGATTTTGTTGAATGTATTTTCTGAGTTGTTGAGCTGGTTTTATTCTCCTTCTATTCCTGTTATTCTTAGGTTTGGTCTTTTCATGGTGTCCCAGATTTCCTGGATGCTTTATATTGACACTTTTTTTCATTTCCTCTTTTAGAGCCTCTTTCATCTTCATAAAGATCATTTTCTTCTGTTTCATCGATGTTGGGATGGTTAGATTTTACTGTTGTAGAATCACTAGGTTCTGGTGGTGCCACATTGCTCTTTATATGTTTGAACATATCTTGCACTGCTGTCTACTCATCTGGGTTTGGGGTAACTACAGGTACAGGTGTTAATTCTTTTTCAAATCAGTACACAGGTGCTGCCTGTGTCTTAGGGGACCAGTCTTTCTCCAATCAGTGCAGGTGGTGTCCATGCCTCTGGGTGCTCCTGCTCACCAGGAGCTGGGGAGTGACGGGTGGGGTGGTACCAGATGGGCCTTAGGATCTAATCTAGGGCCTACAAACAGGGGATCTCCAACCAGTAGACACTGAAAAAATAGTAATGGGATTAAAATGTTCCTTCAACTAAATTATAGATATCATTAAACAGATAAGTCTTACAAAGAAAAGGAAGTGTTTTATGTGGCACTATTCCTAAATTTTTCTAGAGCTCCTTTGAATCGGTTGGGACCTTCATGTGTCATCGTAGAGAGACTTTTCTGTTTGTTTGCTTGTTTTTCTTTCTTTGTGATAGGATCTTATGGGGCAAAAGTAGACCTTGAAGTCCCAATTCTTGTGCTTCCACTTCCCAGTTGGTGAGGTCAGAGATATCATTCAGGTCTCCATGCCCTCTGAAAAAGACCTTTCTCTAAAAATTTCATTTTAGGGAGACCTCTGTCTTTAACCTAAACCTCAATGTTTTATTTTCAGAGCTATATATAATTATATAGGGATATGATGGTTGTAACTAGACAAGCAAGAACTGTTCCTTTGATCCTATGGATTCTTGCTGGTGGACAGTGAAATCCTGTTTTCTTCAGATATAGACTTTCCTGGTGCATTCTAAGGATCTGCCTCCTCTGAGATAAACATGTCTTGTGCTGTTAATAACAATAAGAAACTGAAGCCATGTTGTGCATAAACAGTCTCTAAGGGCTAGAAAGATGGCTCAGTAGAAAATGTGCATGTGAAATTTACAGAAGACAGAGTTCAGTTCTCACACCCTGGTTGCCATTTCTGTTGCCTATGTATGAAATCAATACCTATTCCAGATTTGTGGGCTTTCATAACTCTAGAACTTGCGTCCCATATGGTTTTCTCTACTTTCTCCTAGAATATTCTTTTATGATTGCTTTTGTGTTCTTGTTTCTTAAGGCAGTGTGCCCTCAATTTTCCTATGTCCTCAAGAATGACATTCAGTTTCTGGTCCTAGTCCTACTACATCCACCTCTCGTGTTCTGTGATTACAGGCGTCCTAATCCTTGTACACTACATGGAACAGAAATTAAACTGAGAGATTTCTGCATGCTAGGCAAGCATGCTCCCAACTGAGATATATCTTCAGTCCCTTTGTCCTTTTTGTTTTATTACGGTAATAATTTTGCTATATATGAATTTTTCCTACTTACATGCCTGTGTAGTATGTGTGCCTGGTGTCCATGGAACCAGAGTCAGATCCCCTACAGAATTGGAGTGCATGTTTTAACTCTATTGAGGAATTTTGAGTGAAACTCTGTGTGATTTCTATGTGTTTGTTTTTTGTTAGTTTGAGACAGAGTCTCATTATGTATCATTGGCTGTCTGGAATTCTCTACATAGACCAGGCTGACTTGGAAATCACAGAGTATCACCTGCCTTGGTTCCCTGAGGTTTGGGATTAAAGGTGGGCCCCACCACACCCGTGTTGTCTATCCCTTTTTAAGTTAATAATTTTGATGAAATTTGCTGATGTTATTGTATTGTTCTGTTTGAATGTCTCTCTGGATTTATTACTAGGCATTTCTTCTGCAGTTCCCTGTTCTCTTTTGTGGGCACACATATGGAGAGCATGGTTATCCTTTGTGTTTCTGTTTAAAGTCTGTTGGCAACTGCCTTTGGTATTTTATTACCCATGTGATAGACTATAACTAAAACAATGAATTAGGTAAATATATTTTCAATGAAGTGTACTTTTGCAATGCAGTCAGTCTCACCATTTCTCTTATGTACACTATGGGATACTTTAGGATGCAGTGACCTATGAGGATGTGCATGTGAACTTCACTCATGAAGAATGGGCTTTGCTGGATCCTTCCCAGAGGAGTCTCTACAAAGATGTGATGCTGGAAACCTATTGGAACCTCACTTCTATAGGTAGGAATGTGAACTTTCTCTCAGTTTTCAACTTAAGATGACAAGCTTTTCTTGGAGATTATTGCTCTTCTGTGATTTTGAATGGGAAGGAGAAAGAATCTAGTGAGTAAATCAGGCATTGTTCAAAGATTCACAAAAGATGCTAATTTCAGTTGTGCCTGATTTCCAGTAATATATCTCATACACTTTCTGGTGCTGTATTTTAGGGTACGAGTGGGACGATCAAGGTATTGAAGAGCATTGTCAAAGTTCTGGAAGACACGGAAGGTAATTGCATGTGCAAGCAGGTATATATGGACCTTGGAAGAAATGTTAGTGTTCCCTGAACTTTTAAAGAATAGCAACAATGTAAATTAGCACAGGTTTGTGATGATTATTACAGTATCACAGCACCAAGTAGTCCAAGTTCAGGTAGCTGATCACCGTTTGGAAAGCATTCCTTTAAGGTAAGATAAGGAAAAAGTGCCATAAGAGATGTCATAATTTTAATCATATTGTGATTATGTGTGGCTGTATTGTAGATTTGTCCATCCACTTGTTGTCATGCTATGCAATCATCATATAAGATATACACATTGATAAGGGGATTATACTATTCTAGGATCTTTAATAAGAAAATTTTCAATATCAAAGCCAGTGTTCCTCATATGCTTGTAATGAGTGACTTACCATAGTTTAGTGAGAGGAGCACTTTATGAGAGACAAGGAATTTATAGAGGTGTAGAAACATGAATCCATATACCACATCGTTGAGGCACAAAATGTTAGACTGTGTGAATGCAGTGTGAAAACCTTTTATATGATATCCTTCCTTTGATAGGCATATCAACTGTCTCTGTGGATACAAGCCATGTGAGCATCAGGGATATGGAAAGAAGCAGTCTACCTCTGTTTCTCCTGGAACAATTGGAAGATATGATGTGGTCACTACTATGAGAAAACATGATGACTGTGATACAAGTTTCCACTCTCACTTTGGAGAAAAACCTTATGAGAACAAGGATGACAGAAATTCACTTGTCTGTACTAGTTCACTTTGCACAGGTAGTGTGACTCACAGTATAAGAAAATGTTATTTGAGCAATCACTGTGCTAAAACTCTGAGTTCTTCCAGTTCTTTTCAAAGACATGAAAAAACTCATGTGGAAAGAGGAAGTGAAAAATGTGAGCTTTGTACTAAAGAGTTTAACCATCACAGGTATCTTCAAACACACAAAACAACCATTAATGAAGAGAATTTCTATGAATGTAAAGCAATTAGATATGATTCCTCTTTACACCAAAGAACTCATTTGGAAGAAAAGCCCTGTGAATATAATCAAAGTGATGAAGTCTCTGCATATCCCAGTCTTCATCAAGTACACAGATCTTATTCTGTAGTGAAAACCTGTGAATATCAGCAATATGATAAAACCTTTGCAAGTCCCAGTTATCTTCAAATATGTAAAAGAAGTCATAATGGAGAGAAACCCTATGGATGTAATCAATGTGGTAAAGCCTTTGCTGAGAAGAGTAATCTTCACCGGCATGAAAAGAGTCATACTGGAGAGAAACGCTATGGATGTAATTATTGTGGTAAAGCCTTTGCACACAAGTATAAGCTTCTCATTCATGAAAGAATTCATAATGGAGAGAAACCGTATGAATGTAGTCAATGTGGTAAAGCCTTTGTAGAGAAGTGCAATCTTCTTAGTCATGAAAGAAGTCATACTGGAGAGAAACCCTATGAATGTAATCTATGTGGGAAAGCCTTTGCACAAAAGAGTTCTCTTCACAATCATGAAAGAATTCATACTGGAGAGAAACCCTATGAATGTAATCAATGTAGTAAAGCCTTTACACAGAAGGGTAATCTTCGAAGTCATGAAAGGATTCATACTGGAGAGAAACCCTATGAATGTACTCAGTGTGGTAAAACGTTTGCACAGAAGAGTAATCTGCTCAGTCATGACAGAAGACAAACTTGCAAGAAACATTCTGAATATAATCAAAGTGCTAAATCCTTTGAACAGAAGAATAATCTTATCATTCATGAAAGAAGTCATGAAACTGAGAAACCCTATGAATGCAATCTATGTGGTAAAGCCTTTGCAAGGAAGAGTCATCTTCACAGTCATGAAAGAATTCATACTGGAGAGAAACCCTATGTATGTAATCAATGTGGTAAAGCCTTTGCACACAATAGTCATCTTCACAGTCATGAAAGAATTCATACTGGGGAGAAACCCTATGAATGTAACCAATGTGATAAAGCATTTTCACGTAAAAGTCATCTTCACAGGCATGAAAGAATTCATACTAGAGAGAAGCCCTGTGGATATAATCAATGTGCTAGAGACTTTGCATTTAACAGTCACCTTCAAATAAAAGAAACCTCATACTGGAGACAAGTCCTGTGAATGCAATAATTGTGGTAAAGACTTTGTACAGAACTGTTATCTTCACAGGCAAGAAAGAAATCAGCTTGATGAAAACCTTATGAAGGTAATCAGTGTGATAGAGCCTTTGCACATTGAAGTATCCTTCAAAATTATGAAAACTTTCAAACTGATGAAAATCCCCATGAAACTAATAAATGAGGCCAGGCCTTAGGATCCAAATACATTTTCCCCCCAGAGTTATCTCACTGCTGCTTTGGTAAGATTAGTACAACCATTGCATCTGTAAAATGTTGTCTGTTTTTCAAGTTGTAAACATATTATATTGCAAGAATAATAGATATGCATGATAATTTGAATAATAAATGTATTTGCAATAGAAAATGGTATTTATCTGTCATCCCATTATTTTTGGATCATGGTATTTGATTCTGAGGTTAAATACTTCTTCTAATCATATTCTCATAAACACAAATGAGTGGCAGAGAATTTTATCAGTGAGGAAATGTGATCGCCAGAGCTTGCCATGAATGTACCTCCGCCATGTTTGAAAGCCAAATTGGGTGGAGCCAACTGCCAATGATACCATTTTGATCCTAGTCAAGCCCACTTACAAAATGTAAAACATTGATCAGTGATTACAAATTTGCAATAAAGACAGATTCAGACCAAAAGAAACCTCTAAATGTGTCACAGTATGTTTAGAAATTCTCTGTAGGCTTAAGACATTGGGTACAGACCACTATTAAAAGAAATAAATAGTTAAAAAAAATAAAGTCTTAAAGGAGAAAGTAAAAGTAATATAAAAGAAAAAAGCCAAATAAACATGGCAAATACACAGGGAGTCTTGATTGTGCGTATTATTGTGTTGGTTTTGAATTTTTTAATGGCTCCTGGGGAAGAGACAGCTGCTGGGAGACATGGGATTAGAAGAGATACTGATAAAAGATACCAACCTAAATATTTTTTAAAAACCTTATCTTTGAAACACAAGTCAAAAAATATGTTTGCAAAATGTAAATTAAAAGATGCATTGCTTTGGAGAAGCAGTTTTGCCTAAACAAGAGGCTGTGGATTTGCTTGGGGTTAAGATGGACCAGCTTTGATCAAGGGAGACCTTCTGAACCTTGACAGATGATGTCTATCAACACGGGTTACCACTGATCCTCTCACCACTTGTTCATTATCTCAAAATTTTATTAGGGACCCTAAAGATACTTCATCCACAGACAGGAGGAAGCAATTTGGAGAAAATGACATCCACATTCCAAGAGTTGGGGTTTATGGATGGTCTTCAGTTATTTGGTGGATAATGGATGTTTGTTATATTTAGGGGAATATAATATGTGAAGATCATTATTTATCTCAGATATTTTGCATTGGCAGGAATTTTTTATATTGATACAAATTTAAGACTATTGTCCTCATACTGCATATCTGTTCCTATTTTTGCTTAAGATATTACCTATACAGCTCATACCTATACAGCTTGTTTAATTACACAATATGAAGTTTTCATCCTTAAAAGCTAGTCAGCATAATGAAGAATTGCAAGCTAATAGTCACTCATGTCTATCAAACTTATAGTCATGTTAGTTTTCAAGGTAATACAAAGATATATTTCACATGAGTAATCTTCAAACACTTCAAAGACCTACAGAATATGGCATTTAAAATGTTTTAAGAACTTAGACTTTTCTCAGCCATGAGACACGACTGCTCCTGGGAGAATGATGTGTATCGAAGCTCCTTTGGGAATTTGCTTTCAAGATGGCAGGGCTAGCCATTTGAACAAGAAACTGCTCTTGCCTGGACTGTTTGACTGTATGTTGTATAAACTGAACATATAGGATACATAAAAAAAAATGACTACTGAACTTGGCAAAACAAGATGGGACAGTACTTCAGGGTTCCTGCTTCATGGAAGAGTCTGCCGAAAATTCTTCAGGACATAGAGAAAAATGACTGACAAACTGTCAATATAGGTAGGACAGCTTCTGCTTTGCTGGGAAATCTGCCAGATACTGTAGGCCTGTAGACTGAAGATGGATGCCTCAGTGTTACAGAACAACTTTGGATGACCATCCAGGCAGCCAGATATCTTTTGTCAATTTTAGAATTTTGAAAGTTGCTTACAATTCACTTGTCTGTTTCTCGTGTAATATTGAATCTTCTATGGTCTTTGATGGAGTTGAAGACTTAGTTATAATTATAGTTTTCCTTAGTTATGACCAAAGATAATTAGATATAAAACTTGAGGCTTGCAAAGATAGAATAGAGTATTTTTAATTTTTTCAAATACAAATAGACTAAATATTGTAACTGTATCCTTCCTTTTTGATTAGACAGAAAGGGGGAAATTATGTGGTATGTCCCTCTGTATGCTGGTAATATGTTTTATTGCTGTTGGTTAATAAAGAAACTAATTTGGCCAGTAGACAGGCAGAATAGAGCCAGATGGGAAATGCAAGCAGAGATACAGAGAGAATAAATAAGTGTAGAGTCGGGGAGATGCCAGCCACCAAGAAAGCAAGGTGTTTAAAACATAAGGTACCATCACAGGCACATGGCAATACATAGATATATAAAGATGAGTTGATTTAGTTGTATAGACTAGTTAATAATCAGCTTGAGCTAAAAGGCTAAACAGTATATAATTAGTATTAATCCTCTGAGTGGCTGTTTTAAAAGTGGCTGCAGACTGGGTGGGATGAAAAGCCTCTAATTACAGGAGCTACTAGTGCAGGTGTGGGTGGAACCCAGTATAGGTTGGAGTACGGGGTCTGGGCATCCTGCCAAACCACAAAAGCCAACTACAGAGTCAGCTGGTGGACCTGGCATCCAGGCATAAGAGGATAGAAGAGTTCTTCCACGTGAGTGGCTCCTGCCATTAGGCTCTCCTTAAGGTATATTTGCCCCATGACCCTGTGTATCTGTCTGCATATCTGTCCACACACAAAGGCAAGAAAAGGTGGTTGGATTCCCTGGAACTTTGACATTCAAGATGTACGCTGCCATGTGGGGCTGGAAACTGAACTGTGGTTTTTTGTTTTTGTTTTTAATATATTTGCCAGAGTCCAGCTCCAATGGGGTTCAGGTCTCAAAGAGGAGGTATAAAGTCGATGAAGGAAGGAGATTGACAGGATCTGAGGGTGAATTAAAATAGCTGCTGGTTTATTCTCAAAGACCTATACCTTTTATTCTCTACAATTGCACAATAGTTTAGCCATATGATTCTAGGATGAACGTGGCCATCAACCCCATCGTAGCATTTTTACTAAGGCAAAAAGCAGTAAGTTCAAGTATCTAAATGCCTATCTTGATGTGAGCCCGTTGTTTCTACCCAGTGTGCTTTCATCCTTGTGACCAGGTGTCACCAGTTCTCTCTGTTCTTGGTGTAATGGGAGACACAATGTGGATTCTTGTGTGGGAGTCGGCAGAGTTATCACAGTATATGGTTCTATGGTGATGGAGATTTTTCCCAAAGAATTACTTTGTTTAAAGAGACTGTCATTTTATATATCCTTATTCTCCACTGAAGCCCACACAAAATTTCCTGAAGGAAAAGGTATAAGGAAACTCCCATAACACATAGTGAGAACTATTAAAAATGAAATTAAAAAATGCTGGAGGATTGTGGTCTGCAATGTTAAAATACTGGAACTTAGTGAAGCAGCAATGTTCTCTGTGTGCTCCACACCAGGCACTGAACTGTGGAACCATCTCAAGATTGTTTTTATCTCTTTCTTAAGGTTTAGTTCATTATTCTTGTCTTTGTGCATGCACATGCAGAGTGTAATTTGGAATCAGATGACAGCCTATGTGATGCAGTCCTCTCCTCCTACCATGTGGATTGTAAGAACCAAACCATATCCATCAGTCTTGGTTGCAAGTCTTGGTCTATTTTTTGTTAGTCATTGCTTTTGATGTTTTCTTTTTGAAACAGGCTCATAAAGCTCAGGCTGACCTATGTAATCATGAGGTTTCTGCCTTCACATCATAATAATTCTGGATGACAGGTTTCAATACCTCTCTTTGCAGAGGCCTGGCGAATGCTGAGCTATTTCTGTACTGAATGAGACCATTATGAACTGAAAACATTGATGTAGATGACATTTTGATACACTTGTCGACACTGAGACTTCATCTCAAAATCAGACAAAAACTGCAAAGAAATAAAAATTTTTGTTAAATATATTGTGTATATCTGTTTTGAGACAGTTCTCTCACTTGCCTAGACTGATTTAGAACCTACATTGTAGCCTTTGAACTGCCCCTTGGCCTTAGCCACCTAAGTACCAGGAGAACAGGCCTGGACTACCAAGGGAGGAAGCCAAACACACTGCTAGTAGCCAGAGATCCATGGCAAGGTCAGAATTTCCCTAGGTTCAAGTCAGAATTCAGAACTTTCCTTGAGGTGGAATGCAGACAGTTCTGCATGGAAGGATGGGAAGAGGCCCATGATCCAATTGTCTTTGGGGTCCAAACGTCTTGAGAATCTTATATGGGCTAGGGCAGTAGATGCAAAATGAGACATTGTTTATGCAGAGAGGGAGCACATAGCCAGGGTCAACCTGGCCATGGACAAGCTGCAGCTTCATTGGCTTCATAAGGAGCCCAAGAAGCTCGCAAGAGCCAGGTGTGGTGGCAACACCTTTAATCCCAGCACTCGGGAGGCAAAGGCAGGCTGCTCTACAGACAGGCTCCAGACTTACACAGAGAAACCCTGTTTTGAAAAAAAGGAGGAGGAGGAAGAAGCAGCAATATCAGCATGTCTGGACCAGAGCTGTGCCCAGGAGTCCCTGGAGAAGGACAAGGAAAATGTCAAAAAGGAGGGCTTCCTCCTACTCACTGTTGTGGCCCACTGAAATTACACAAAACTGAAGAACCTCTCAGATGCCAAGGTATTATAAAAGCCTCCCACTTCTCACAGGCAAAGAGAAGGAAGGAAGAGAGTCTCAGTGCAAGTCTGGTTACTGATACTCCAACTGGTTATTGTAACCGTGATAACCAGTGTAGTATGTTTACATCATTCTTAATAATAGCTGTACAGATGGGCAGCTTGTCAGATCCAGCCTGGGAAACTTGCCTCAACAACACGTCCCTCCTTCAGCCACCTATGTCCACTGAAGCTGGAGTACTGATTCAGGTGGAATAGTGTGGTATGGGTGTGTCTTGCTATAGATGCAAGTGATGCAGGCCCAGGTCTGTTGAGAACACAGACCAGCTCTGCGCATGCTGAAGCCTCAGGGGCCTTCTTCCCTAGCCTGCAGTTTGATGAGTGGGACTCAGTGCACTGGGAGACCAGCCAGGACCTTACCAATGGTATGCAGCTGACCTCATCACACCATGGCTGCCCACACTCTTCCCCTCTGATTCCCATCACTCTCTAATACCTGATATTTTACAACTTCCAATATGATACCTACATCAGTCTTCCACCCAGAAGTATAAGCCCACTCTGAATGGGAAACATAACCAGTATGTAACACTGGGTGATAACAGGGATTGGAAAAGTAGAGTCAGAAGATAATTTGAGCTTCTAGTCCTAAAACTCAGTTATGCCAGTAAACAGGAAACCAGGCAATGTTGTGGCTCAGTGGTAAATACCCTGCACAGAAAACCCCAATGAAGATCTGGGGCATTTCTTAGGGGTAAAGCCTCTGCCTAGAATTCCCAATGAAGCACTTGGTGCATGGCTTAGTCCTATAGATATCTTTCATATTTCTATGTATTTCTGGCTGGTTTGTCTATTGTGACATAAAGGAAATGTGGAGGTGTTTTTAATTTACTATATTTTATTTCATCTGCATGTGTGTTTTGCTTCAGTGTATGTTTGGTGCTCGTAGAAGAGAGAAGAGTGCATTAGATTCCCTGCAACAGTATGTAAGCATTATTATGTACCCACAATGTAGTGCTTGGGATAAAATTCATGTCTTCTAGTGGAAGAGTAAGGAAACTTCACTACTGAGTCATCTCTCCAGTCCTGAACTTGACAGATTATCAAAATTTTTTGTGTCTACATGTTGCTAGAGTTTCTTGTCCTGCCAGGTCTTGCTGCTTCAGCCCCAGATGAACACACCAGAATGCTGTATTAACTATAAATCTGTTGATGAACACACCAGAGTGCTGTATTAACTATAAATCTGTTGATGAACACACCAGAATGCTGTATTAACTATAAATCTGTTGATGAATACACCAGAGTGCTGTATTAACTATAAATCTGTTGATGAACACACCAGAGTGCTCTATTAACTATAAATCTGTTGATGAACACACCAGAGTGCTGTATTAACTATAAATCTGTTGGCCTGATGGCTAGAGCTTCCCACTGACCAGCTCTGTCCCAATTATTTACCCAGTTCCACCATCCAAGCATTTCCATGTGGTCCATTCTCACCAGAGAAGGGTCCGGACCTATCACTCCCCCATCTGCCACATGGCATCTGCTGGTGGCGCCTCTCTCTGCCTTTTCCAGAATTCTCCTCTTGTCTCCTAGTTCCACTTATCTTCCTGCCTCTATTGTTCAAACTTTTATTCATCAACCAATAAGAGAAACATATACACAGAAAGACATTCCCCATCATCAAAATTTTGTGTCTATATTCAGATCTACACACTGAAAACTCAGTATTAAGAGAGTTGAGGTTTGCTTAAAAATTTGTGCTTGGGATCTCGGGATGATTCTAGGTTGCTTGTTGGATTTGGTCAGCTTGATACAACTAGAGTTAGATTGATTTCCAGGGATCTCTGTTGCATCAATTTGTAAAAAAAAAAAAAAAAAAAAAAAAAAAAAGAGGTCACTTTTCCATGAACTTTTTAGGCTTGTGTAGCAGCAGGAAGTTCTAGCTTCTGATAGACTCAACCTGAAACTGCTATTGACAGGCATATTTATTGATTGCTACACAATCAATGGGTGGGGTTTTTTGGGGGGGTTAAACATTTTGTCATTGCTGCTTTAGTTCTGATTGTGTACCGTTTTGGGGAAC
Source organism: Mesocricetus auratus (assembly GCF_017639785.1). NCBI lineage: Eukaryota > Metazoa > Chordata > Mammalia > Rodentia > Cricetidae > Mesocricetus > Mesocricetus auratus. Next base: position 104,140,088 of record NW_024429266.1, on the reverse strand, counting down.
CCAGTAATCCAAGAACTTCAGATGTGCCAGAAGTGTCTTTTGACCAACAACATGCAAAGGACATAGTGTCACTTTAGAAAAACAATTCTACAAGTCATGGAAAGCAATCATTGTTTTCTACAATGATTTCTTCACAGTCAAAGCACTTCTGGGAAACAACTATTCACTCTAATCTTTATCCTAGATGCAGGGACTCTCCTAAATTCTAAATTCCTACAACAGAAAATGTCTTGGGACATTTTCTCTGAATTATTTATCCAGAGATGAATTTGTGTCTGGATTATTTCTCATTTGTCCAGTAGTCTTCAAATTCCTTAGTTGGATGCCCTCATTTTCTGCATAAGACAAAAACAATATCCTGCTTCAACCCTAACTTCAGAGAGTTTCGTTTTGGGAATGTTATACCTGATCAAATGAAAGGCATTTGTTAGTCTTTTTTTTTTCATTTGTTAGTCTTATGTGTTAGTTTATAGTGTTTGAACTATTGCCTCACCTACTGTAATTGCCTCTCCTGTTCACATCTAATCTTGAGAGTATTTGTAGCTTTTCTTCTCCTGTGGAAACAAAAGCAAAACCTCTTTGCAATGTAACACATATCCTAGTTTCATTCTGAGGTCAACACATCTTTAAAATATACAGGCAGATTTAATTCAGCAGTGTTTTTATACCATCTAATGTCTCTCTACAACTGTCATTCCTTTCTAATTCGCACTTAAAACTTAAAGTTAAAAAATTGTGCAGTCTATCTCTGGAGGTTTTATTATCTCTTGCTCTTTAGGTAAGCATATCTCTTAGAGTGTGATTCTATCTTTATGTAACTGCTTGCCCTGTAGGATTGTGTGGTGTGCCCAGAATATGCTTTATGTTATGATATGAAAAACTCTGTTTCATATTACTAGAGGAATATGCTGGAGTCATGTCAGGGCTAATTTGTACAGGTGTCTCCATGATGACCATAACTTCCAATAAATGTGTAATTACAGAGTCATCCTTTTCAGAACTCAAAGCAGGTGTCAATTGATATCCTGAATATATACCTGTGGTATTGTGCATGTATTTTAATTTTCCAAATTCGGCAAAATGAAACACATCTATTTGCCAAATTTCATTTCATAGAGTGTCCTTTGGGTTACTTTATGCAGGTATTGGAGTTTGGTTATACCAAGAACAAGTAGGACAGACCCTTATAATTTCCTTGGCTTGTTGCCAAGTGACAGAAAATCTTTTTTTTTAAACCCTTGCTGTTAACATGGTGCTTCTTATGAAATTCTGAGGCTTCAAGCACATTTCCTACCAGTAGCTGATGAACTTCATCGTTACCTTGTGCTAGAAGGGCTACTGGAGCCATATGGGATGTGATATGTGTTATAGACAAGGGATGATTTCTATTTGTAACTGAATAAAAACCAAAGTTAGCCAGGCGTTGGTGGCACACGCCTTTAATTGCAGCACTCAGGAGGCAGAGGCAGGCAGATCTCTGTGAGTTTGAGGCCAGCGTGGTCTACAGGTGAGTTCCAGTACAGTCTCTAAAAAATACAGAGAAACCCTGTCTCGAAAAACAAAACAAAAAAAAACAAAGTTAATTCAAAACCATCTGGAATAAGTTCAGCAGTCTCAGTATGTAAAACTGTTCTTTCTGCATATTCAGAGTCAGTAACTCTATTAACAGGGTCTGGAAAATATAAAAATACCATTAGATTAGCATGTAATTCTGGCTTTTGAGCATAATCATAAGGGCCTTGAGCTACTTAAATTTCCTGACTTATAACTTGCATTTTCTGATTTTTTTTGCACCAGTATAGAATGTAAGGGCTCCAGTCATTGATGTTTCCCTGTACAATGTGAGAAAGGATCCAATTAGTTCTCTTTATAAACCACACTTAAACTCTTAGAAGAGAAAGTGGGAGATATTCTTCAACAAATTGATACAGGAGACAGCTTCCTGAACATAACACCAGTAGCACAGACACTGAGATCGACAATTAACAAATGGGACTTCATGAAACTAAGAAGCTTCTGTAAGGCAAAGGACACAGGCAACAAGACAAAAAAGCAGCCCACAGATTGGGAAAAGATCTTCACTAACCCCACATCTGACAGAGGGCTGATCTCCAAAATATAAAAACAACTCAAGAAGCAAGTCTCCAAAACACCAAAGGATGCAATTAAAAAGTGGGGTATAAAACTAGAGAATTCTCAATAGGGGAGTCTAAAATGGCTGAGAGTCACTTGAGAAAGTGCTCAACATCCTAATTAATAGTATCTTCTCTTTGTATTTTTTCAAGAGCAATTTGTAATCCCCAACAAGGCAAAATGTTCTTAACTTCTTCATACATGTTCTCTGGTATATCTGCATCTGAATCAACTTATTAGGTATCATCTATGTAATGGTAAATTATAGATTGAGGAAACTGATTGCTGTACAAAATATTGACACAAGGTAGGACTCTATAACATTCCTTGTGCAAGAATTTTCCACTGATATCTTCTAATAGGCAGGGAAATATTGTAAGTAGTCACTGTGAAGGCAAATATTTCTCTAATCTATTCTTGCAAAGGTACAGAAAAAAAATCTTTTAAATCAATCACTATAACAGACCCCCATTTAGCTAATAGAGAAGGCAAGGGAATTCCAGACTGTAAAGAGCCCATTGGTTGAATCACCTTATCAATAGCTCTTTGATCCATTACTATTCTCCATATTCCAGATTTGTTTTAATGACAAATATCAGAATTACAATGACTTGTCAGCTCTTTGGTATGTTGAGCATTTAGCTGCTCCTATACCAACTGTTCTAAGGCCTGTAATTTTTCTGATGTAGGCTACTGTTCCACCCAGACAGGTTTGTCAGTTTACCATGTTAAAGGTAGGGCTGTTGGGAACTGAAAGATGGGTTGCTGTTGTGCTCTGTTTATGTACAACCCAGATGGTTGTTGACTGTTCTAATTAATCTGGGTAGTCCAGTGCTGTAACAAATCATGCCCACATAAATTCATTGCTACTTTAGACACATATGGCTTCAATTCTCCATCCTGTCGTTCTGGCCTTATACATTTGACATGTCTCATGCTTTGTTTTACCTGAGATAAAGTTCAGATCACTAAAAGGTGAACCTCCTGAAGAGGCCAACTTGAATGCCAAAGTTTTGGTGCAATTATTGTTTCATCTTCCCATGTGTCTGCCAAACTCTCAATTAAAATGTCATTTATTTGTATTTTTAACTTTGGTCTTTGATCATTTATAGAAGTTCATCAAAATATTTGCTTCGTGGTTTCTCATGAAAAAATTTTAAATCTTCTAAAGTTGTTCTGTCATTCAGAGTAGTAGTCTTTTAATTGTTCTGTGGAGGATTTTTCCCAATACTAATAAGGAATGACTGAACCAAATTTGATATGGGGGCCTACAAGAGGCCCCCGGTGATATTTCCTGATGGCAAAGGGTTACCTTGCCAGTCCGTTGTTGATCTACATTCATTAGTCTATTGTTGAACTTTGTCACACCTTCTGCATATTCAAGAATGCTGAGGCCTTATGTTGGATTCTCTCTAGAAAAAATATTGCTTCTAGGAACACCTTGCCTACAGTCCCTTTTCAGATGACCTGCTTTACCACAATTAAGACATCTAACCTTTTGAGCTTTCTTAAAATTTTTAGAAGTCACTTCTCCTACCCAAGTATTATCATAAGTGTGAGATTCAATAGATGTTATTTCTAATCCATTCATCTGTGGGTACAAATCTCATACTTTAAGGCCTGATCACCCTCTTACATTCTAAATTAGCATTTTATTTTCAAAACCACAGATTCAATTAATATGCATCTAACTCCTGGATCTGACATTCTATTTACAGCTAAAGTCAATATTTGTAAAAAAAAAAAAAAAAAAGTCAGTGAAGGCTTCTTTGGGCCTAGTGTAATTTTACTAGATAGATCAATCTTCTTTCCTGATTCTTCAATCTCGTCCCAAGCATTCAAAGCTTCTGTATGGCATAGGACCAAGGTATGATCTGTCTTTCCACCTCAGCATCATGGCCCTCACCAAGGATTTGATCTTGGAAAATTTTACAACATCTAACCCTACCTCATTGTTCAGTGGCCCTTGCTTTGTCTCTCCACCATGTTCTCCACTGGAACTGAGGACCTGCTTTCAACACTGATGTATCTAACTCTTTTCAGTCTTTAAGGAATAATTGTTTTTCCAAGTGGCCCATGAATTTAACATCTGCTTCACAAAAGGTGAATGCATACCATATGAAACTATTGCTTCCTTAAATCTTTTCAAATCTAACATTTCTATAGGATTCTAGTTTACTTCTCAATAGCCTTTGTCATAAATTAAGGTTTGTTTTCTAATAACCTTGGGGCACTCCTCTTCAGCTTCATAAAGCCATGGTGTGATAACTTCTGCTCTAAACCCCTCTGCTTGTGTGTGAGTTTTTCTTGTTTCCGTTAATCTATCTTTCTAAGGATTTTATCTTATCAGGTTTTCATATTTGGCCCTGGTATCAACCAACGTTTGGGGAAATAAAACAAGACTTGCCAAACTAGTAATGATTATCAATGACATTATGTAAATACCAGCTAAGTTAAGTATGCCTTTATTTAATTGTTCCATTTTCAACCCATCCATCGTGGAATCATACAGAGACCTACCTCCCTTCATTGTAATATTGTTTCCCATTTTAACATGAGGAAAACCACCCTCATTTTTTTTTAACTAATTCCTCCACTATAGAATTCCCAGTTGTCTCACCAAATCTGCTGACAATGGCAGTGAGCATGAGAGTGGCTGTCACTGCAGACATAGCACAATTGTACAGAGAACAGCTGGAGCTGCTCACACATAGCTATGGGCTGAGTGTGTGTGGAAGTTTTAACAACAGGAGAAGCTTTAGTGGTTGTGGAGGTGCTAGCCTAGTGTGGCAGCAGCCCAAGAAGAGGGTCCAGGGCAACCCAACATCCACGGGCAGAAGCCCTATGGAGCCAGCCTCTTGGAAGACAGACACGTGGATATGTGGAGGAAGCATGTGTGGGAGAGACTGCGCCAGGGCTTGAGTGAGCATCTTGAAGGAGTCAAGGAATGAGGTTCTTCAGTCTGAGAGGATGGTGTCATCAGTGCCATGCCACTGTCAGCTCAGTCTGAGACAGCCTGTGTTCCTCTATACAGTGTGGCTTAATTAGCTTTCCACTGCCTTCCCATTCTCCCCTACAGAGAGTGTATCAGAGCCGTCCTTCTCAATGAACTTTCTTAGCATGATCAGCTTATGCATGACCTAACCCTCATCACCTCTCTGTCAGTACCAAAATGTCTGGTGTTTGGTGTCACAGATGGAGCTGGTTTAAACTTCTGATGTCCTGCCTCCACTAATGCTGGCTTGATATACCAGTGCCACCACAGAAGGCTGGGGGAGTGTTCCGGCAGCCGAGAGAAGTGTGAACAATCCTAGGTGAGCCTTACCGACATTTCTGGTGTCTGGTAAATGTCAATCAGGGTGTTTAAAGTTGACGTGGATGGACTGGGCGTCATCTCAGGGAATCATTCCCTAGACACTAAGTAATGAATTATCTGTGTATGCTAGAGACACTGCGAATGGAATAAGAAACAAATAAAAAAGCAAAGGCATGGCTGGATCCTGGCTTAGGCACCAGATTTAAAAAGAAAAGAACTTAAACAGGAAAGGACAGGACGGCTCATGGAAAGGGAGAGGCACAGGTGGACAGACAGGGACATTTGGGAGAGTGCAGAGCCTGGGCCGGCGTCTGCCCGGCCTGAGACCCCGGCCCTGAGCGCAGGGGAAGCGTGCGAGGAGCTCACTCAGCGGGAAAGCGCAGGACGACTTTGCGGTCAGCCCCGCGCTCTGTGAGATCCACGCCCGCCCTGCGGGTCCAGGAAGCTCTGCCCTGGGCGAAGTCGGGGCCGGGAACCCAGGCTCTGCACCCTTCACTCTCGGTCCCTGAGGGAGCTGCGCCCGTCACTCAGGCCACACCGGCCAATCAGCGCCCGCCATCGCACCGTCAGTCAGAGCGGGGCGGGCACTTCCGGTCCGCCATGCCGCAGTTCGCCCGCCCTGGACCCGGGGAGCCGCTCGCGTTCCGTGGGCCGCGCTGTGAGCCGCCGCCGGGAGCTGTGAGGAGCGCGGGGCGAGCGCGGAGCCGCCATGGTGAGCGAGGGCCGCCGTGCGCACGCGGGGAGGGGCCGCGGAGCCGCTGCGGGGCCTCCCGGGCCTGCGGTCACGTGAGCCCCGCCGTCCCCGCCGCCGCCGCCGGTCCCGAGGCCTCTGATCGTCTTCGTCCGCGGCGGAATCGCGCGGGACGGGGCGTGGGGGCCGTGCGCGGCCGGGCCGCACGTGACGTCACCACGCAGCGCGCTGCCGTCCCCAGCGTCTCCCGGACGCTGTGCCCTGGGCGCCGAGCGCTCAGCTCAGGAGCGCATGCGTGGACTCGGTGCCGGGCGCAGAGTCCGCGTCGGGAGCGCTTTTGCTGCGGACGCCGGGGCGGCCACACTGCCCGGGCTCCCGGCCTCGGGTGTCAGAATCCACTGCGCTGTTGTGACTTAGTCCCGAGTGTTCGCGTAGGGTCTGCTGATCGCCTGAGTCTTCCTCGGACAGCGCGGTCTCATTGCAGCAGTGTGGGACGTTTTGAAGTCGGATGGTGTCACTGTGTGTGCTGTTACCTAATCTGTGTTGATCACTTTTCCATTCGTGATGACCTTTTGTCATCATTTTTCTGTTGTTGGTAGGAAAAACTGTTGGACTTTTCACTGGAGTGTTGCTGAATCCATAGCTCATATTCTATACTAAAATAATATTTAGGCTTCCTGTCTACAATCATGGATTTTCTCTCCTTTTACCAAGTTTCTTGAGACCTTGAATTACAAAGTTATAGTTTTGGATGCAGATATTTGTCACATTTCTGTGTATTTCTGACTCATTTGTCTATGGTGACCTATAAGAAATATGAGAGTATGTGTTTCTATTTTTCCTATAATCGTATTTTGCATGTATGAGTGTCTTGCCTGCATATGTGTATGTTCACCACGTGTGTTTTGTGCCCACAGAAGACAGAAGGGGGCATCTGATCTCCTGCATGAGACTCTAGGGGTGATGGTGTGCCACCATGTTAGTGCCGGGAAGAGAACCCAGGTCTTCTGCAAGAGCTGATGTCTCTCCATTCCTAAACGTGACAGATTTTCAAAACTTTGTATGTGTGCATGCACAAGCACATGCTGAAAAGACAATGTTAAGAGAGGTGAGGTTTGCTTAAAAGTCTGTCTTTCGGGACTGAGAGGTGACTTGGTAGGTGTGCCGGCTACATTTGATCAGCTTGACTTACTCTAGAGTCACACTGGTCTGTAGGCAGACTTATAGGGTATTTTTTTATTTGTGGTTGATGTAATAGGGCCCACCCCTCTGTGATGGTGCCACCCTGGGCAGGTGCTCCTGAGGAAGCCATGGTAGCAGGAGGGCAGTAAGCAGCATTTCTCCAGGTGGACATCGTGTGTGGAATGCGTAAGCCCGTGGCGTATTTACATTAGCAAATCTTTTCCTTGTTAACCCCCTCTTTGTGTTTTTAGTAAAGCTGGAGACTTGTGAATACTGAAGAGTTTTTCTCAGTTAATCTCTAAGTGTGTGGCATGACTTCTTATTGTGACGGCACATTAATTCCAGAACAGTTGCACCTTCTAGATTTAAGACAAGGTTTGTTATGTTGACTTTCTTGGCCTTGATCCCAGTATTTATACCCGTGGGGCATTGACCCTGCTGTCCTCCTGACTCAACCTCCTTCGTTATTAAAAGTTCAGAGTGTCACGTACTTCTAAAGCTACCCACTCCATTAAAACCAGAATACAAGGATTACTTTATTGTGTACTCTTCAGGGAAAAAATAGGCTAGGCAACAGCTAGGTTGGAGAGTAAGTATTTGACCTGTAGAAGTGTCTGTAAGTGCCTTCTGTATACTTTCCCAGTATGCATTGACTCTTACCATGTGAATGAGGAAAACCAAGTTGGTGGGTTTGGGGAGGTTAGCTTGAGCCACTGAAATTTCTGACTGGGTAACCCCTCATGTTGGTCCCTGCAAACCTGGTTGTCCCACGTTAGGCAGGTGAGAGGATCCAGACACGGCCTTGGCCGTGACTTGTGTGTAAGCATACAGCACTCAGCAGCTAGCGTTTCACACCGGGCAGGCGCGTGTTGTCTTACACACGTGGACTCGAGTTCTGTGCGGGATGATGGGTAGAGTCTATGTGCATTCTTCTCAGTGCAGACATCCAGTTCGTCTAGCACCATTTGTTGAAGATGCTGTATTTTTTTCCCGTATTTCTGGCTTCTTTATATAAACCAGATGTTCTTAGGCGTGTAGGCTCATGTCTGGGTCTTCACTTCTATTTCATGGTTCGATGTGGCTGTTTTTATGCCAACAACACGCGGTTTTTTATTATATACCTGGGTAGTACAGCGCGCAGCCTGGAATGGTGAGCACTCCAGCAGGCCTTTGATTGTTCAGAATTGCGTTAGCTCTCTTGGAGTTTTTGTTGTCCCGTTTGAAGTTGAAAGTCGTCCTTTCAAGTTCTGTAAAGAATTGTGTTGGGATTTTGATAGGGATTGCATTGAATCTGCAGATTGTTTTTGGTAGGATTGCCGTTTTTACTATCGTCAAATAAAAATATTGTGATTTCTTCCTTTCCAATTTATCTCCTTCAGTTGTCTTATTGCTCTAGCTAAGGCTTCCAGTTCTATATTGAGTAGACATGGTGAGAATAGAAGTTCTTGTTTTGTTCCTGATTTTAGGTGAATAACTTTTAACTTCTCTCCATCTAATTTGATGCTGCCTATAGATTGTTGGAAATGGCTCTATTCTGATTAGGTATGTTCCTTGTATCTCTTATCTCTTCAGAACTTTTATTGTGTCAAAAGCCTTTTCTCCATCTAATGTGATGATGTAGTTTTTTTCTTTGTGGTTGTTTATATAGTGGATTACATTTCTTGATTTTGTATCCAGACCAGCCCTCCCTGTCTTGGATTTGATTATGGGTATATGATCTTTTTGATGTGTCCTTTGATTTGTTTTCTTAATATTTTACTGACAAGTTTTGCATCTATGTTCATAAGCGGAAAATCTCTTTTTCTTTCTGTGTTGAGTCTTAGTGGTTTTTGGGTAACTATGACATGGTACTGGGGTGCTGGGGATGTAGGTTAGGGGTACCACACCTTTTCTATGCATGATGACATAAGCAAATACAAGTAAGGCAGCTCTGTTTAATACTGTTTAATAGGAGTGGCCAATCCCATACTACCCCTGAAATAATTACTGATAAACCGCATTTTGGTGAGCTTGAGTTCCTGTTTTAGGAATTGTATGGTAGGGGCGTAGGGTTGTGGAGCACACCTTTGATCACAGCACTGAAGAAGGAAACTGAAGCTAGGTCATTGCCAAGTTTCAGGGTATAAATGGCTTTGCTTATGAGAATGCCGATATATTTTATTTTTTGAAATGATAATTATTTGTTGACTAGCTTGTGTGGTGAGGGGCATGCCCATGTCATGGTCCCCATGTGAAGCCCAAATAACAACTTGTGTGAATTGCTTCTCACTCTCCACTGTGTGGTTCCTGGGCATCAACAGAGTCAGAATTCCTAGCCATCGGGAAGCTGGGTAGGAAGATCAAGTACAAGGACATCAAGCCCATCATCCTTTACCCACCTTTTCACACACTTTAACTTCCTGCATTTACTCAGCTCTCGCACCCCCTTAATGCCCTTTATCTGTCTACTCAGTCACCTCTCTACAGCTCAATGTTGTTAACAGATGCTGTTAACATCCCTTTAATCCCAGTACTCTGGATACAGAGGCAGACAAATTCCTCTGAGTTCAGGGCCACCCTGATCTAATTGTTAGTTTCATGTTAGCAAGAATACAACACAGCCACACAACAAAGAATAAAGGTTGCTTGTAATTGGAAAGGCTAGGCCAAGGAGGTATCTTAGTGCACAAAGGTGTTTGCAGGTGTGTGAAGCATGTGACCACATGCGTTCAGTGCTGTGAAGAACCTAGAAAAGGATGTGACAGTCTCTGGGACTGCAGTACAGATGGTTTTGAGCTGGCGTGTGGATTTAATGAATTGAAATCTGCTCCTCTAGAAGAGCAGCCAGTGGTTCTTAGCACGATGAACCGTCTCTCCAGCCCTTTGTTCAGATAAGTAATACTAAATTTTTATTTCCAGGAGCAACTTAGGAGTCAAAATTAGGTAAAAACCTTTCATTGCAGGCCGTTTTGAAAACTTAATTCTACCTGGGCTGGAGAGAGGGCTCCACGGGTAAAGAGCGCTGATTGTTCTTCCAAATGATTGGGTTCAATTCCCAGCCCCCACATGGTGAACATCAACTGTCTGCAGTTCCAGTCCCATCAGATCAACCAAGCCTCTTCTCATCTCTGAGGACACTTCACAGATGTGGAGGACAAACATACATGTAGACATGTATAATAAAATTTAAATAAACACTTCATTCTACCACACACTACTTTCTGTTCCCAGATGTCAAAGAAACCATCTATCAGGCTGGGGAAAGTAGCAAGGTATCACTTCCCTGCCAGGTAAGAGATGTCCCAGAGTGGATTACCTACATAGCCCTCACAATAGGTGGTCTGTCCTGGGTGGTGACAGTACAGGCACAGCGGGTGATGATGCTTGGTGGTGGATCTCGGGACTGCAGAGTGGGGTCTGTCAGATGGAAAGCATGCGAGTATCCGCCTCTCCCACATCTACACATTACCACAGCAGGAGGGTGGCCAAGTGCGGCTCTTGCCTCTCTCCATGTCTCTGGAGACCCCGGTGGCATATGTCAATGTCACAGGCACAGGACAGGAGTGAGGAAGACTCATACATAGTCTAGCACTTTAGCCTCATGGGGAGTCACTTCCCAGATGTGTGTTGAATAGCCCACCCTTAAGATCACATATTCTCAGAGGTGAGAAGCGTTCACAATAGACTGTGACCAACAGAGAGGAGCTCTATAATGAGCTGATGGCCATAGAGCAGACTCAGTCTTTAGTCTGGATACTGTGTAAGCATTGCCTGAGCAGGCCTGAGACACAGAGAAGACCTTGGTGCATCCTGCTAAGGACTGACTTGACAGATGCTGCATTCTATCTTCCTTATGAATTTCTTTGCTTTCCATCTTTCTATTACTTTTCTTTGCCAATTTGGAGTAGAGGTAGTAGTTTAATGCAAAGTAAAACATCTAGGAGATAAGTATTGCTGTGAAAAACTATGTGTTCCCATTTCACCCTGAGGGAACTCTGCAGTGATAACTTGATGACTTGGCAGGAAGTGAACTGTGAAGGTTTTGATCCCTGTTGACATCCTGGCGGTGTTCTGCAGCTCTGTTTTGGTTAGTTGTTGACCTACAACGTAGCTAGTTGTTTTGCTGGATGTTTTAGTTTTGGTGCATTTTTTGGGCCACTGAGACATGTGTGAACACACATGCCGGAGCACGTGTATGAAGGTCAAAGGGCAAGTTCGAGATGTGGGTTCTCTCTTGGGTATTGACCTCAGGCCCTCGGACTTGGTTGCTTGTGCCTTTATTCACTGACCCAACAAGCTGGTTCCTGTTATAACCCTCTCTTCTGACACCTGTCTGCGTATATTGGTTGTACTTGTTCTATTTTCATTCTGGGTCTAGAGAATATTGGGTACTGTTCTGGAGCACATCAGTGCTTGGCAAACATCTGTCCACTGAGATTAAACGAAAAGTTAATTTGGGCAGAGTCTGATTAAGTTGCCCAAGTTTTTTGTCAATTTTGTCTGTAGTCACACGAGGCTTTAATCTTGTGATGGTGATGCTCCTACCTCAACCTTCCCTGTGGTGGGATTCAAGGATGCACCACCACATCGAGCTCTCAGTTCATGTGAGAAATTAACAGTTTGAATCAGCCTTCTTTTAAAAGTATCATAGCTAAAGGTATATCAATTGCAGTTTTTGAAGTCACCTTTTTGTGTCATTAATATTTTTTTATTCCCTATTATGTGAAGTCCACCTCCAATCTCTACTAGTCTTTTTTTCTAAGCCCTTTGTTTCCATGCATTAATCCGCATGTTTCCATTTTCAGATGTGTTTTTGTTTGTGTAGGTTGAGGTTGGGCTTTGGGAGCCTGGTCTGTTCAAGGTTTTCCCAGTTGCCATGATGAAAGCACCAATGGAACATGACTTTTGGGTCCTACCGTAGGGCAGACTTGGGCAGGTCTGGTCCAGTGCCTGAGTGAGCATCATGAAGGAGTCCAGGGAACCAGGCTCTTCATGGCCACTGTGAGCGCTGTCTGGTGTTATCTTGTATTGCTTTTTCCAACATCGCTAAATTATCTTTCCATTGACTGTCTCATTCTCCACCTATAAATGAGGTATCAGAGCTGTGCATCTTAAGAAACTTAAGCATGAGTCCTCAGTTTATGGAAGACGTGTTGATCTCAAATTTAGTTTTACATCTCTCATATCCTTACCCTGGTCACCTTCCCCTTTGTGACACTAATTGTTCGCCTTTGGTGTCATAGACCTTTGATGTCCTGTCTCGACCTCCCAAATGCTGGCATGATAGGCCAGTGCCAGCAGAGAAAACTGGGAAGGTATATTGTTTTGATTGCCAGCATGCAGCTGAGGGGTATGAGACAATATAGGTGAACCTTCTTAGAATTGCTGAATCCTGGTGAATATCAATTAGGTGTTTTAAATTTGGCTGGAATCCCTTTCAGCTGTGAGACGGAATTACTTCACTGCACATTGATTAATGGCTTGTGTATTCTAGAGACCCTGTGCCCGGGACGAGGAAGGGGAGGTGCCTACTGAGTGCAGGAAGAATGTAGGATCAAATTGCCAAGGCCCCCACAAGTATTCTACAAGGCAAATCTCTGCAAAGTTCTGTTCCTGGGGTGAAAGCCAGGGCTTGTTTCCAGTGTGCTGTGTGTCTACATAGCACTCTGTCCCTGTCATCAGACCTGACTAGCCAATCAGTGACCTGGCAGACCGGCTAGGCTAACCCATAGTCAGAATGGGGAAGGCACTTCCAGTCTTCCATGCATCAGTCTAAGTGGTGCAGGGGCTGTGGGAGGCTTTGATGTTCCTGTGTGTTCACTTGTGGTCTGCTGCCAACAACTGTGAGGAGAGAGAGCGGGTGAACTTGGAATCCATACCATGGTGAGTTAAGGGCCACAGTCCCCACAAACCAGGGAAGCCTTAGGAGCCCTTGTAGAATCCATCCAGGGGTAGGGGTTATTGATGGGAATCTGTGGCAGACTTAGTGTCTGGTGCCATACTGTTTGATTGCCTGAGATTTTTAGCTCTTTGTGGGAAGCTGGACCTCTGAGTCACTTAGTTTCCCTTGTTGCAGTTTTCAGAGCATGGGGAGCAGGGTGGAAGCGCCCTTGCTGCTGGCACAATCATGTAGTGAACCTCAGATGCTTTTACTCTTGGCAGGGAAAAGCGATTTGCTAACTTCCTGAACCCTAGTTTTTCTAGTGTGTTCTTGAAGTTCTGCACTTGGCACTGAACATTCAGGTGTAGAGTCCATCTGCAGTTAATTCTGTGCGGGGCATAAAGTCTCTCATGAACACATTTGCATGCAGATGCCACGATGGTCCTATCTTCCTGTGTCAGTAAGGCCAGGCTTACTGGGTTTCCTGTCCTCATCAGTCAAAATTGACTATTTTTTTTATGATTTTTTTTTCCTTTTTTTATTATATTTTTTTTATTCTCCAGATTTATTTTGGTAAAAAAAATCAGATATAACCTTTCAAAAATTACATTAATGTTTAACATGCATTCAAATAACTTTCTTTTTTTCAAAATTGACTATTTTAATTACAGTTTTATGTTTCTGTTTCCTCTCAAGTTCTGATGATCTCTGTTCTTTCCCAAATAGTATAGTCTTTATTCCAGCTGTATACTAAATGTTGAAGTCAGTTGGTATCATTGTCACTGTGTGCTATTTATTCAGTTTTGTGTTGTTCATTTTGTCATTCATGATGATGTCATCAGTTTTCTGTTTCTTGTAGAATAAATTGTTAGACTTTTTATTGGACTGTTGAAACGGTAACTCAAATTCTTTGTTTTTGAAAACCACAGTGAACATAATAGCCAAAAAGGCAGCAAACCACAAGGTTGCTCTCTACTCAAGGTTGACTCAGCTCCCTGCTGAGGCATTCCCATCCTGCATCAGGTACAAATCACACTCCTCTCTGTACCCAGATATAAGATGTTGCTTGCCCCATTTTATCCCAGTTAACTATGGTCTCTGGTGTGATCAAACATATGCCTGACTCTATCTCTGTAATCTACCTCTGTTTTATAAGTATCTCTTTTAGAGTTTGATTGGATCTTTCAAGACTTGCTTGTCCTGTATGATGTGTGGTGCTGCTCTACTGGGTTTTATGTTGTAACACAAAAAACTTGTCTCACTCTACTGGAGACACAGCAGGAGCACTCCCAGTTTCAATAGGAATCAGTATACCCGTTAGAGCCATTGTCTTTAGTAAATGTGTAATCACAGAGTCGGCCTTTGCAGAGCTTATGGCAGATGCCCAAGAGTATTCAGAGTATGTATCAATAGTATCATGAATATATTCTAATTATCCAAATTCTGCTCAATAAAACAACTCCATTTGTTGAGTTTCTTTTCTTTGAATGCCCATAGAATTACTTCTTGCAGGTAAAATAATTTGATTATACAAAGAACAATTAGGACAGCTTTTTTTTTTTTAATAAATTCTTTGGCTTCTTGCCAGGTTACAGAAATTTTTTTTAAGCCTATACTATGAACATGATGTTTTGTTACAAAATTCTGAAACTTTGAATACATTTCCTATTAATATTTGATCAATTTCTTCATTCCCTTTTGTTAATGGCCCAAGCAATCCAGTATGAGACCAAATATGGATATTATAAATGGGACAATTCCTTTCTCAGATTGCCCATTGTGGTTGTATAAATTATTAAAGTTAATTCTGAATTAGCAGGAATAAGTTCAGCATTTTGATACAACCCCTTGTGCATATTGAAAATCAGTAATTATATTAGGAGATTCCTTAAAGTCTAATAAAACATTTAGAAGGGCATAAAACTGATTTTTGGACTGAAGCATATGGACTTTGGATTACTTTATGTTTCCTACTTTATACCCAGCCATCCCTGATTTATTTGCATTAATATAGAACTTAAGATTCCCAGAAATAGCCGGGCGTTGGTGGCGCACACCTTTAATCCCAGCACTCGGGAGGCAGAGGCAGGCGGATCTCTGTAAGTTCGAGACCAGCCTGGACTACCAAGCGAGTTCCAGGACAGCCTCCAAAGCCACACCCTGTCTCGAAAAACCAAAAAAAAAAAAAAAAAAAAAAAAGATTCCCAGAAATAGTCCCTTTTTCCACTATGCTTGTAAGTATGCATTTCAGTTCTTTTTATAAACTGAAGTTTCTTACTTTGGGGCAATTTATTGTTGACTTCTCCTAAATAATTGCTACAAGCTTTTTGCCAGTCATCATTAGTTACCCACAATGGCATAATTTCAATATTAGTATAAGGTACTACAATCTCAACTGGGTCTGTTTCTGACATTGACTAAGTCTTATTCTTCCTTTTATAATTCAGAAACCTTTTCTGTATAACGTTTTTAACTTTTTACTCTTTGTTTATGAGCTAAAAATATCCATTCTAAAATATTATCTTCCTTTTGCATAGTAAGTTCAGTAGGGGAATGTGTAGAAGGTAAAATGACCAAAATACACTCCGTTGTAAAATCTGATTGATCTATGCAGGCATTTTGCATTTTTTTGTTCTATGTGGGCCAGCTCCTTTTCTGTTTCAGCCATTAAACACCTTGCAAAAATTTTAACAAATTACTTAATTCTTGAGTAGACATTCCAATGGTAGGCTGCAACCAATTACTATTTCCGAGTAATTTTTGAACCTCATTATGTGTGTAAAATTGAGCTCTTCTAATCTGTACCTTTTGCTGCTAAATTCTCTGTTTACTCAATTTAATTCCTAAATAATTAAGAGAATCTCTTTGAATTTTTTCAAAAGCAATTTCCAGTCCCCATTGAGGTAAGATCTGTTGTACCTCTGCAAACACCTTTACAATGATATTCATATCAGAGGTATCTATTAAGATACCATCCATATAATGATAAATAATAGACTGAGGGAATTGTTTACAAATCATTTCTAGTGGTTGATTTACAAAATATTGACATAAAGTCAGACTATTTAACATTCCCTGAGGAAAAATCTTGCAGTGATATCAATTTACTGGCTGAGTGTATTATAAGTAGGATCTGTAAAAGCAAGTATTTCTCTTTCCAATTCTTGCAATGGAATAGTGAAAAAGCAGTCTTTTAAAACTACAACTATTATAGGCCAAGCTTTAGGCAATAAAGAAAATAAAGGAGTCCCAGGCTATAAAAGACCTATGGGTTGAATTTTTTGTTTACAGTTCTCAAATCAGTTAACATTCACCATTTTCTAAATTTCTTTTTTTACTACAAACAGGAGAATTCCAAGGACCTGTGGTTTCCTCAGTGTGTTTAGCATCTAACTGTTCCTGTACTAGTTACTCAAGCACCTGCAATTTTTCTTTTTTAAGGGCTGTTGCTCCACCCAGGCTTATTAGTTAACCACTTTAAAGGTAGAGCTGTTGAGTTTATGACTGGGCCTTACTCCAAACCTGGATCCCCAATTCCTGTCCTTACTTGCTTTTGGACAACTTGCATAGCCTATGGCTTTCCCCTATAATTCTTTCCAATACCTTTCTAGTAATTTATCCCATTTAAATATTTTTCCAGCTGTTTTTGAAATCACAGGAATATTAATTTAAGCTCCCATTGTTGAAGCAAATCTCTCTCCCATGAATTCATGGCTATATCAGCCTCATATGGCTTTAATATCCCTTCCTGTACTTCAGGTCTTATGTGTTTAATCCATTCTGTACTTCGCTTTACATGAGATAATGTTCCAATTCCTAAAAGTTGAATAGAAACTTCTTGTAAAAGGCAGCTGGGATTCCATGATTGGGCAATTTTATCACCAGCTTCTATTTGGATAGTCTTCTTTACATAAACTATAACTTTAATTTCCCCCTAGTAATGTTTGTCTATAATTCCTGTATGTACAATAAATCTTTGAGATGTTAAAGTACTTTTTGCCACAATCATTCTTACATTATCTGGGGGAAGAGAACAATAAACAAGGAATTTGTAGAGATGTTATATGTTTACCTACTGCTAAATCCAAAGCAGAACTTCCTGAAGTAGCATACATTAAATCTCCCAAACTGAGTCCAAGTTTCCCCTGATACTCTGTTGATGTACCATACCATTGGTGGCAGGATATTGTTGCCTTGTGTTATTTATTCCTGGGCCCTAAGCTGAGCCCTTTATCTGGTTTCCTGATAAAAGGTTGCCTTGAACATCTCTGACTGATCTACCTTCAGTGTGTAGCTTTTCCACACCTCCTACAGACTCCCAGACATTGAGACCCTTTTCCTTGATTACTTTCAAGAGAAATATTTCTTGCTTGCTGACAGTCCTTTTTTAAATACTGCAGTATACCACAGTTAAAACATGGAGTGTTGTGAGATCAAAGACCTGCCAAGGCCTGCCTGATAATATTGACATTGTAAACAGTAGATCCAGTGTCAGCAGTGGTTCTAATCTACTCCTCTAGTGGAGCTACTTGAGCTTTCAAAGGCCTTATGGATTTCTGACTTCTGTATTTGCCTTCCCAAAAGCCAAAGACTCAACCAAAACCTTCCTAACATCATGATCAGCTCTATATACTGCTGAAATTCTTCTTGGTTAAAAAAAAAATATATCAGTGTAAGCTTCTCCCGAACTTTGTGTAATTTTTGTCAATGAGGTACTTCTCCTTCCTGGTTCTTCACAAGCCCTTGAAGCTGCTAGACACATTGTACAATAGTCGCATCATCAAACTGTACCTGTCTTTGTAAGTAAGCCCAATGATGCTCATCGAGCAATTGTTGCTTCTCTCCATCAGGTGAGTCATTGTCATTGAGGACCAGCTTCTAGGATAGCTGTCATGAGGGTCCTTCCAGTCTTGTGGTATAATTCTATTCGTTGTGGCCCAGTTACTTAAAATCTGTCATACCTGGGGTGAATGCATGCCATATGCCACCACTGCTTCTTTAAATTACCTGAGATCTGTTATGTCTGTAGGTTTCGTCAGTCTGAACAAAGCACTGTGCAAATTGATCATTTGAGGGCATTTGCTGCAGAGGAACTAGAAACACCTGTGGAGGTGACCCTTGGCCACCATTCCTCTTTTCCCTTGTATGGTGGTGCAATAGGTTCACAATTAAACATTTCCCTTCTATTGAGAAAATTCCTTTTGTTTCCCATTTTCTTACTGGGAAAATTCCTGTTTTTAATTTCTTTTCCTTCACCTTTTTCTATTGTGAAGATGTCTTTTTAAAACTTTCTTTCACCTTTCTCTATTGGAAAGGTTCCTTTTTTAAACTTCTTTTTTTTTTTTTTTATCGGGAGTTCATATATTTGCAAATGTATTTGCTTTTCTTTTTTTTTTTTGAGACAGGGTTTCTCTGTGGCTTTGGAGGCTGTCCTGGAACTCGCTCTGTAGACCAGGCTGGCCTCGAACTCACAGAGATCCGCCTGCCTCTGCCTCCGGAGTGCTGGGATTAAAGGCGTGCGCCACCAACGCCCAGCTTGTATTTGCTTTTCAACCTTTCTCATTTCTAAGTATCTTTCACTTTAAAAGGAGAAGGAAAGTCATCTCCAGTGTCTTGGCTCTCCTGACTCATTTTCCCTCCAAAGCAGCACTCTTGTCTTTCTGTGAAGGGACGTTCTCTGCTGACTGACAGTTTCTAGCCAGGATGGACGACTGTTTACTCTCTCTTATACATCAGATGGAGCTTTCAGTGACTCGCCTATTACTGTGGATGGATGCACTTAACCTCCAGTCTTGAAGTGACAGGTCTAGGAGCACAGCAGGGCTGAGGAGAGGAGCAAGGTACCACTTCCCCTCAGAGGCAAGAGATGCTCCTTGTAGTGGAAATCTAGTAGAATCATTGTCTCTAGGGAAAAACATCAGAATGATATAGTTTTTTCCACTGTACCTAAGTTAAGCTTCTTAATGAATAGTTGTTTTGAAGAATTACTTTGATCTTGAAGAAATCAGGGTAGAAAACAGTACTTGTTTTCTGTGCTTTATAGAGTTGGTTTTTTGTTTTGTTTTTGTTGTTCTTCTTGTTTTTTAAGCAGTATTAAAGCCTTTGCATGACTTTAGTCATGAGGTGGTTCTGGCACACCTGGAGCTCTTGCATTATTGGGTGCTGTAAACAGTATACAATAAGTTCTAAAGGGGCAGGGTTTAATGCTTTTCTTCAGCAAAATATAAATTAGATCAGGGGCTTTGGTACTTTGATATGAGGAACTATGCAATTGGGTTTTTTGTTTGTTTGTTTACTCTTTGATCTTTGTTCCCCTTGTTTCTTGGGAGCCACACAACTCCCAAATAAATACACACTGAGACTTACTATTTCTTATGAATGCCCAGCCTTAGCTTGGCTTATTTCTAGCCAGCTTTTTTAACTTAAATTACTCCATCTACCTTTTGCCTCTGGGCTTTTAATTTTTATCCTCTATACCTTTCATTATTTCTTATTCCAAGGTTGGCTGTGTAGCTAGGTGGCTAGCCCCTGGTGTCTTCCTCTCCTAATTTTTCTTGCTCCTTGGTCTTCTCTCTCTTTTTCTCTTTCTGTTTATTCTCTCTGCAGCCCTGCCTGTCCTTTCTCCTGCCTTGCTATTAGCCGTTCAGCTCTTTATTAGACCAATCATTTGTTTTAGAAAGATCAAATTACACAGCTTCACAGAGCTAAGCAACTGCAACATAAAAGAATGCAACACATCTTTGCATCATTAATAAATGTTCCACAGCATTAACAATTGTAACACATTTTAAAGTCGTATTATACAACAGAACTTCTTTACCCAAATATAAACTTTCTGTAACAATCAATAAATGTGCCTTTGGACAGCTATTTAAGGTTCAGTTCTTCAAAGGCTAGACCTTCCTGCTGCCACTGGCCTAAGATTGGAGTGACTTTCCTATTTGATCATCTCATACAGCACAGAACACCTGACAGTCCGTGAGTGGCTTACCTGCACAGCACTCAGGAAATGGTGGCCTGTCTTGTGTTTTAAAAGTCCAGAATATGGAGGGCACAAGCCAGTGCAGCAGAATGATGATGCCTGGTGGTGAATCTCAGGACTTGAGAGTGGGGTCTGTCAGATGGAAGGCATGAAGTCAAACCCTCTGGCACATGAACCATATCTATACAACACCAAATAGGAGTTTGACTATGGGTGGCTGTCATGTACCTGGCACCTGTATGGAGAAGTCAATAACATACATAAATGTCATAGGCACAGCACAGCTGTGTCGAGACTCATACATGACATCCACCACCTTAGCCCCTGTGGGAGTCACTGTTCAGATGGGTAGTGAATGGCCCACTCTTGAGATCCTAGATTCTCAGATGTGAGAAGGGTCCATAATAAAATCTTCCTGTCACAAAAGTGCTCAGTAATGAATGGATTGCAGTAGAACTGACTCCGTCTGGATACTGTGTTAGCACTGCCTGAGCAGGCCTGAGGCAACATCCATATCACAAAGACAGACTCTTCATGCATCCTGCAAAGTTTTTGATTTTACAGGCCCTGTGTTCATGATTCTTCCTCTTTTGATTACCAGCTCTTTGTCTTCTGCCTTCATTTCTCTTCTCTTTGCCAACTCTTTGTAATTATTTGTTGAACCCAAAACATAGTGCCTAAAAGGTGGGAATTTCCATGAAAAACTCTTCATTTGTTCCTGTTCTACCCTAGGGAAGGTGTGCAGAGATAACTTGATAACTTCGTAGGAAGCTAACTATGGATGCTTTACTTCCTGTTGTCATCCAGGCAGTGTGGCGAAGGAGTTCCATTTTGGTCAGTGGGCATATTACTACATAACTGGTTAGTGCACTGGATTTTTTAGTTTTGGTGCTTTTTGTTTTTCATTGTCCGTTTTCTTTTAACAAATTCTGAATTTGGGTCATTGAGACTTGTGTGAACACATATGCAACACATATGTGTGAAGGTCAGAGGGCAGGTTGGAGGCATGGATTCTCTTCTGGGTATTGACCTCGGCCCCTTAGACTTGATTGCAAGTGCCTTCACTTACTCAGCCAACTAGTTGGTTCCAGTTACTTCCCTCCCTTCAAATCCTACCGTATCAATGTATTGGTTGTATTAGCTCTATTTTCATGTTTGGGCTAGAGAATACTGGGTACTCATTACAGAGCCCCTCCCATGCTTGTGAAGCACCTGTCCACTGTGGAGTAAACAAAAAGTTATACTTATGCAGGGTCTGTTTAAGTTGCCCAAGTTTTTTTTGTCAATTTTGTCTGTAGCCATACCAGGCCTTAAACTTGTGATGCTCCTGCCTCAACCTTCCCTGTGGTAGGATTCAAGGACTCTACACATCACCATGCTCACCTCTAAATTCATGTGGGAAATTAGTAATTTGAGTAGCTAAAGGTGTATCAATTAAGGCTTTTTAAAAATGAACTTTTGGTGTCAGTAATTTCTTACTCCCTATTAAGAGGTCTACTTAGCCTTTCTCTCTATGCCCCTCCCTTCCATGCATTAACCCTTATGTTTCCATTTTCATTTGTGTTTTGGTTTGTTGAGGTGGAAATGGACTTTTGGGTCCAAGGACAACCCAAGGCTTTCTCAGAGGCCCTGATGGAGGCACCAAGGGAAAGCTAGTTCTTCATCTTCACTCAAGAGCAGGCATGGCAGGGTCTGGGCCCGTGCTTGAACTAGCCTCCTGAACGAGTCAAGTGGACCAGGCCCTTCAGCCTGAGAAGCTGTGGTTATCAGACTTTGCAGTCCAGACACAAGTTCTGCGGCAGTGCCAATCTCTGCAGATTCAGACAGTTGTGTACCCGGGGTGGAAGCCAGAGCCGGTAACCTCTGTGCAGTACTGTGCCCCTAAGGGAGGGGACCGCTGTCACTCAGGGAGCAATAGCCACTCAGAGCCTCCAGGTGGACTGCAAATCAGAATGGGGGTGAGTACTTCCGTTCTACCATGCTGCAAGCTAGGAGCTCGGATGCTGAGGGAGGCGTTCCTGGCAGGAGCAGTGAAGAGAGATGGGCGAGCTGGGAATCTGCACCACGATGAGCAAAGGGCAGCGGTCTCCACATGGGGAGGGGCCGCGGGACATGGTGTGGTTCTTTCCATAGCTGTTGGAGCCAGAGGCCAGACTCTAAGCATTGTGAATGCTCTGTGCGTGGGGAGCAGCACCACTTTTGTGGAAACGTCATTGTTGCGGTGACAGTGCAGGACACACTTGCTCTGCTTTCAGAAGGAAGGAGTTGTTACTGTAGCTCCTGGGCTGTTCAGGAACCTGTAGGCACTGAATGATGTCACTACACAGCCAGGGGAGCAGGCGCCTGGGTAGGTATAGAAATGCCTTTGTTGATCTCACTCTTCAAAGCACCTGTGAACTGCTTTTATGTGCTCATGGAAGGCTAACTCAGAGAGACCTACTTTCTCCAATGTCTCTTAGAAGTTCTGCATTTGTCACTGAAAATTCAGGTGTAGTATCCATCTGCAGTTTTGTGCAGGGTATTAAATCTGTGTCATTAAAACATGTGCATGTACATGCCGGGGCGCTCCAGTCACATGTGTCAGTGAGGCCAGACTTACAGGGTTTCCTGGCCTTACTTGTTAAAATCGATACTGTTTTAATTGTGATTTTATTTCTAAGTTTTCTGTTATATTGATTTCTTTTTTTTTTTTTATGGACGCTAAAGTCTTCTGTTGTTTTGCTGTTTGTTTTTGGGACAGTGTTTCTCTGGGTTGTCATGGCTGCCTGGAACTAGCTCTGTAGGACAGGCTGGCCTCAAACTCACAGAGATCCCCCTGCCTCTGCCTCCTAAGTGCTGGGATTAAAAACGTGTGCTGCTAACCCCCAGGGAAGGTAGTCTTCATTGCACTTGCATTCAGAGTTTGAAGTCATAGAATGTCAGTGTGTGTACTGTGTATTCAATTATGTGTTGACTGAATAAATTTACACAGATTCACTGTGCCTGCATCCCAAGTGATGGCATTAAAGGCTTGTGCCACCATACCCGGATTTTAATTGCCAGACTATTTATTGAACTTTTTTGAATTGGCAGTGCAAATTCTGTGTTGTCATAGTATAACATTGACATAATAACCAGAACGGCAGCAAGCCATGAGGTCTCTTTCTACTCAAGGTTAGCCCAACTCAGGGGTAAGGAGAGCCCATCATCCATCAGGTACAAGTTCAAGTAGGACCATACTTTTCAGAAGTTAAATGTACACAGTTACAGCTTTTAAAAAGCTGGTTAATTAGTTTACCATGAATATAGGAGATGTCACCTTTGGCCTAGGCAGGTAGGCCCCACACAGCCAAGAAACAAGAAAGAATCCCATGGCCCCAACCAGAAACAGTTGAGTTCATCCATATGTCTTACCACACAGTTGTACTGTGGAAATCCGTCGTCATCCAGGTATTTCACCTTCTCAGTCTCCAGACACAAGATACTGTTTAGCCCCATGTTATCTGAATTGAGTATGGTCTGGGCTGTGATCAGACAGATTTTTGACTCTCCATGTTACTTTAATTGAAGACTTTCAGATTTCAACTGATTAAAATAGTTAAATCAAATTTAAAACCTTAGTAACTTTGTGTGGCACTAGAAATGCAGCTTCCTCATTGCATCATCAACAGCAGTGACACTTAACCACAGCAAAGGATTGACTACCTTCATTGCTCCCACCAGACCTAATCCAAGATTTCCCAGGCACTCTGAGGAAACTGGGTATAGAGAGAAAAAAGGGATAATGCCATTCATTCAGAGAAAAGATATGGACTTAAACTTTAGTTTGTAGATCTCAAAATGCTTAATCTCTTCTTAGAGGGCATAGGAAAGTTATTGCCCAGCTTCCCTCCCTCTTCCTGGAGGAAATGTTTTTTTTCCTTTTGTCTCTCTCATTCTCTCTGTCTCCCTTTTTGTCTTTCTTTCCCTCTTCCTCTCTCTCATGGTTTACAGTCTCAGGATCCTATCTTTGAATGCTTGGTCCTCCATTAATGGAACTAATTGTATAAAATTAGGAGGCACAACCTTGTGGAGTAGGTGTGTCTTGTTTGTATAGGTGTGCCACTGTAGATGGACTTAGAGGTTTCAAAAGACCAGTACAAAGCAAGTGTTTCTGCCTATGTGCCTGTGTTAGGATGCAACACCAAACCCCATGCCTGCCTATGGTGAAGCTTTGTTTTGAGATAATAATTAAATAACCCTCTGTCACTATAATCGATCCCAAAATTAAAAGCTCTCTATTGCAGGGGTTGGCTTGTCATAGTGCTTCCTCGCAGCAATAGAAAAGTCACTAAGACAAGTTTTTGTGTATTATTTTGACATATTATCTCTCTGTATTCTGTACATGTTCTTTGGAATAAGTAAGGCTGAAAGAAAGAGTAGTAGACTGATTTCTTGAGAAAACATCTGTTTTTTAATATGGTTATTTCTAGAAAGTCTTTCATTTATTTTTATCTTGACCCATTTTTCACTTACTAGAGAGGTGTTTAGGTTCCATGAGTTTATAAGCAATGTAATTCTTCTGCTGTTGCTGATATCCAGCTTTAATCTTTTGTAGTCTGATAAGATGGAGGGAGTTATTTTAGTTTTCTTGTATTTGTTGAGACATGCTTTGTGTCTGACTGAGTAGGTGATCAACTTTTGAGAAAGTTCCATGAGGAGTTTGTTACGGGTATTCACAAAAGTAGACTTCTGGGACATGGGTTTAACACAATAGGAAATCTTTATTAGCTGGCCTGTTACTACACTAGGGTGTTCTGGATTCTAGTTTAGTCCTGAGCCTATTTCAGGATGAGCTTTTAAGTACAAAAACCATGTTCTCAACTGACGTTTCAGGTAACAAGAACAGTTCATCAGAAGCAGAAGCAGACTAAAAAGCAAGGTTAGTACAGTTAGAGACTTCCCATAAATGTGGACTTTGATGCATTAGGCCTTTCTTTGTATTTTTGGCAGATGGTGTTGTTTACCTGCTGAGCTCTACAGTCTGAGTGGCACTGCCTTCACTGAGTCGGTTGTGCCTAATGAGATCTGGGCTGTTACATTCCCCACTGGACTGAGTGAGTGAATTAAATCATGAACACATCTTGCTTTAGTTTAACATACAGGACCCCCACCATCAATCCAATCAGAATGAGAATTATAGGCACAGTCAGTACTGATAGCAAAGTAGTTAGCCAGGGGGACCAAGAAAACAGAAACTGATATCAACTATTTCCTCAAACTGGGCAATATTTCTAATTACTCCTGATAATTAGAACATCAGATTTCTTCCAAAGCCATACATACTTTCTTTTATCTCATAAGAAGTCTTTATAGTTTTGTAGGACCATTTTTGCAAGGAAATCTGCTGTGCCCGCAGCTGTGCAGCCTGTGTCCGAGAATGTGCAGGGGGTGTCGGGATTGATGACACAGAGACCCGTCGGTGGTGCAAAGAAAGCTTCAAGAAGGCTCCTCAAGAAGGCTTCGCTCCATTCTTACCCTGGCTGGTTATTATATACCCTGACACCAGAGGCAGCGGTGGGGGGTCAGGAAGAGGCCGTTAGTCTTTGGAAAAGGTCAAGGTCAGGGTGTGGGCGAGCCCTTATCAGGAACTTACTGCTCCAGTAAACATTACTTACAGGCAATGGATTGTTTTAGTAAACATGTTTTTAGTAAACATGTCTTCTCTGCGGGGGTTACAACTGCCTGTGCTCCCAGGCTGATGGGGAAGTGGGCCTCCAGCCAATGTCTGTTGTTCCCACAGAATCTAACTTCTCATTTAATTCAGAAATGGAAATGTTTAATACCATCTGATCCTGATCAACTTGTCTACTTAGTTTGGAAAGCATCAGAAGAGGCACATTTAGTGAAGCCATTGCTGCATGCCCACCATGCAGTCTCAGGGGCTCAGTAATGTTGTTATCCTGATGACATTAATTTGGCTACCCCCAGTCATAGTGAGTTCTATCAGTCTGGTGAGTTCCTATCCCTATGTAGTATGTAAGGGGCCAGGTGTTTAAACATAACCCATAATTCTGGCCAATTTCTGGCTAGGAATGATTAACTCCATCCCCAGGTCTCCTTGCTATATAGAGTCTGAATCTGGAGGTTTTGTGTGTGTGTGTGTGTGTGTGTGTGTGTGTGTGTGTGTGTGTGTGTGTGTGTGTGTGTGTGTGTGTGTGTTCCAAAGGCCAGAATCTTGTTTATAGGCTTCAGTTTCACAAACCTAATTTTTGTAATGGAGACTCCCTTGTCTCAGGCAACCAGAATCATAGACTGTATTTCTATATGAATATAAACCTCCATATCTTTCCTTTCTTTAATACAACCAGACATTTAAAGTGGGCTTCTTTTTTTGTTTGTTTGTTTTTGTTTTTGTTTTGTTTTTGTTTTTCGAGACAGGGTTTCTCTGTGGCTTTGGAGGCTGTCCTGGAACTAGCTCTTGTACTAGCTCTTGTAGACTAGGCTGGCCTCGAACTCACAGAGATCCACCTGCCTCTGCCTCCCAAGTGCTGGGATTAAAGGCGTGCACCACCAACGCCCGGCTAAAGTGGGCTTCTGTTGCTAGAGTTTTTCTTTTGTTCCACCAGGTCCTGCTACCCTTCAGCCCCAAAATAAGCACACAGAGACATATATTAATTATTAAATTGTTGGCCAATAACTAGTGCTTCTTATTAGATAGCTCTGTCTTAATTATTAGCCCATTTCTATAAATCTATGTATTTCTATGTGGTCTTGGCTTACCAGAGAATGCCCAGACCTGTTACTCCTTTGGTGACTACATGGCGTCTCCTTGCAGTCTCTCTCTGCCTACCTTTCCCAGAATTCTTATCTCCTAGTCCTATTTCCTGCTTCTATTGGCTAGACACTAAACAGTGTTTTATTCATCGACCAATAAGAGAAGCATCCCCATCAGGCTTCAGAGAACAAAGGTCAAAATGAATATGAGTTGCTGATCTGCAGTCAAATTAGGTAATACCTTCTCTGTGTCTGTCTTTCTTAGTTCCCAGGTTCAGGCCTAAGGCCTGTGGAGGTTGGAGCATGACCCTGTGTATTCATGCCAAATGTAAGACTGGGAGGAGTTTGAGGAATATGAAGTGGAAGGGCTTGGGGACCCAAAGAGACATTAATTTTCATGGATTCCATGTCCAGAGACACTCCATTTGGCAGCATCTGCAGTGTCTGCTTTCTTGACCTGGATGTAGTGGGTCCATGGTATAATGCCAGCTATCTTCACTGCCACAGGAATGGAAAGAATCACTTTTTAGGCTCCTTTCCAGGTTAGGTCTAGTGTCCTTACCTACTCGCTTGACCTAGACAGTATCATTGCACTGGAACAAGGGGAAACTGGTGGTAGACTCAGGGTCACCTGGGTTTCTTGGATAGCCAATGAATAACCATTATGGTGGAGTGGAGTACCTTGAAAAAATAAAGTTGTGCCAACTCTTTGTCTCTGATCCTGAGAAACAGACCTGGGGGGGCAGTTCTCAAACATAATCTTATAGGGGGTAAATCTCTCCCTATATGGTCCAAATTACTTCAATTAATGGAACTGCTGATCCTCCAAGGTACCTGGTTTCATTTTATCTCCTGAAAGTCATGGATGAGTATCTGTGTCATGCAAAAGGGTAGCTGAATTGATGGCAGTGGGTTTCTCAAATTAGACTTGGTTGGGTCAGTAGTAGGGTCTGGTGCTCATCAGATGAGGGCCTCAACCACATCATGGTTTACTGTCAATATAAGATCTTGACTGAGAGTTAACTTGTTTGTTTTTTTCATTAAACTAGCAGTACCTGCCATTGCTTTTAGACAGGTGGACCAACCTGTGGCTATCTGTCCAATCATTTGGACATTTATCTCACAGGATATTTCCATGGCCCCAAAGCTTGAGTTAAAATCCCTTTTGTCTTTTGTTTCATTGAAACACAGATGAAAAGATTTGGAGACGTATGGAAATTCTATGACTGGTGCAGAAGTCAGAACTGTTTTTAAAGCTTTAAATGCCTTTGTTTAGACTTAGCCCAAAATAGGGGCTCAGAGCCCACTTTTGTGCCACTCCTACAATCTCTAATATCCAGAGGATGCAATGTTCATCTGCTCTGAGGAACTCTTGAACCTATTTCTTAGTCTTCAGTGTTGGGATCTGAAGCATGGCAGCAATACTTCTCTGAGGCAGTAATTTCAGTATTTCTCTGTTTACTTTTGTCCTGATGGCCTGTCCATTATTGAAAGTGGGGTATCAGCACCTCCCACTATCAGCGTGTGAGGGTGTGAGGGCCAATATTTGATTTAAGCTGAAGTAGTGTTTCTTTTACAAATGAGGGTGCCCTTGTGTTTTGAGAGTAACTGTTAGAAATTGAAATGTCATCATGGTAGCAGTGCCCTTCCCCATCTCTTTTCAAGTAATTTTGGTTTGAAGAGCCTTGCATGCATTTTATACATTTATGAGCATATTGGATGGGCAATGGGGTCACATTTTCCCCTGTGGGCTATGGACCAAGCCAAAGTGCTTCACACATGATGTGCTGATAGTCTGCCACTGAGTGATATTTTAGAGAGAATTTCCTTGAGCCAGTCATAGTGACTCACAGTCCCAGCACTTGAAAAGTTGCAGCAGAAGGATCACCATTAGCTTGAGGCCAGACCTGAACATAGACTGAGACCACACTCCAAAAACACAAAACAATTTTGTCATTATAGGACCAAGATCTCGTATTGGACGTGCTGTGCAAATTCTACAGTGTGTTGTTGGGAAATAAAATGCAGAGTTTTTCTAGGCCAGTGGGAGACCAAGTGGTGATGATGCCTGTTACAAGGTTAGACTTTCCATTGGCTAGGGTTAGAAGATTTTAAAAATGAATGTCATTTTCACTGTATTTTTGCCCTTCTCCATGAATTCACAATATATCTTTGTATTGTAGTTTGATTTAATTAGTACATTGAATTGAGAGAGCATGAGAGCTCACATCTGTCATTTAGTATTTTGGAGGCAGATGCAGGAAGTTCAAGTCTTCCTCTTCAAGACAAATATGTCTTCTTCTGGTAATAACATTCAGAAACTGAAACCATATTGTCCTTGAACAGTTTCTAGGGGCTGGAAATATGGCTCAGTGGAAAGTGGGCATATGAAATTTGCAGAATACTGAGTTCAGTTCCCACACCCAGGTTGCCATTTCTGTCACCTATGACAGATTTGTGGCCTTCCATAACACTCTAGTAACTTGTGTCCCATATATTTTGCTCTACTTTCTCCTGGGACATTCTTTTGTGATTCTTTTTGTGTTTCATTTCTAAGAGCATTATGCCCAGACTACCCTCAAACTTCCTATGTCCCCAAGAATAACCTTCAGCTTCTGATCCTACTACCTCTACCTCTCAAGTGCTGTGATTACAGGCATCCCAGCCCTTATTCTCTTTATGGAACACGAGTTGAAATGAGGGATGCATGCGTGCTAGGCAAGAATGCTACCAACTGAGGTACATCTTCGGCCCCCTTTTTCTCTTTGATTTATTAGGATATTAACTATAATTTTTCTATGTATGACTGTTCTGCCTAATTACATGCCAGTGTACACTTTGTAGGCCTGGTGCCCATGCAGACCAGAACGAGTCAAATCCCTTAGGGCTATAGTTACAGACGGTTGTGAGTGACTATCACTTGTCTGCCTGGTATTTACTGATGTCAGAAGAGAGCTTTGAATTGTCTTGACCTGGTGATACTAATAGTAAACACAAGTGAGTGCAGAGAACTGATCTAGGACCTCTTCAGAAGCAATGGGTTATCTTGTCTGTTGACACATCTTTATAACTCCATCTTTTTTTATTATTTTTTTTACAATCAGTGTTTACTAATGTTTTTGAGAACTCTTTGATCTGTCAGTCAGTAACTTACTAAACATGCATTCCTTCCTAGGAATTATTAACCTTCCAGTTTACTAGGTGTCACTCTAATTTATGATTGAGAAGTATAGAATTGGGTGAATGTTTTAACTCTATGGAGGACTTTAGAGTGAGCTTCTGAGTGCTTTCAATGTGTTTGTCTGTTTGAGACAAGTTCTCACTATGTACTCTGGCTGTTCTGGAAAGCTCTACACAGACCAGGCTGGCTTAGAAATCACAGAGTATCACATGTCTTTGCCTCCTTAGGTTTGGGATTAAAGGTTGGCACCACCAATACCCACATTATCTATCCTTTTTTGAAGTTAATAATTTTGATAAAATTTTGCTGATGTACAATAGTGTTAATCAGTTTGCATGTCTGTCTGTACATATTACTAGGCATTTCTCCTGCAATGCCTATTATATTTTATGGGCACAGAAATGGAAGGCATAAGTTTTCTGTTTCTCTTTAAAATGTGTTGGGGACTGCATTTGGTACTTTATGACCTCTATCATAATATATATGGAACACAATGAATTATGTAAATATATTCTCAATGAAGTACACTTTTGCAACGCAGTCTCACCATTTCTCTTATGTACACTATGGGATATTTTAGGACGCAGTGACCTATGAGGATGTGCATGTGAACTTTACTCATGAAGAGTGGGCTTTGCTGGATCCTTCCCAGAAGAGTCTCTACAAAGATGTGATGCTGGAGACCTATTGGAACCTCACTTCTATAGGTAGGAATGTGAACTTTCTCTCAGTTTTTAACTAAAGGGGAGATTGTTGCTCTTCTGTGATTTTGAATGTGAAAGAGGTAAAATCTAGTGAATAAATCAGGAATTGTTCAACGATTCACAGAAGATTTCAATTGTGCCTAATTTCCAGTAATATATCACATACATTTTTTTGGTACTGTATTTTAGGTTACAAATGGGAAGACGACAATATTGAAGAACATAGTCAAAGTTCTAGAAGACATGGAAGGTAATTTTCATGTGCAAACTGATACATATATACCTTGGGATAAATGTTGCTATACCCTGAACTTTAAAGAAAAGCATCAGGGTAAATTAACACAGCTATGTGATGGTTTAATTCTCATAACATCATATACTCCAATGTCAGGAGTATGGAAAGCATTGCTTTAAGGACAAGAAATGGGAACAATGCCATAACAGATGTCACAGTTTCAATCAGTTGTAGAATAACTATGCCCTTCAATAATTGATAAGGGAATTAGAGTATCTCCAAGATTTTTTATAAGTAAATATTCCATATTGAAGCTAGTGTTCATATACTGTAGTAAGTGATTATTTACCATAGTTTAGTGAGAGGAGCACTTTGTGAGAGACAAGGACTTCATCTTGTAGAGACCTGAGTCTATATACCATGTCTTTGAGGCACAAAATGTTAGACTATATGAATGTAAAGTAAAAACCTTTTATTTGTTATTCTTCCTTTAATAGGCATATCATTTGCCACTCTGGATACAAGCCATGTGAGTATCTGGGAGATGGAAAGAATTATACCTCTGTTTTTTCCAGAACAGTCAGAAGATATGTTGTAGTCCCCACAGTAAGCAGACATGATGACTGTGATACCAGTTTGTGCTCTCACTTTGAAGAACAACCTTATGAGAACAAGGATGATGGAAATTCTTCTGTCTCTACTGGTTCACTTTGCACAAGTAGTGTGACTCACAGTATAAGAAAATGGTATGCATGCAATCACTGTGCTGAAACTCTGAGTTCTTCCAGTTCTTTTCAAAGATGTGAAAAAGCTCATTTGGGAAGAGGAAGTGATAATCTTGAGTCTTGTATTAAGGACTTTAGCTATCACAGGTATCTTCAAACACACAAAATAACCAATAATGAAGAGGATCTCTATGAATGTAATCAACATGATGAATCCTTTAAATATGATTCCTTTTTTAAAGTACACCAAAGAACTCATTTGGAAGAAAAACCCTATGAATATAATCAAAGTGATGAAGTCTCTACAAGTCACAATATTTATCAAGTACATAGAACTCATTCTGGAGTAAAAAAATATGAATATCACCAATGCGATAAAGCCTTTGCAACTCCCAGTTATCTTCAAATATATAAAAGAATTCTTACTGGAGAGAAACCCTATGAATGTACTCAATGTGATAAAGCCTTTGCATGTTCCAGTTATCTTCAAATACATAAAAGAAGTCATACTGGAGAGAAACCCTATGAATGTAATCAATGTGGTAAAGCCTTTACACAGAAGAGTCATCTTCACCGGCATGAAAGGATTCATACTGGAGAGAAACCCTATGAATGTAATCATTGTGGTAAAGCCTTTGCACACAAGTATAAGCTTCTCATTCATGAAAGAATTCATACTGGAGAGAAACCCTATGAATGTAGTCAATGTGGTAAAGCCTTTGCAGAGAAATGCAATCTTCTCAGTCATGAAAGAAGTCATACTGGAGAGAAACCCTATCAGTGTAATCAATGTGGTAAAGCCTTTGCACAGAAGAGTGATCTTCGCAGCCATGAAAGAATTCATTCTGGAGAGAAACCCTATAAATGTAATCAATGCAGTAAAGCCTTTACACAAAAGGGTAATCTTCGAAGTCATGAAAGGATTCATACTGGAGAGAAACCCTATGAATGTACTCAGTGTGGTAAAACATTTGCACAGAAGAGTAATCTTCTCAGTCATGAAAGAAGACATAGTGGAGAGAATCCCTATCTATGTAATCAACATGCTAAATCCTTTGCACTGGAGGAGAATTTTCTCATCCATAAAAGAAGCCATACAGGAGAGAAAGCCTTTGAATGTAAGCAATGTGGTAAAGCCTTTGCAAAGAAGAGTCATCTTCTTATTCATGAAAAAATTCATACTGGGGAGAAACCCTATGAATGTAATCAGTGTGGTAAAGCCTTTGCATGTAGCAGCAATCGTCACAGGCATGAAAGATGTCATACTGGAGAGAAACCCTATGAATGTAACCAGTGTGGTAAAGCTTTTGCACGTAAAGGTCATCTTCGGAGTCATGAAAGATGTCATACTAGACAGAAACCCTATGGATATAATCAGTGTGGCAGAGACTTTACATGTAGCAGTCCCCTTCAAATAAAAGAAAGAACTCATAATGGAGACAAACCCTATGAATGTATTCAGTGTGAAAAAGACTTTGTATAGAACAATCATCTTCACAATCCTGAAAGAAATCATACTTGCAAAAACCCAATGAATGTAACCTGTGTGGTAAAGTCTTTCCATGTTGCATTGTCCTTCAAAATCATGAAAACTTTCACACTGGTGAGAATCCCCATGAACCTAATAAGTGAGGTTAGGCCTTGCAGTCCACATACATTTTCCCAACCAAGCTATCTCATTGGTGCTTGAGTAAGGTTAATAGAGCTACTCCTTAGTTAAAATCTTGTCTCTTTTTCTAGTAAACATTGTAGTTCAAGAGTAACAGAAAAACATGATAATTTGAATAATAAAATGTTTTGCGAATAAAAGTAATATACTGTCATCCATTACTTTTGGGTCATGTTACTTTATTCTGTGGACTAAATACATAGATAGATAGATAGATAGATAGATAGATAGATAGATAGATAGATAGATAGATAGGTAGGTAGGTAGGTAGGTAGGTAGGTAGGTAGGTAGGTAGGTAGGTAGATGGGTAGATAGGTAGATAGGTAGATAGATATAGATATATATTTAAGTTAAAAACAATCTTATTTTACATATCCCAGTTCCCTCTCCCTGCCATCCTCCCATGTCCCCCACCTACCCCTCATCCCATCCACTCCCCAGGGAGGGTAAGGTCTTCTATGGGGGATCATCAGAGTCTGTCACATAGTTTGGGGCAGGGCCTAGGCCCTCCCCCTTGTATCTAGGCTGAGAGAGTATTCCTCCATGGGGAATGGGCTCCCAAAGTCTATTCGTGCACTAGGGCTTAATACTGGTTCCACTGCCAGACATACCTTAATAGAGGAAGCCATTATAGGTTTAAAGAGAAATCTGACACTAGGGAAATGTCCAAAGATACACAAGGATGAGCCCCAACTAAGAATCTAAGTAATAGTGGAGAGGCTACCTTAAATGCCCTTCCCCTATAATGAGATTGATAACTACCTTATATGCCATCCTAGAGCCTTCA
Organism: Mesocricetus auratus; assembly: GCF_017639785.1. Taxonomy (NCBI): domain Eukaryota; kingdom Metazoa; phylum Chordata; class Mammalia; order Rodentia; family Cricetidae; genus Mesocricetus; species Mesocricetus auratus. The sequence goes on along the minus strand of NW_024429266.1, from coordinate 104,105,888 downwards.
TCCAGTAGCTGATGGAAGTAGCTGAGATCCACAGCTAAGCACTGAGTCCTGGAATCCAGTTTTATAGAGGGAAGAGTGATGAGCAAAGTGGTCAAGACCATGATGGGGAAACCCACAGAAATAGCTGACCTGAGCAAGTGGATGTCAGTTAAATACTTGTTCTTATCATATTGTCAGAAACACAGGTGAATGGCAGAGAATTTTATAAGTAAATGTGATTGCTGCTAAACCTGATTACCTGATACTCAGTTCCAGGATAGCCTTAGGGATGTAGAGAGATCTTTTCTCAAAAAATTAAAAAATGGGATCTGGAACGATGGTTGCATTTCCACAGCAACCAGGATCAATTCTCAGCACCCACATGGAACTTCACAACGTCTCTTAAGTCCAGTTCTTGGGGATCCAATACCCCCATACAGACATACATTCAGTCAAAACCCTTTTCCTTGTAAAAAGAAAAATAATCATTTTTAATAATATGTTCACATTGTGAATCTTTCTCTAGCATAATGTGGACTCACTTCTACTCAGCTAAGTCCTTTGTTGGGGTCGTTCACATCAAGAGAGTTGTGTTAACAGTCAAAAGAAGCAACGTCCATTCACAAAAGGATGGAAATCCACTCAGTCCTTCACTGAACAAGTAGCAAGGACTTCCATCACCTGCAAATGATGGAACGCAGAAGGAATAGAGGTAGGGGCTTCTTCATTTTCCGGGAGCCACAGAGTTGTCTCAGCACTGCTGCTGTTGGGCATCCAAGTTTGGTTCCTAGAACCTGCATCAGGTAGCTGGAAATTCTGGTTAAGGAGGTCTGATGTGCTTTTACACCTTCCTTGGGCACCATGTATGTTAATGGACTTAAGACAGATATATACATATACATATATCTTCATGTGTGTGTGATAGAGAAGAGAGGAATTCCTTATTTTAAAAAGAGCTTTCTTCATGTACATTTTTCATTTATTTTCATTTATTTATTTATTTTGGATAGGGTTTCTCTATAGCTTTGCAGCCTGTCCTGGAACTGCTCTTTAGATCAGGCTGGCCTTGAACTCACAGAGATCCACCTGCCTTTGCCTTCCAAGTGCAGGGATTAAAGGAATGCACCACCACCACCTGGCATATTTTTTTCTTAAAATTAAATTACTTTTGTTTATGTGTATATTGGAACACTGTCCTGAATGAAATCATATGAGAAGAACTTTCAGAGCTTGTGTATACACTTAAAGAAAACAGGACAAGGCAATTGTGACTTAAGTTTCTTCAAAACAGAATTGTTCTTGAGATGTGTTTTCATATTCCTCATAACATAGCAGGAGTGAGTTCACTTCATATTCCCCATTATTGTTGTTTTATTCAATTAAAGTGTACCTTTTAGGCCGGGCGTTGGTGGCGCATGCCTTTAATCCCAGCACTCGGGAGGCAGAGGCAGGCGGATCTCTGTGAGTTCGAGGCCAGCCTGGTCTACAAGAGCTAGTTCCAGGACAGCCTCCAAAGCCACAAAGAAACCCTGTCTCGAAAAACCAAAAAAATAAAATAAAATAAAGTGTACCTTTTATGTCTTAATGGAAAAATAATGTTTGTCCCATGTGGCTTGTTTTTGTTATTGTATACAGTTTAGACACACTAGGACTTGATTCACATAACCTTTATTAACTCTCAGAGTATAAATTATCTGGGGCTCAGAGTAAAGTAGGTCTAGAATGAGTCTTTAATATGCCTCATTTATCAGCTCAGTTCTCCCTGAGCCCTCCACCTCGTCAGTGGTGACAAGTGGCTCGTGAACAAGAAATTGGCTAGAAGATGAGTGAGTGAGGACCCTCAGAGAAGGAGGTGCGTGAGAATAATGGTGTAGGAACCGAGTCCAGTGGTGGCTGGCATGCAGATATTTCTTCTAATGTGAAGGACAATTCATTGCACTGTCCCCTCACACCACCAAAGAAGAAGCCCAATGTTTAGTGTGCCTGTTTGGATTTTGGAGACAGCACATTGTTCTCTTGGGTGTGTTATTTTGGTTCATATACCAAGTGACGTAGAAATCCCCTAGTTTTGTGTCCTGGAGCAGGAGGCTCTACAATAAGTGCAGGTATCTGTACTTGGCTGACACTCTGATGGTGATGCCAAGTGGCGGTGGCAGATAGGGACTCTCTTAGGAACCTTCACTGGTCCCCTGTGATTGTATCAAAGATGACATCTTTGGATTCTTGGGGCAAGGCTCTACAACCACCTGCAGACAAGTATTCTTGCTTTTAGAAATAGCTATTGGCCTTATTGGAAAGTGAACATTCGAAAATGGGCCTCTAAATTACATACAACCTAATCTGCATTCCCATCATGACTTGGGTGTTTTTTTGACCCATCATGTCACAAAAATGAAAGTTCACAACAGCAATCTATTATCAAATGGAAGTGATATATTTGTGATTTGCCAGAGAATGTCCTGAAGGAACAAGCTGCCAATTACCTATGGACACAGGAAGGTGGGTGGTTCCCAGGGGGTTATGCATGAGGGAGGGCAGATGTTGGGGTGTTGCTGTGAGTACAGAAACAGAGGCTAGGAAGACTTGGGTTGGAAGCTGGGGACGGGAAGAGAGAGAGGCTCCATGTGGTTGGAGACCTGGATGAAGGTTGAGGTCTGAGGACAGGTGGGGAAGCATTTGAACAGGGTTGGTTGGGGCATTCATCATGGTGGTTAGAGCCAGTGCTGGCATTGGCAAGTGGTTAGAGCCACACATACGGTGAACCCATTAGTGGCAGGGCAGAGGCTGGGACAGGGAAAGGAATTGAAAATATAAGTGAAGGAGCCAAGACACTTGAGTTGGGCTTGATAACTTTTACCAGGTCTGTCAGTGCCCGGCCACCCTGACTTGCTAGTGTTTCACACAGGCAGCCTGTGTATCGCAACACTCCCACAGACCCAAACACTCATGAAGACTTTCCCAAACACAGGCAAAGATGGCAGCCATCTCTCACAATGCATAGTCAAAGTCAGCAAAATGGAGCAGGCAATGTTGCTTGCTCCCAATCCTACTTATCTAAGTTTGCTTCACACATGGTGGAAAGTTAGAGCCAATTTTCAAGTTGTCTTCTGCCTGCCACCTGTGCGAAGTGGTGTCTGTGCACCCACTTGCAGATACAAAAGAAATAAAATGTGATAAATAATTTACAAGTATGTAATTACACAAGCATGCATAGAGATTCTCTTCTATTTGGGAGGTGGTGGGGACCTTGATCTGCCTGGGATACAAGTAAGGGCAGGAGCACATGATCTGGGCATCCTGTCAGACCACAAAAACCAACTGCAGAGGCAGCTGGTGGACCCGGGGTCAAGCCATGAGAGGACAAAAGAGAGTTCTTCCACGAGTGACTCCTGCCATAGGCTCTCGTGAGTACAGGTATCTGTCTGCATTTCTGTCCACACACAAGGCACTATCCATTCAGCAAGAAGTGGTGGTTGGATTCCCTAGAACGTTGAAGTTGCAGGTGTGAGCTGCCATGTAGCTGCTGCAAACAGACTCTTCACTGCAAGAGGAACTTCCAGAGTCCAGCTCCATCAGGGTGCAAGTCCCAAAAAGGATGCGTGAAGTCAGCAAAAGGAGACTGACAGGATCTGAGAGTGAATCAGGATAACTGGTGTTTTATTGAAAAAGGGCTACACACCTTTTATACTCTATGATTGGAAAATTGTTTAGCCACAGGCAAGACTGAAAGTAGATTTAGTGATTCTGGGATGAAAGCAGTCATCAACCTTATCACAGCACTTGTCCTGAAGCAAAAGCAGTAAGTTCAGCAAGTATCTGAATGCCCATCTGATGTGAGCCCATCCATGCTGTGCCTTCATCCTTGGGACCATTGTCTATGCTTGGTATAATTGGGGTCACAATGCAGATTCTTCTGTGGGAGTAGGCAGAGTTATCTCGCTATATGGTTCCATGGTAGTAGGGATTTTTCCAAAGAATTACTTTGTTTAAAGAGACTGCCATTTTATAATCCTTATTCTCCACTGAAGCCCACACAAAATTTCCTGAAGGAAAGGCATAGAGAAACTCCCATAACACATGGTGAGAACTATTTTAAAAATGGAAGTAAAAAGATGCTGGAGAGTTGCAGTCTACAATGTTGAGCTGCTGGAACCTTGTCAAGCAGTCTGAGAAGTCACTGTGTGGCCCTCGCCAAGTACTAAACTAGGAAAGCCATCTTGTATCTCTATTTCTTTTAAGACTTGATTTATTATTCTTGTGTTTGTGAATATGCATACATAGTATAATTCTAAATCAGATGACAGTTGTGTGGTGCAGTCCGCTCCTCCTACCATGTGGGTCATAAGAAGCAAACCATGTCTGTATGGAGAGATTTTATGTATCCATAGCGCTGACCACTCCCGTGCGGGTGTGCTCACAGGTGCATAGAGCGTTCAGGTCATAAATAGAGCTGGGGGGAGGACACTTTCTTTGGGTTTCGGTTTCCACCTGGGGAGCAGTGAGCAGACCTTTGGTTCTTGGCTTTTCACATAAGTGATTTCTCTTTCGATAAAATATCATAGGACATCCCTATTTTGTGTAGTTTAATATTTCTGCATTATCTGGTGTCAGTAAGCGCACCCACCTCCCGGTCCTCTGCCTTCCTCCCCAGCCGGGTGCCAGGCGCCAGCACACATGTGTGGCCTATGGCCCAGTGTGTCTCTGCGTCCCTGGAGGCTCTCCTAAGTCATCAGGGCTTCCCAACTCAGTCCCGTTCTCCTGCTCCGCACGGTTTTCTTCCACCAAACTGGGTTCCATCTTTTGCTCATCTGGCCGTGCCAAAGACCTCCAGCATTCCAGAGACCACGGGTCTCTGCAGCCCTCCCGCCTACCCAGAAATCAACACTTCTACCACGCCAGCCCGAAGCTTGCAGAACCGGCTCTAAACACCACGGCTTCCCCTGACAGCTAGCTGAGCCTCTATCGGCAGCTGCTGAAGTGAGCGTCCCAAAAGCCACGAGGCATTCGCTTTCCTTCCTGTTTGTAAGGTTCTGCAGCACTCCAGAACTGCAGATTCCTGAGATCTGCACGGGGCTCTTTCCCTTCCTTTTAATAAAACCCTCCTCGCTAACTTTTGCAAAAGCTACCTAGCATGTTTCAGATTCCACAGGGAAAATACAGAGCACCCCCCAGCCGAGCTGTGTTGGCCGAGTATAGTCACTACAGGTAAACATCCTTTTCTCAACTGGAGATCATTGGAGGTAGATTTTGCATTCTGGTAGTTAAGTTTGTGATAAGATTACCTACTCTATACCATGGCAGATAATCTTACAATGCAGAATGTTAGAGATCTCATTGCTTATTACATGAATGACATCATGGGACAGAATTATAACATGCCTCAAATATATTTATGTCTAATGCTAACAATTAGCTTCATAATCCACATAATATCCTGGAAGAGAGGGCTTGGTCATAGGGTAAAAAGCAGGGAGGTTGTGCAAACTGTTGGTAAATTAGAGACAAAAATTCAAAATCTTCAGGTCAATGGGGAAATGTCTAGCAAAGTAGATACCTTGGAACTGAAACATAACAGCTTACAAGACAGAATTGATTCCCTGCCCACTGCCCTTATGACCAAAATGGAATCAATTCAGCAGGACATTATCAGGCTGGCAGAAACAACTCGTTCTATGTCTGATGAATAAATTAATAAAACTCAAAAACTGGAAAATCAGATTGTCAAACTTACTGACACAATTCATTCCATGTCTGAACATAATGACGGCTGGCTGATAGGACAATATTCCTAAAAGGCAAATTACACACCATTCAGGCCTCTAGGAATGATAGTATTACATGCTTGGAATCACGCATAACTGATGAGGCCAAGGAATGGGCAAACTCTATTAGATTCTTAGAAAAAATTTTGACCCAGGAAATTCAATCGCTCAGAGAAACGATGGTCACTAGACTGCAACTGTTAGATGACTTACAATCTGAGACATCAGATTCAGCAGTTCTAGCAGCAAGTTGTGACAGAGGTCTACCCACACCTCAAAGACACTGGGAAGATCTTCCTAAGGTTGTTATGCCATGTCCTATGGCCTTCCCAGTACCTATGACTGAAAAATCACCAACCAAGAGGAATCCTAAAGGTTCCATTACTTACCAATGAGAACTCATACAAATGAAAGACCTCAAATCAAGCAGGCCATTGTCTCTTACAGAGTCCACTCCCCATATGTCCAAGGGTTATAAAATACATCTACAGAAAATTAGATCAGGAGAGATTGTTACCAGACTCTTAATGATCTTCAAAAACTACTAGGAGACATTTCTCAACTACAGACAATTATTGGAGTAGAAGGGCATGACTTAAAACACCTAAAAAATGGCCCTAAAAGGAGACAAGGACTTAAATAGTCCACAAATATTATCAGCTGAGGCTGAAAAAGAATTAGAATGGGTAGAAAAGAGAATACTAGAATCACATGTGGACCATGTGGATCCAAAGCTAGACTGCATTCTGGTTATTTTACCATCTAGAGAATACCCCTCATGGATTTAGATGCAGAGGAAAGATATCATATTAGAATGGATATTTCTGCCACATAAACAGAATAAAAAACTGAAGACATACATAGAAAAGATCTCTGATTTGATTTTAAAAGACAAATTAAGGCTTCGTCAACTACCTGGATGGGACCCAACAGAGATTATAGTACCTTTAACTAATGAAGAAATTCCCTCCTTGTGGAAGGATAATGAATATTGGCAAAGGGCTTGCAATGACTTTTTGGGAATGATTAGTAACAATTATCCCAAAACAGAGAGAATCAAATTCATAAAGAAAACAATTTGGATCCTTCCACATATTGTAAGAAAAATGCCAATCTCTGGAGTCCCTACATTCTACACTGATGCAAACAAGTCAGGTTATAAATCAGGAAATATAAGTAAAGTAGTTCAAAGCCCTTACAACTCTGTGCAAAAGGCAGAGTTGTACGCCGTTCTCATGGTACTTATGGGTTTTACAGAGCCTCTCAATATAGTTACTGACTCTCAATATGCAGACAGAGTTGTCTTACACATTGAGATTACTGAATTTATTCCTGACAATATGGAATTAACCTCATTGTTTATACAATTACAGGAAACTATCAGAAATAGAACACATCATATAGCCGGGCGGTGGTGGCTCACGCTTTTAATCCCAGCACTCGGGAGGCAGAGGCAGGCGGATCTCTGTGAGTTCTAGGCCAGCCTGGTCTACAGAGCGAGTTCCAGGACAGCCTCCAAAGCCACAGAGAAACCCTGTCTCATAAAAAAAAACACATCCTATATATCACACATCAGATCCCAAATGGGTGTGCCAGGTCCTCTAGCACAAGGTAATGATGAGATTGACCATTTAATAGGGTCATGCATGCGATAGTTGTGGAAAAAGCTTTACCTGTTATTCTTCTCAATGCATTAGTGAAAGAATCCACAGTGGAGGACAGCTTCATGCATGAAAGCATTGTAGAACAACCTTTACCAGTTCTACTCATTGTAACATTCATGAAAGAACTTACTTTGGAGAGAAACTTCCATGCATAGAAACACTGTGGCAAAACCTTGGTTCTTTGGAGTTCGTGTAACACTAGAAAGTAGTGGGATACATGTAAGCAGTGTGGGAAAGCCTTCACTGTAGCACAAATAATAAAATCCAGAGACAGATACTGGGCTTCCAGCTGAAGATCAGAAAAGCAAAGCGGCCACCACTGGAGAGCTCTCACCTCTACCAGGGCTCAAACCAAAGAGGTGTCGGGGGCATGAGAGTTACAGCAGGTGGCAACGAATGTTCAGATGTCAACCCACTGGAGGCATGGAGGAGGAGCTGACGGGGATCAATACTGTCAAGACAAAGCCTACAGGACCATTGACTCTGCTGCTCACGTTTGCTGAAGTAGCTTGATGTCTCCCCAGTACCGTCACTGTAGAGTGTTATCTCATGAGATGTGTACATGGAATCTCACGATTGCATCTCAATCTATTGAGCACAATTTACCATGTGCTGGTATATTGGGTCACTTCCCCACCCACTCTGTGGGACCCCCAGTGAGAAATTTAATCCTGCAGTCAATAATCTTGATTTCCACAATTTAATCTCCACTTTGTTCCCTAAGATAGAGTTAGTAGACAGCTCCCTACAATTGTCTTCTATTTGGCAGGACATTTGGTCAGAAAAGGAATCCTTCATCTCAATCACATTTCAGACCTTCAAAATAGGGATGGCATGCCCCAGCTTGTTTGTTTCTTAGTCTTTCCTAATAAGGAGATTGGGTACCCTAAATTAACCCCAAAAAGTGCTAACCTCAATTAACCTCTGCTCTACCCTAAAAAAAAAACTATTAATTCCCTACTCCTACCCTCAGTTTATAGACACAGGATTTCAACCTAGGAATGTACTATCATGTGCCAACTCCCTCTGTGCCAACTCCCTCTCTCCCTTCTTAGATTTACAGCTTCCAAGTCAGCCATGCCACCACTGCCTGGCCTCTATGGCTGTGGCTGGCTTTCCTTCCTGATCTACAGGCAAGCTTTATTAGATCATAACCAATACATCACCACACTTCACAAGTCTCACATGCCACAAGAGTTATAAAAATACTCACATTGGATAGGATCCCTTTATAAAACATGTGGGAACGTGTTCCTTCACTCTCATCACGTTATCAAGCATGAAAGATCTCACAGTGCTGAGGAACCTCATCAATATCAGTTTTGTGAAAACAGCTTGAAAGAAGAACCAACATGTTATGAGAGTTCTTATTACTGGCCCATTCTTGTACAGAAGTGTCCCGACCCGCAGGACATTCAACGTGGGTCTGGTGGACACCTAGGAAAAAGATGGAGGACAGGGGATACAGGAATGGACGCCAAGACAGGATTCTGATCAAGGCGACAACTTTATTTCATCACAAAGGGATTTATATAGGAGAACTGAGGAGGGGAAGGGGGGAAGGTGTACTTGCAGCTGCAGGGGCAAGAGGTCAGTGGGAGAGGTGGTCTGCTGCATTGCCTGGCAACCTAATCTACAGGGCAAGAGGTCAAGGACAGGAACTCCTATGTTGCTTGGTAACCTGACAGCAGGGTCTGATCCTATCTATTACAATTTACTACTGCTCAGGCCTATCTCCTGACGACCTTGTAGTTTTCCAGTCAAGCTAATCTTTAACTGACAGGTGAACCCCAGGCTTGTTACTTGGAATTTGCTTTATGTCAGAAGGGGTGGCAGGGTGGTCTTAGTGTCACGTCTTCTCTATGAGTACGTGATACAGCCTAGCTGACTGATGGCTGGAGGTCCCTGACACAGAAGTTTATGGGGTTTTTTTCCCCTTAGGAAAGAAAGATGTAGTCTCTCTGGTTACTCCAGGTTCTCTTCTCACATCTCAAGATTGGGGGGGCTAGGACCCGCAGTTGAGGGAGAAGAGACATTTAACTTTCTAAGTTTGTATTACTAGAACTGTTTTCTGATTGGCTCCATCTACCAAAACCATTTTTGGTTTCAGGTTTCTATGTACCTGAGTAGCTTTCCATTGCTAATTGGGGAAAAGTATAGAAAGGGGAATAGCTGAGTGTGACTGAGAAAAGGGATGAAATGTGAAGGCTGTGAAGGAGGAGAATTCTAATTAGGGATGAAATGAAGACACTCTATACCAGAGAGGGGGGGAGAACACATACCAGTGTTGTTTGGTAGTGCTCAAGGGGTGATTATTTTGAAATACCTAAAATTTTGTATAATGCATAGTGTGAATGATATCTTTTATTTATATATGTTATAATTATGTTATATTTGCATAATATATACAAGTGTGAATACAAGATTATATACACACTCATTGATATATACACATATACATATATATATATAATGAATTATATCACTTGTCTTGACAGTGCTTCCCCCCAATAACCCCACATTAGTGAAAACACCAGTACCAGGCATGAGAAAATCTCCATTTGAGTTGTTCATGATAGTTTATATAATAAAGCACTCTAGGCTATTACTGCTTCCTGTGGTCCTCTCTCAGAGGTTGAAGGTAAGTCTTATTCACTGGAACCATTTCACACTTTGGATTCAGAACTTCAAAGGGTTGAGCTGAATCCAACAACGAAACACCTTCATCTGGTCCTTCATAGCGAGAGACACAATTCTTGTTGCTGAGTGAGGGAAGAATTCCAGAGCCCTCCCCAGCTGTGGCTTTCATTGTGACTGAATGAGAACACCCCACAGAAACTCATATTTGAATGCTTGGTTTCCGGTTGGCGGAACAGTTGGGAAGGATTAGAAGATGTAGCCTACTTGAAGAGGGTGTGATTCCACAGCTCATGTTGTTGTTGAACTCTAATTTTAAGCCATGGTGGTCTGATAAGATACAGGGGATTATTCCTATTTTTTATATCTGTTGAGGTTTGCTTTATGTGGTCGATTTTAGAGAGGGTTCCTGTTGGGCAGGCCTTAAATCCAATTATACTATAGCTGGTTACCAACAAGACCTGGATGGCACTATTGCACCTTTATTGATACCTTGCCAGGTACCAACTCTTTGGGTTCATAGTGCTCTTAGTTAGTTTCCTGTTGCTGTGAAGAGACATCATGACCAAAAGAACTTTTTCCCCATTTTTAAATTTTATTTAAATTAGAAAGAAGCTTGCTTGACTTGTCAATCCCAGCTGTCTCCCCATCCCCTCCTCCCCCACTCCCCCAACCCCCTACCCCTTTCCCCCTCTGATCCCCAGGGAGGGTGAGGCCCTCCATGGGGCATCTTCAAAGTCATATTATCCCGGAAGGGTTATCATGCCTGGTACTAGAACCCTAACCAACCAACCATGATCACAAGGTTATGGTTTTACTTCTGCCATTTTACCAGGACAGCATAATTCCCCACCAGGTTTTAAAACTTGTGTTTATATTCACAGAACCTTTGCCCATGCCTTTCTTTAAATAATCTGCTTAGAGAAAACAGAGAATTTCAGTAAACTAGAACTGTTCATACTGTAAAGACCAACTGATGAATGGTCAAGACCCCAGACTACACCTTACCTAAGACATAGGGAATATCTTCAAAAAATGGAATGATTACAACAACCAGACTACCAGGATGTCCTGGGTGAAATTGTAATATCCTAAACAAGAACAATGGCAACACGAGCAGACAGGGAAGGAAGAGATCTCATGGTGTACAACTCCTAGACAAAGAACTGTAGGTAACTCATGAGAATGGAGGAGGTAGTGTCTCCCAGGTATGAGTCCTCTAATTTTCTTACCCACTACAGAGTGGTGAAACCTAAAGTTATTTACAGACAAACAACAAAAATTGGTGCTAGGAGGTTGCGATCATATATTTGTTATAAATATATATAAATAAATGTTATATATAAATATATATGTAACAATAATAAGAAAAGCATGCCATGATTCCATAATGTATCGTGTGCACAGTGGAAGGGTTGGAGGAGGAAAACCGAAATGAAATGTGATTGATACTTAAGACTATTAAAAGGGGCTGGGAAGTTGTAAATGCTGGCACTTTTTGCAGAGACCTCGAGGTCAGTTACAGGCACATTCATGGTAGCACACCAGAGTCACGGATCCCACATGCAAGGCACTCAGTGCCTCCTCTGGTTTTAGGAAATGTGTTTGGTGTCATTGTGCATACTGACTAATTTTTATTGTCAACTTGACAGAAACCAGTATTACCTTAGAAAAGGGAATTTCAATTTAGGAAGTATATTGATCAGATAGCTCCTCAGTAATGTCTCTAAAGGTTGCTTCTGATGGATTTGGAGCACCTAGTACATCCCTATAGAAGTTTCCCTAGTCTATGTAACAAATCTAACTGACCATGCGCAGTAATCAGATCCATCCATATTCCCTGCCATGGCTTCCCTCAACGATGGATTGTGACCTGAAAATGTAAGTCAAATTAACTCTTTGCTGAAATTGTTTTTGATTATGGTACTTACCACAGCACACAAAGCACTTGAAAACACATAGCAATGTCAGAAAACCATATGGCACAGTCTTCATAGATATTATGTGACTATTTAAAAAGTGATCAAATTCCAATTGTTTAAAGTTGATACAAAACAAAATGGTAGCTTTGCTATAAGAAGGGAGATTTGTACAGCCTTGTTCTCCTTTCTTCTTACATTTTTAGAAGGATATAGATTGCTTTTGCTCAATTTTCAGGGAGAATTGATAATCAGTTTACAGCTCATAAGCTGTTACAGTTTGAGCTAATACATCCTTTTATATTCTCCAAAATAGTGAAAAAAAAATAGCCCTGTAAAAAATGTTGTGCTAGTTTTTACTAATGGTTATTCTAATGGAAGAGCAGCTTGTGGTATAGATGGTAAGAAATATGCAGAGCAAACAACTCTGGCTTCAGCTCAGATAGTCCAGTTACGAACTGTCACAATGGTTTTTCAACTCCTAGTAAGTGATTCAATTAATTTGTGTATTGATAACCATTATATCTTTAAAGCTCTTCAAACAATTAGACAGTTTAGTGCATTGAAACTAATAATGATCATGGCAGTTAATAGGTATTCAGGTTTTTTTGATGGTCAGTGCACAAACTGAAAAAGTTACCAAGCATGTGATAAGTCACTGTTTAAAATGTTTTGCTCACATAGGAGTTCCAAAAGTGATAAGGAACAGACAATAGGTCTGGATATTCTAATAAGGCATTCAGCTATTTTGTACTCAATAGAAAATTGATCACAACAGGTATTCCTTATAATCCTCAAGGAGTAGGGCACCCTCATAGCTCCTTAAAAATGCAACTTCTAAAAAGCTAAAAAGGGAGAGTAATAGTAATGTCACTAATCTCCAGCTGGCAAGGGATTGCTGGTTGTGTTTGACCTTGGGAACCTCTTGACCTCTGGCCTGTCTGATGCTGCAAAATTCCTCTGTACCTGCTGGTGGTCCCCACCAGGTGACAGTCGCTCTCTTAGCTCTGTACCTGCTGGTGGTCCCCACCAGGTGACAGTCGCTCTCTTAGCATTCCTTTTGAGATACAACCCTCAGGACTTCATCATTCCTTATCTTATTCCTAGACATAAGAGAGCCATCTAATTCAACCCCATTAGTGGCACTTAGAGTATCAGGGGTCTTAGCTACTGACTCCGCAGGCATGGGAGTAGCTATTCAGACACACTCCACGATAAACCTTAGTCACCAACGCCAGGCCAAGATTGCTTCTTATCTAAATAAAAAAGATGATAATTTTTTTAAAATTGGTTTTCTAGCCGGGCGTTGGTGGCGAAAGCCTTTAATCCCAGCACTCAGGAGGCATAGGCAGGCAGATCTCTATGAGTTCGAGGCCAGCCTGGTCTACAGAGCAAGTTCCAGGACAGGCTCCAAAGCCACAGAGAAACCCTGTCTCGAGAAAAAAAAAAAAAAGGGTTTCTACCTCCCCCTCACTATCCACCTTATTGCCTAGCATTTTAGGCCCCTTTTGGGGTTTGTATTGCTTTATTTCTTTTGGCCCATGGGCCCTTAGGTGTCCACAGACTTTACTAAACAACAAATAGATAATCTTGCCGCCAGGCCTATTCAGGTCCATTATCAGAGGCTGGCCTTGAAGGAGAGTGGTCCTTATCAGAAGGCTGATGATAGTGATGGCTGCGAGGAAGGCAGACTTGGTCTAACATTCCCAGTCTCCGCATAGCAAAGAGGAGACAAACACGCCTGGGGCACACAATCCACTCACGGCTCCTGCACAGCCCCAGCCAGGGACCTTGACAGGCCCCTCTACCCACGAAATAAATGACCACCCACAATGATGGCTTGCCAAGGACAGGCATCTTTCTGATGCTTCACCCCCCTAAGACAGAAGCTTTGAAGGCTGGCAAAGAGGTCCAAGGACAAGTAAGGGTAGAATCCCCTCAGAATGATCCAGAGACAGGCTCCATCATCCTTGTGGGTTTTCAGGTAACTTACATTCTGGCTGCATCTCTTTGCTTAACCAAAAAGGGGGAGATGTCAGGGACCTCCCCCATAATCCAGCCCTAGCATCATAACGTCCTCCTAGAGAAGATGTGACTTCAGGTCACACTGCAGAAACACTGCCTCTTAAGATAGGAAGCAAATTCTGAGAAAACAGACTCGAGGCTTATCAGTCAGTTAAAGGTTAAGCCTAGTGAAAATTACCAAGTCATTTGGACTATAGACTTGAGCAATAGAGGATAAGATTGTGAAAGATAGAATTGAAACCTGCAGTTAGGTTACCAGGCGACACAGGATGGCCTAAGCCTCCCATTGACCTCTGCTCCGCCAGGCTCATCGCAGCTGCAGTTAACACCCCATTCCCCCCCCTCACTTCCCACCTATGGTCCTATATAAATCCCTTTGGGATGAATAAAGGTTGTCGACTTGATCAGAATCTTGCCTTGCTGTCTGTTTCTGTACCCCGTCCTTCATTTTTTTCCCAGGTGTCCCCAGTCGGATGGGTCAGGAGGTCAGCTGAAAGGCTATCTGGGCTTGATGTCCTCATGCTGTGTGGAACATGGGAGCAGTCAACACACCAATGCCCCTCTTGATGACACATTGGCTGTGGTCTGGGTGGTTTTTGAGGGATCAGACAGGCCTGGCCCCTGTGGCCCTCCTGACTGAATTTGAAACAGGGACCCAGATGTTCTTGGACTTTGGGAGACCAGGGAGCCTGAGCAATTGCTAAAGCCAATCAAAAGGCCTTCCCTAGCATTGGGTATTTTAGATTTAGAGCTTTTTGGTCTCTGCTATGGTATACCTTGAAGGCCATTGCTAAGACATTTGCCTGTGGAGTCATGTGTCCTTTCTCTAGATGTTTAAGTTAGGCCCTAATATCAAGGAAACTCTGGAAGAAGTAGGTCATAAGGAGTTGTTTCCCATCTGGGGTCTCAGGATGCAGATTGGTAAATTATAAGAGGGTCTTTGGAGGACAGTCTAGGAATTAAGGAGGTTATTTTGTTTTTCCTGGATGATCTCTTAGATTTTTTTCATAATTTACTTCTTTAAGGGTGGCCAGCTAGGAGGCAAGTTATAAACTGATCCCTAGCAAGGATGCCCCTGGGGTATTGTTATTTTGTTAAGGGTCCTGGTCAGGGACTGCCTTAGCCCTGACTGGGTAGACAGCTTGAGAAGGGAGTAAGGGAAAACAGAAAGACTGGAGAGGAAGAGAAGGGACTGTGGATTGAGGCTTGGGTAATCAAAACTAGTGGAAGAATCATCTGGTTTAGGCCTCACAGCTAGGAGTTAAGTTACTTTTCCTTGGATGGCTTATGGCGTGTGGTCACATGACAAATTCCATCCTTTCCAACCTTAGCAAAGATGGCTGTCAGCCATATGGCTACCTCCATCCCAGTTGGGGACGGCAGCTAAGGTGGCAGCGAGGCACGTGTTTCCTTTAAGATTATCTATGTATATATAACTATCATTCCAGGTGTTATGAGTTTTAAATTAACCCTTTTGTTACAGAGTTTACAGATTTTTAATCATACCCAATATGCTTACAAATATTGAAGAACCAGAAGATTAAACAACAATCTTAAAAATATTGAGATAAGATTTATACCTAAGCAAAAGTTTTAGAGAGCTGACGCAAAACCAAAAGACTGTGAGAGGAGTGGCAACTGTCCCTGTCGGGAACAGTCTCTCCCTTCCTCTTGTTTTGTGCTCTTTCTCTGTCATGCAGCACATGGCTACCTGGCATGGGACAGAGATTTTGGAAGAAACATTTAAACAAGTCATACCCTAATTCCAGAGCCAGATTTTAATTCAAGTGGACCAGCATAAAACAACAGTCTAATACTACTCAAACATAGAAGACACCTGAATCCCTGTAGAACAACCTACTAAGCCGAGAACAAGGAAGGCTTAGAGATAGGAAACTTTTAAGATTTATTTATTTATTTATTATGTGTTCTGTCTGCATGCCTGCCTGCAGGTCAGAAGAGGGTGTCAGATCTCATTGTAGCTGACTGTGCGCCACCATGTGGTTGCTGGGAATTGAACTCAGGACCTCTGGAAGAGCAGCTAGTGCTCTTAACCCCTGAGCCATCTCTCCAGCCTGAGAATGCTGCAGAAGGGAGCCAGAGAATCATTGCCGTGAGGATGCGTGCGGGTGTGCACTGCTGCTGGCCTAGCCTTTGCTCTCCCTGGACTCCTAGCCCCCACTTTGAAAAAACCTACAGATCCATGTGTGGTGACTTAACAGACAGGATTTTACACAGGGTAGCGGAGACTAGACAAAAACAGTCACGGCGTGGAGCAGAGAAATAGAGAATGAGGAATCTCCATTTCCCCAACTGCTCACAGTACTTCTAAAGTCCCATTAGGTGGCCCGCTGGATTGATTATCTAAGGTGCATTGAAGACAAATTTGACTGCAGAGAGGACAAGTTTAGAGCCCTTCAGGTGGTGTGACGGGTGGAGACGCCGAAGGTTTTCTAAGTGACCTCCAAGGGTGGGTATATGGGGTCAGGTGAAGACAGTGGCTGGGATAATAACTCCACCTCCAAAAGTAACAGAGGGTGCTGGACACAAAAATCTCACTTCCTTGGGCTAAGGGAAATGCACTGATCAAATCGGAAACTTACCCAATTGCTGCTGGTCAACAGGGTGCTGGGTGTTGGGTGAGCCAGAAGGTGAGTCTGTTGTGGGTGGACTGGAGATGAGGGATAGGGCCCAGTTCAGGGTAGACCATGAGGGGAAACACTAGGAGAGCCTATCCAGGTCACAGCGCCAACTGTAAGCCCTGCAGCTGGGAGAGAAAGGCATCCTGAAAGTCAGGAGCCAGGGAAGACCACGAAGTCACACCACACGACAAGCCGCACACAGATTTACTGGGAGCACCAGGAGGTTGCCGGCGCCTCTGCTTGGTGAGAAGCAGCAAACTGAACAGGGCTCACATAGAGCTTCTTTGGAAGGGGACTGAACTTTTCGCAGTAGAGCTCTTTAGGGTAGAGATTGGTGGGATTCCACATCCAGAGACTGGGCTTTTTACTCTGTAGGGTGGGGGCAGGGTCCAGCAGTTAGGGCGGTATTCTGTTGGAAATTATAGGCTCAAGGGAGAGGCTCACGGGGCTTACTTACATTAATCAATAAATGAAGTGTACCATAGCTCCATGCAAAAGCCAATTGTAACCAGAGCCTCAGACAATTTATACTCTGGGAATCAAGAAATGTCACATGAGTAAAGTTTTCGTAAGTTCAAGCTGCATACGGGTACAAGGATATGCCAGACACGGAAAACATGTTTTTCACTAGCGGCATGTAAAGGATAATTTAAACATTTAATTGAATAAAATCAGCAATCAATAATGGGTAATCTCAATTAAGTCCTAAATGCTACACCTGAGGGAAGCATGAGACCACAGTCCAAGAACAAATCCATGTTTCGAGGAAACTGAAGCCATAAGAATCTAGACGTGTTTTATTGGAGTCCTCACAAGGACTCAGAATTCTCACAGGATGCCATTACTGGACTCTGTTCCATCAGCTCCCTCCCGTCTTCATTTGTAAACACGTTCTCAGGGCTCTCACTGCAGCTGCACTGGTCAAAGCCACTAACACTGCCAGAGTCTCAGGTTGCACAGGACTCTATGTGCATAGGATATCTTCTTCTCCCACAGGTGCCTCGGCCCCCGAGGGACTAACGCAGCCCCGATTGTATGGTTGGCATTTGCTTCCGCCCGTTAGCTGGAGGGCTGCTTTCCTGTGACTTCCAGCCTCTTCTCCCCCTGCAGTGTTGTCCTTGGCCAGAGGAGCTGAATAGAAATCCATAATGTTTCAGGGGATGTATCTGCAATAACAGACGCATATCCCCTCCCAAAATTTCAGCCAGCCTGATTTCAAGTCTCAAACTGTTTAATTCTCACAGGCCTATCTCAAGGCAGTCCGGTGTGTTCTGTAGAGAAATGATTTTGAGCTCTCAAGCATATATAACCTGGGGGTAAATTTTAAAACTTAAAAGTACTCCTTGGTACTTTCCCTTTTAATTGTTTTTAATTAATTGTTGTTTTAATATTCTATGTGCTCTTTCAATTATATCCTGGCATTGAGGATTTTAAGGAATACCTGTAATATGATTAATTATCCATTATTTACAGTCTTAAATATCTTGTTAGTATATACTATTCCATTTCCAGTTACACAGAAGTAGGCACGTCTATACTAGTTTGTATAAGAGCTTACTGCAGAAGCATTCTGAGAACTGAGGTGCAGCCCAAAGGAACTGAGGATGGATACAAACAAAGATACACGGGGTACATCCTCTCCAAGGGTCAAGAGCAAAGGGCGTGACGGCCATTTGCCAAAATTCCTTAGGATTTTTAACTCTCTCAAGCTATATGACTCTGATAGTGTAAAAAACATAAATAGGACATTGCTGCATAATTCACCTCACTTCTAGGTGACATGAGGTATTGTACATGAAGTCAGATAGCTTCAGTGTATAGATGCTTATGTACCTGTTCTGGACAGGCTTGCTTCTTTCCTTCTGTGACAAAAAGCAGGGAGGTTAGAGTGTAAGAAATGAACAAGGATGTGTACCGGCTTTAACCACGTGTTGTAGTTCCTGTAGTAACAGGAAAATAACAGGGAGGGAAAATGAAATTAAAGCAGCTTCTATCGCTGGAAATATCTACAGTATAAACAGTATGCAAAACAATTTTTAAAGATTTATAGATGAACAGCTGGTTCCACCTGTTGAGATCAGGAAAAAGAATTACTAATAGATTGATGAATTTCGGGGCTATGAAACCTTCCTAATTCATCCAATGAGCCATCAATATGTTTCTGCCTGTGGAATGGGAGGAGTTTGCACAATTTTTATAGTCACAAATTCAGGTCATATGAAAAAATGTCATAGCTTGACAGCTGGATAAAAATTTCCTAGGTTTCCACAGTAATCTGCACATGATTTGAATTAACTATAGAATTAACATGTGTAAGCATTGTTAGTTAAGGGTAATATAATACAGCAAAAATCAAATTAATATTATTAATATTGGGTACTGAGCAAGAAGAGTAAAGAAAGCTGGTAGTATTTTTTACCCCAGTGGTGTAAATCGATCCATTCCAAAGGTTTATCTTCTGGTGCTATAATGCTTATAGCAGACAAATTAGTGGGAAACATATTTTTAAAGGCAGTAAAGAATCCACATGATATATAAATGTCTCTTTTGGTCCATATTCAAATACCAGTGGTTCTTTGCCTCTGGAGGTAATATGTGAGGACTACACAATACTGCCTGTTGTTCTACAGTTTCAAATAGAATCATCATTAGGTACTCCTAAAGAATGACACAGTCAATTAATATGACCTAATAATTTCTGAAAGTCGTTGTTTCTAAATTGTCTAGTGAACACTTTTTTGTGTGTGGTTTAACAGTTGTTCTAGTAACTAATTATTCCAAATGTTGCACAGTATCTGATCTTTCAGTGCAAAAATAAGTTCATTTCCTTGGCATGTCCTGAGACATGTTACATATGAATTGGAGCACTGCCTCTTTGGAACATGCAAATGATACTGAATGATATAAGGCTGAGGAAAGGCCTTTCTCACAGGCTCTGACAGTATTTACAGATAGTGGGGGAGTTTGTCCTGCCTTGAGGTAATACAGTCCATTGGCATTGGAGCAGAAGTTCTTCACAATTGACGGAACAGAAAGAATGAAATTCACATTATTATCAGGATGAATATGTGTAAAGAGAAGCTTTTTCTTTGAGAGGAGCCTTCCCGCCAGCCTGGTTCCAGAGCCGCATCAGTCCCAAATAAACACACAGGAGGCTATATTAATTATAAAGATGTTGGCCTTGCTTGTTTCTTACTGGCTAGCTCTGACTTAAGTAATTACCCCATAATTGTTAATCTAAGTATGTCTCTTACCGGAGAATAGTTCCAGACTTCCTACCCCATGGCGTTACATGTCGAACTCTCCTGTGTTTCTCCTTCCCAGAATCCTCCTGGACTCCTAGTCCCACCTATCTAGATTCCTATTGGCTCAACAGTGCTTTATTAACAAAAGACTTCCCCAACATCTCCTCTGTTCTGTTTAAACAAAAAAAAGGTCTTAACTTTAACATAGTCAAATTGTATATGACAGAACAGTTATCAAGTAAGAACATAGTTACAATATTTTAGCAAGATTTAAAGAAAATGTCATCCATCCCATCCTTGTGAGTCCAAAGTTCTTTTTTTTTTCAAAATATGGGACAATTCGCTTTTAATCCCATAGCCTTTTTAATAAGTTTTAGTAATCAAGTTGTAAGCTAAAACAGACATCCAGACTACTTTTCCTTAATTTGAGATTTACTAGAAGAAATGACGCAAAGAATGGAAGCCTTGGAAAACCGCCTACGGTACAGATGAAGACTAGAAATGCTTTTGTGTTTGTACACCATTATGAAAAGGATTTTAAAGAGTGGTGGAGTCTCAACACTCACACCAGAGTTAAATCTGTAAAGTGAAACCCAACCAGCTACAGAAGACACTGGATTGCTGTACAAGAAATGCAGACACTAGTAGACACTAAGGTGTCTAGATTTCTCATTGGGGGTGGGGGATCCTCCTGAATCCTAAAGTAGTCAACCACGAGAATGAGCTGTGCAGTGTTCTGCGATGAGTCCAAAGTTCTATATGTAGCTTATCTTTTATCATAACTAAGGAAAACTATAACCATAACTATCTGTCTTCAACTCCATCAAAGACCACAGAAGGATAATATATAAACACTAGGATTGACAGAGATATCTTACTGCCTGGACAGTCACCCGAAGTTCCTCTGTAACGCTGGGGCATCCATCTTCAGTCCATAGGAGGCCACAATGTGTCTGGAACACTTCTCAGCAAAGTAGGAAATTTTGAACTGTCCATCTGCATTGGCAGTCTGTCAGTCATTTTTCTGTGTCCTGCAGAAAGTCTGGTAGACTCTTCCATGAAGCAGGAACCCTGTAAGACTGAGTTCAGCAGTTACTTTTCTGTGAGTCCTGCATGTCCAGATTATATAACAACAGTCAAGCAGTACAGGCAAGAGCAGTTTCTTGCCCAAATGGCTAATCTTGCCATGTTGAAAGCAAACTCCATAGCAAGTTTCTTCGATGCCCATCTTCCTCTCAGACGTAATTGGTGGTGCCAGTAGCAGACATTTCTCATTGTCAAGAAAAACCCTAAACCATTTTAAATGCCATTTTCTGAAGATCTTTGAGAGGTTTGAAGATTGTCTATCTATCTCAAATATATTTCTGTATATCAAGAAAACCTAACTTACCTAACTATAAATTCTAAGTAACTATCTATAGTCTGTATTCAATTATGTATTACGTTTTAAAAGATCAGTGTAAGCACAATACTTAATCAAGAGGAGAAATATACACATCACAAAATTGACCTTGAATTTGTATCAATAAATGAAAAACAATACCCATACCATAATTCCCCTTTTTACCATTAAAAAGAGATTGGCTGTGATCATTAACCAATTATAAACAATCCCATTTAAATGAAAACAAAGATTTATAAACAAGATGGGAATTAGGACGTCGCTCATTCCAAACTGCTTCATGCTGGAAGGGGGTGCTGTTCATACCATGGGGATCATGACAAAACTCAGAAACCTGTATAAGTCCTTATTTTTCGGGGTCTGTGAAGCTCCATCATCTTAGCTGTCTCAATTGTTGGAACACCTGGTCCAATGCTTCCAGGGGTCTTGGTTCGTCAAACCACAGAAGCCTGGAAGGAATCCTCAGCTTTTCATTTTCTGTGGAAACATAAACTAAAACTCCTTTTCTGAGTAACATATCCTTATACTTAAATTTTGAAGTCAAGGCATTTTTAAAAGATAGAAGTTGGATTAATTCAGCAGCATTTATAAGCAAGTGTACTTCAGTAGCTGTTCCTTCCTTAGCAATCAAAAAACTGAAAAACACAATAGCGTACAGTATCCAGACTCTCTGTTTATTTTCCATCTTTATGTGGCTTATTTATCTATTATTACTTTATTTCTTTCACTTTTATTTATTTTTCTCTGAGACAGGGTTTCTCTTTGGAAATCTGCCTGCCTCTGCCTCTGCAGCAATTCCTACCAGCGTGCGCCACCACAGCCGGCTTCTCTATTTTCTTTCTCAATCTTACGTATATTTTAAACACACTGTAAACCTTTAGAGGTTTTGTTCATCCAAGTCTGACTTTACTGTAAATCTTTATTTTTTTTCTGGCCACATCCTTATCTGTAAAACCGCGGCTGTTTTAAACTGCCGTTTCTAAGATGGCGGGCGTAAGCGTGATTCCAACTTACCGCCTCAGTCCATGCTGACATCCAGCAAAAGCTGCCACTTCCAGCTGTACGTACACACCTTTCAATCGTTAGCAGTCTCTTAAAACAACCTTGCTGGTTTTTTGTTTTTTGGTTGTTTTTTTTTTTTTTTTTATGCCGAGTCAGGAAGACTCCAGTAAGTGAGCCGCGTGAATTTCGGCTTGTCGCTAGCAAAACACCTGAGAAAAATGCTGCTATCAAAAATCTGTGCTTCTCTCCATTCTTCTGTTTCTAAAATTCCTTTAAAGCTTTTGTCATTATACGTGGAAATTCAATCCCGCTCTGACACCATTCTGTAATGAGAAGCTTTTTCCTTGCGAGGAGCCTTCCCGCCAGCCTGGTTCCAGAGCCGCATCAGTCCCAAATAAACACACAGGAGGCTATATTAATTATAAAGATGTTGGCCTTGCTTGTTTCTTACTGGCTAGCTCTGACTTAAGTAATTACCCCATAATTGTTAATCTAAGTATGTCTCTTACCAGAGAATAGTTCCGGGCTTCCTACCCCATGGCGTTACATGTCGAACTCTCCTGTGTTTCTCCTTCCCAGAATCCTCCTGGACTCCTAGTCCCACCTATCTAGATTCCTATTGGCTCAACAGTGCTTTATTGACAAAAGACTTCCCCAACAAATATGTATATTATAAAAGCAATCTTTTAAATCCAAAACTATTGAAGGCCAGTAAATGTGGCTGTAAACCTCCCCCTGGCCAGTTAGTGTTTGGTAGCCTTGATGATATAAAAAAGATTTATCATCTTACGCTGTAATAGCTATAGGTGACAATTTAGTGAGGGAATGGGTATGTTTAAAGGCAACAAATGATCCATATGATACACAAATGCCTCTTTGGTCTAGATTCAATCACTGCAACATTTAGATTTTACTCAAGTTGCTTTGGACATACCAATTACAGTTCATGAGGTCAGGATGGAACTGGTAAAACTAGCTTTCCCATAGACTCTCCTAAGTCTTCATCAAAACCAAGAATTCAAGATTTGGTTGATGATTAAATTACTCACACCATGCTTTTGGGTCTTTTTCAGAAAACGGATGACATGTATCTAGAGGTGGCTCCAATAAGGGAGAGAGGGAGTTGTCACCTGAATAGACACTGGTGATGCTATTTTTACTTTTGATTTTCCCTGACAAGAAAAATCAGCATTTTTGCTTCTTTTACCACTTTTAAGGTTTGATCATAGTTTATATTCACTCCTTCATGAATAATATCCTCTTTATCTTTCTTAATCATTTTGGTAATAGCCCAAGTTAAAGAACAAGTGACCCAAAATTGAACAGGGTTTTTTTTCAATGTCCTTTTGGATTCTGTCTCATACTGCTTCATCTAAAATTCTTTCTTCTGGAAACCAGGAATTACAATCATAAACAATTTACAAGCAATTCAAGAGTTGTGGGTTTTTTTGTTTTTTTTTTTTTTTGGTTTTTCAAGACAGGGTTTCTCTGTGGCTTTGGAGGCTGTCCTGGAACTCGCTTGGTAGTCCAGGTTGGTCTCGAACTCACAGAGATCCACTTGCCTCTGCCTCCCGAGTGCTGGGATTAAAGGCGTGCGCCACCAACGCCCGGCTGAGTTGTGGTTTTAATAATTTAGAGTTTAATAATTGTCAAATTATTAAATGTTCACCACAAGGCAAAGCCTCCCTGCTTGCTGCTACCTTATTCTCACTCACCGCCTTTTTGTGGGTCTCCACTCTCTTATCTTGTAGTCTACTTCTGGTTCCTCTTCAAGCACCACTTTCCACCACTCTAAAGATGGTGGGACCTGGGAGAAAGGAGCCCAAAATTGTGGAAGACAAAAGTCTCATACAACAGCCAACTTTATTCAAAGTCCAAGACAATTTATATTCTGCAGGTTAAGAAAGGTCACATGAGGAAAAAAGGTCTCATGACTTCAAGCTGTATACAATGATAAAAACAAGTCACATGAGACACACATGTTTTTTCATACAGGCATATAAATGATAGTTTAAACAGTTAATGAATAACAACAGCAAGCAATAATGTGTAATCTGAAGTCAACTCACATCTATCTGCTACACCATGGAGGAGCACAAAAACACAACCCAAGAACAATGCCATGTTTTGAAGACTCTTGTCTTTTCTTGGATTGTTAACATAAGCATGTAGAATTCTCTTCAATGACCCCTTTCTGGAACCATATTCCAACAATACATCTAAATTTATTTTAATTTTAGGAAAAAACAAAACAATATATAAGTCTTTTAGAAATATGGAGCATACACATGCACAAATACATAAATATCTGTCTTTGAACCATTTGTATACCTGGTACCCAAGGAAGCATCAGATATCCAGGACAATGTATTAGAAGTAGTTCTGAGCTATCTGATGTTGATGCTAGGACTCAAACATGGGTATCCAACAGCAGCAGTACTACTGAGGCAAATCCCCAACTCCCAAATATGTCATTACTTGGAAGTGATGAAATTCCCTATTTGTTCACTGAAGGACTGTATGATTTCTAACCCTATGTGAATGGACTCTGCCAATTGCTTCTTGTTGTAATTGTTAACACAGTTCTCTAGGGGAGAAAGAAGAAAACAAAATAGTTACCTGAGTAGATGAGTTCAGATTACATTAGGGAAAGTTTCATAATGTGATATATTCTCCTTTTTATTTACATGCATATGTGTTTGTTTGTATGCATTTTGTATGTGTGTTAGATATTCTGGAATAGGACTTACAGTTGTGAACTTTCCTCTGGGTGCTGGGAATTGAAACTGTGTCACCTGAAACAATAGCCGGTATGTTTAACTGAGCCATCTGTTCACAACCCACTTTTATTTGGGGGGGGGGATTTTTGAGACAGGACATCTTAGTTAAAATTTTAGCAATGAAACACCATGAGGAAAAATCAAGACTGGGAGGAATGGGCTTATTCAGCCTAAAGTTCCATATTGCTGTTCATCATTGAAGGAAGTCAGGACAGAAACCTAAATGGGGCAGGAACCTAGACACAGGCGCTGACACAGGGTGCTGCTTACTGACTTGTTCCCTGTGGCTTTCTCAGCTGCTTTCTTATAGATCCCAGGACACTTCCCCATGAAGCATTAATTAAGAAAATGCCCTACAACAAGGTCTTATGGAGGCATTTTATCAACTTAGTTTCCCTCCATTCAGACAACTCTCGTTTGTGTGTGATGCTGACATAAGAGGAGCCAGTACAACTGACCACTTGTCATCTTAACACACACACATATCAGTACTGAGCCACACCCTTCCCTTTCCTTTTCATCCCCAAGACCTCATATTAAAAACATATGTGGCTTTAATAAAAGTCCTATGATCTTTACAAATTTAAACACATTAAAATTTTTCTTTAAAAATATCCAATCTCACTAAAAATCCAAAATCTCTTTTAAAAGTTCAAAGTCTTCCAATTATGGCTTTTTTAAAAAATCAAAATTAAATACCTCTCCCTTCAAGAGGGAAGGATAAGGGTAGACACATTCTGAAAAAAAGAAAAACAAACTCCAACAGTATAAATAACTCCATTACTAATGACTGGGACCCACTGACAATCTTCAGGGGCTCTCCAAAGGGCCTGAGTCTCTTCACCAGCACCTGCCTCTGCAGTACACACAACTTCTTGTCTAGGCTCTGGCTGGGTCCACTTCACCACTGCTGATGGTCTTGGTGGACACCCCATGGCACTGGTACCCCCAAAACGATGTTGTCTTTGCTTCCTGTGCAAAGTTTTACCTCTTTTATGAGGTTCATGGGACTTTTCTCTAGTATGTATTCTTTCATGATATTGAAGATGACTCTTACGAGCAAAAGCTTTACCACATTGATTGCATGCATAGGGTTTCACACCAGCATGACTTCTTTCATGACTGAGAAGATTACTGCGAGATGAAAAGGCTATACCACATTGATTACACTCATAGGGTCTCTCTCCAGTGTGACTTCTTTCATGCCTTTGAAGGTGACTGTTGTGTGCAAAGACTTTCCCACATTGACTACATTCATAGCGTTTCCCTCCAGAATGACTTCTTTCATGCCTTTGAAGGTGACTGTTATGTACAAAGGCTTTACCACACTGGTGACATTCAAAGGGTTTCTCAACAGCATGATTTCTTTCATGTCTTTGAAGACTACTGGGATATGCAAAGGTTTTACCACATTGACTACATTCATAGGGTTTCTCTCCAGTGTGACTTCTTTCATGAATTTTACGTTCACTGGGACGTGCAAAGGCTTTTCCACACTGATGACATTCATAGGGTTTCTTTCCAGTATGAATTTTGGGCTCTTGAAGATAATTGTGACATGCAAAATCTTTATCACCTTGATTATACTCATAGGGCTTCATTTTCAAATGTGTTCTTTGGTGTAATTTTAAAGAAGAATCAGAACTAAATGTTTTGTCATGGTGCTTACATT
This sequence comes from Mesocricetus auratus, assembly GCF_017639785.1. Taxonomy (NCBI): domain Eukaryota; kingdom Metazoa; phylum Chordata; class Mammalia; order Rodentia; family Cricetidae; genus Mesocricetus; species Mesocricetus auratus. Next base: position 104,079,159 of record NW_024429266.1, on the reverse strand, counting down.
TACAGGGTTCCTCTTCATTACGGTTTCTTTTGTGTGTTTGAAGATACCTGTGATGGTTTAAGCCTTTTGTATATGGCTCACATTTACAACATCCTTTTCCCATATGAGTTTTTTCACATCTTTGAAGAGAACTGGAAGAACTCACAGTTTTACCATATTGATCACACTCATAACATTTTCCTGTAGTGTCAGTCACATTACATGTGCAACATGAGCCAGGACAGACAGATGAATTTCCATATTCCTTGTACTCACAAGGCTCTTTTCCAACATGAGTTTGTGTTTGTTGAAGTATTCCCAGTGAAGTTGGAAATTCAATTAATTCTACACTTGTATCATGATCACTATGTCTTCTCACAGTGGGAACAACTACATATCTCCTATTTTTTCTGGGAGACACAGAGGAACATTGCTTCTTTCCACACCCCTTAGGATCACATGGCTTGTATCCACAGTGGCAGATCATGTACCTATTTAAGGAACAATAACAAACAAAAGGTTTTCACATTGCATTCACAGTTTAATTTTAAGATAGGTCTCTCCACCACAACACCCTTCTTGATTGTTACAAACTGATCCTCTCACTAAATTATGGTAAACCTATTCAAATATATGAGTAATATTAGCTTGACTACCAGACAATTTGCTAATAAAAGTTCTTGGACATACCCTAATTCTCTAATGAATGTGAATGCCTTTACAATACTTGAATGGAATGAAACTAAATGAATGTATAGTTCTATAACATGGATCTCAGGAGACTATGATTGATGTGGTGACGTCTGTTAAGGCATTATTCCCCTGTCTTGTTTCTTAGAAGACTGCCATGCAAACACAGGTCAGGTACCTGAAACTGAGGTACATAATGTTTTAAGAATTTAATAATTGGCCGGGCGGTGATGGCGCACGCCTTTAATCCCAGCACTCGGGAGGCAGAGGCAGGCGGATCTCTGTGAGTTCGAGGCCATCCTGGTCTACAAAGTGAGTTCCAGGACAGCATCCAAAGCCACAGAGAAACCCTGTCTCGAAAAACCAAAAAAAAAAAAAAAAAAAAAAAAAAAAAAGAATTTAATAATTGGTGCCCAGCTCGGACCCTCCTGAGGCCTGGGGTCTGCACACAGGGGAACCCGCCCTGGTGGCCCAGCCCATCCAGAGAATAGGTGAAGTCAAGGTGCTACTCTCATTTCCACCCATCGGAATATTGGACCTGCTTGTAAACACCAGAAGAGAATCTTGGATCTGTACCCACCAGGAGAGGGAAAGACACCACCAGCTCCCACTGGAAGAAGGAATGGGAAGACAACACTATAAGAACACAGTCAACAACAGAAAGATCAATGTGGCACCACCAGAGTCTAGCCCTACTATATACATACAATAAATGGGCTGAGAAAGAAATCAGAGAAACATCACCCTTTACAACAGCTACAAACAACATAAAATATCTTGGGGTAATGCTAACCAAACAAGGGAAAGACCTATATAACAAGAACTTTGAGTCTTTAAAGAAAAAAATTAAAGAAGATACCAGAAAATGGAAAGGTCTCCCATGTTCTTGGATTGGCAGGCTCAACATAGCAAAAATGGGCAATCTTGGCAAAAGCAATCTACAGAGTCAATGCAATCCCCATCAAAATCCCAACACAATTCGTCACTGTCCCTTCTTGAAAGGACAATACTAAAATTTATATGGAAAAACAAAAAACCCAGGATAGCCAAAACAATCCTGTACAATAAAGGAACTTCCAGAGGCATCACCATCCCTGACTTCAAGCTCTATTATAGATCTATAGCCACTCTAAACAGTTTGGTATTGCCACAAAAATAGACAAGTAGACCAATGGAATTGAATTGAAAACTCTGGCCAGGCATTGGTGGTGCACGCCTTTGATCCCAGCAATCAGGAGGCAGAGGCAGGCGGATCTCTGTGAGTTCAAGATCGGCCTGGTCTACAAGAGTGGGTTCCAGGACAGCCTCCAAAGCAATACAGAGAAATCCTGTCTCGAAAAACAAACAAAAAAAAAAAACAAAGAAAGAAAACTCTGATGTTAACCCACAGACCTATGAACACCAGATTTTTGACAAAGAAGCTAAAGTTATACAATGGAAAAAAGAAAGCATCTTCAACAAATGGTGCTGGCATAACTGGTTATTGGCCTGTAGACGACTACAGATAGATTCATATCTATCACCATGACAAAACTTAAGTCCAAATGGATCAAAGACCTCAACATAAATCCAGCCACACTGAACCTCTTAGATGAGAAAGTGGGAGGTACCCTTGAACAAATTGGTACAAGAGACAGCTTCCTAAACATAACACCAGAAGCACAGACACTGAGATTGACAATTAATAATTGTCCTTCAATTTTGGGGACCTCCTGAAACTGGGAAGCTTCTGTAAGGCAAAGGACACAGTCAACAAGACAAAAAGGCAGCCCACAGAATGGGAAAAGAAATTCACCAATGCCACATCTGACAAAGGACTGATTTCCAAAATTCACAAAGAACTCAAGAAGCAAGTCTCCAAAACACCAAAGGATGCAATTAAAAAGTGGGATAGAGAACTAAATAGAGAATTCTCAATAGAGGAATCTAAAATGGCTGAAAGACACTTAAGAAAATGCTCAACATTCTTAGCCATCAGGGAAATGAAAATCAAAACAACTCTGAGATATCATCATATTCCTGTCAGGATGGTTAAAATCAAAAACACTAATGACAGTTTATACTGGAGAGGATGTGGAGAAAGGGAACACTCCTCCACTGCTAGTGGGAGTTCAAACTCATACAGCCACTTTGGAAATCAGTATGGAGATTCCTCAGGAAAATGGGAATCACAAGATCCAGCAACTCCACCCTTAGGAATATACCCAAAAGTTGTACATTCATGCAACAAGGACGTCTGCTCAACTATGCTCATAGTAGCATTATTTGTAATAGCCAGAACAAACATGGTATGTACTCACTCATATATGGATTTTACACATAGAGCAAAGGTTTACCAGCCTACAGTCCACACCATCAGAGAAGTTAGGAAACAAGGAGGACCCTAAGAGAGATATACATGGCCCCCTGGAGAAGGGGAAAGGGACAAGATCTCCTGAGCTAATTGGGAGCATGGGGGGAGGGGAGAGAGAGTTATGAGAAAGAGAAGGGGAGAAGAGGAGGGGAGAGGAGGACAAGAGGGAGCAGGAAGGTTGAGCCGGGAGAAGAACAGAGGAGAACAAGAAAAGAAATACCATAATAGAGGGAGCATTATAGGTTTAAAGAGGAATCTGGCACTGGCACGAGGGAATCTCCAGAGATATGCAAAGATGACCCCAACTAAGAATCTAAGCAATAGTGGAAAGGCTACCTTAAATGCCCTTCCCTGATAATGATATTGATGACAGCCTTATATGCCATCCTAGAGCCTTCATCCAGTAGCTGATGGAAGCAGAAGGAGACACCCACAGCTAAACACTGAGCTGGACTATGGAATCCAGTTGCAGAGAGGGAGGAGTGATGAACAAAGGGGTCAAGACCAGGCTAACGAAACCCAGAGAAACAGCTGACCTGAACAAGGGTGAGCTCATGAACCCCAGACTATATCTGGGAAACCAGCATAGGACCGATCTAGACCCCCTGAATGTGGGTGTCAGTTAGGAGGTCTGGGCAATCTATGGGCCTCTGGTAGTGGATCAGTATTTATGCCTAGCACACGAGTGGATTCTGGGATCCCACTCCACATAGAGGGATGCCCTCTCAGCCTAGACACACAGGGGAGGGCCTAGGCCCTGCTCCAAATGATATGACAGACTTTGAAGATCCACCATGGAAGGCCTCACCCTCCCTGGGGCACAGAAAGGGGATGGGATAGGGGGCTGGTGGGGGGCAGGGGAGGAGGGAAAGGAGAGGGAACTGGGATTGACATGTAAAACAAGATTGCTTCTAATTTAAATTAAAAAAAGGAAAAAGACAATTTAATAATTGTTACAAAGCTGTGATTACTGACACTGTTGCTTTTCATTATATATCAGGGCATATTAAAATTTCTTCAGAGGCACAAATCTATCACCTTACACAAGAAATTTACCTTCCATGTCTTCTAGAACTTTGACAATGTTCTTCAATATTTGGATCTTCCCACTTGTAGCCTAAAATGTATTACAGAAAGGTATATTATTGGAAATTATGAAAATCTGAGTTATTATCTTCAGTGAACTTTGGAACCAGGCCTTACTTATTTACCACATTCTTCTTTTTTAACAGTCGAAAACACAATGAAACACCAGTCCCTTAAGTTACAAAGTGACAGAAAGCTCACATTCTTACCTATAGAAACGAGGTTCTCACAGGTCTCCAGCATCACATCTTTGTAGAGACTCCTCTGGGAAGGATCCAGCAAAGCCCACTCTTCATGAGTGAAGTTCACATGCACATCCTCATAGGTCACTGCGTCCTAAAGTATCCCATAGTATACATAAGAGAAATGGTGAGACTGACTGCATTGAAAATGCACACTTCATTGGGAATATATTTACATGATTCTGTGTGCTCCACAAATTTATTTGACAGCACAGAATTTCAAATGCACTCACCCAGTCATTTTAGAATGAAACAGAAAAGGAGGACAGTGACTCATGAAGAGCCCTCTGAATAGTGTATGGCCCTGCAAAACAAGTGCTGACTTACACGAATAGAGCATTAGTACTGCATGAACATCAGCAACCGTATCAAAACTACTGACATCAAAAAATGTTCAACAAGATGGGCATGGTGGTGCACACCTTTAATCCTAAAATTCAGGAGGCAGAAACAAGTAAATCTCTGTGATTTTCAGGCCAGCCTGGTCGATGTATCAATTTCCAGGACAGCCAAAGGTACACATTGAAATCCTGTCTCAAACAGAGAAAAAAAGAGAGCCCTCAGGGGCTCACTCTAAATTTCGTCAATGAGTTAAAAATCCTCTCAAGATATGTACTTGTCTTTCAGAAAACAGGAATTTAAACTCTAAGGCTAATATGATATTCTTAACAAGGAATGCACTTTTAATGTTATTGCCTGACAAATTAAAGCGTTCTTTAAAAATTAGTGACAAAAGGCTTATGTTAAAAAATAAATTAATTAATTAAAAATAAACAAACCAGCAGAGTATGATGAAGATGGGTGAACAGTTAAAATCACCTGTGGCTTTTGCAGAGGACCTGCATCAATACCCAGCTCTCACTTGGAGCTCCCAACAATTTGTAATTCCAGTTCAAGAGAATCCAGTGCTCTCTGATGACGTCAGAAAATACCAGGCACACACAGTACACATGCATATTTATAAGTAACAGACTCATGCACACATTTCAAAAGTTAAAAAATAAAACATGCATAAAGATATGAAGAATGTTATATATCTGCAATGCAATGACTCAGGAGAGCATTATTAATGCCATAGATGCACGCCATCCTAGTGGGAAAAAAATGATAATTTCTGCAAAAGTTTGAAACAAGTGGGTAAAGCTCAGTACTAGAGCAAATGCTTCACATGCACCAAGACTTCATTCCATCAGCCAAAAGTATAAAAATTAAAGCATCAGGGCAGAAAAATGTCTTAGCAAGGAAACCTATTACTTCGGTTTTACTTTACATTATTTAGGGACAACGTCTGTTATGATTGTTATGTCGTGGCGGCATGAGAAGGACAGGGGCTGCTCAGTTTCAACCACAGAAAGAAGACAAGTGTGCTCAGGGTAGAAACACTCAGCAGCCACCCCAGAAACTAATGTACTCCAAAAAAGACCATTATCCTAGAGGCGCCCTATGAAAACCCCAGACCATAAACAAAAGTCTCAACCGCATCTTTGTACTCGAGAGATTTTTCATTCAACCCACATTTTGACACAGGCCATGAGAGGTTCACACTCGACCCATAAGGCAAAATGCAATTAGTCTAGTAACAAAGAGGCCATACTCTGAACAGAGCCAACCCTGCTAGAATACACAAAGTCTCTTCTCACACTGAAGGCGATCTCTTGACAGTGTTACCTTGTGAAATAAAAAAAACAAATTATGTCTACACAACACACAAAGTACAGAATACACATTTCCTTTTCAAGAAAGTGAGGAAAGATTCAACCAAGGCAAGACTGAAACCCTGCTGGGCAAACACTAAATCCTGCAGCTAGGATTTCCGTTTCAAGGGGTTTGGATGGCTCTTTCTCAAACCTTTCACGCACCCCTCTGGCTGCTTCCACTCCTTCAAGCAGCTATTCACGGCAGGTGTCTCAAGGCTGGGAAATCTCCACACCTGGTGGTTTCAAAATGAAGCCCAGGCCTCATTTTCACAACTTCACACAATGAACTACCAGTCTCCTCACCAGGGCTATCCTCTGCAAACAGGTAGCTACAGCAGTGTTGGACTGAAATTACAGAAGAATGCATGCCATTTAAACTGTGCATCTTTCTTCTTTCAAGGAAATGAGAAGCCGGGCGTTGGTGGCGCACGCCTTTAATCCCAGCACTCGGGAGGCAGAGGCAGGCGGATCTCTGTGAGTTCGAGACCAGCCTGGACTACCGAGCGAGTTCCAGGACAGCCTCCAAAACGATACAGAGAAACCCTGTCTCGAAAAACCAAAAAAAAAAAAAAAAAAAAAAAAAAAGGAAATGAGACACATGGCTTCTAGCTTTTGATTGACCCTAACCCCACCAGAACAGATCACCAAAAGTTGTATATGAAGCTGCTTTCTGGGACTAGGAATCTTGTACCTTTTTTCCTGCCCTATTTAAATGCTTGACCAGCCGGGCGGTGGTGGCGCACGCCTTTAATCCCAGCACTCGGGAGACAGAGGCAGGCGGATCTCTGTGAGTTCAAGGCCGGGCTGGACCGATAGCCTCCGAAACAATACAGAGAAACCCTGTCTCGTAAAAACAAAAAAATAAATGCTTGACCAGGTGGGAAGGACCCTTGCAACACCTCTTCCATGTTTCCAAAGAGGAGCAGGTGCTTTCTCTTTATTGGCACTAACCTCCCTCATCATTACAGCCTCTGCTTCAGCACATGACTGCCCTCCAATACTACCTCGCTGTTTCTCTTGCCAAACCACACAGGTTTCATTTATTTCTGACCCTACTGTTGCTTTTGTCCTCTATGGATCTTCATGAGTCATCAGTGATAACCAAGCCGCAGACTAAATTCTCTGTCAAGACAGTTCATAGTTCATGACTCTTTAACTTAGCCTTACTCATTTTCACAGGACTCGGGATGAATATATGCGGACGATATGCCAAAATATTACACAAAACATCTATTTTAGTTACTGTGAAGAAACACTATGACCAAGGTGACTACTATAATGCAAGGTGATTAATTTGGGGCTTAAACCCAGAGGATTAGACCATTATCATCATGAATGGCAGCATCAAGAAAGACATGCATGGGGCTGAGACTAATATCCTGCTAGAGACAGGCAAACAGAAAGAAACACTTGTCTTAGCCTGGGTTTTTGTAACTTCAAAACCCATCTATAGTGACACCTTAACAAACAAGACACACCCGCCCCCACCAAGGACATACCTCCTAACTGTACACAATTAGTTCTACTAACTGGGGACCAAGCATTGAAAGACAGGAGCTTGAGGGTCTCGAGCAAATATAAACAATGAAATAAATATCACATTAAGTAGCAAGAGCTCTAAAGGAAAAGAGTGAAAAAAACTGAGGGAAAACAAAGGAGAAAGAGATGAAGAGGGAGGGAGAGAGGGAGGAAGGGAGGGGAGAGAGAGAGAGAGAGAGAGAGAGAGAAACAACAGGAAGAAAATAGTTACCCCAGAGGAGTCAGTGCTTGTTGGGGGTTACAGGCGTCATCAGTATAACCTTCCCTACATTATCTAAAGCAAGATTAAACAATACAAGACCTGCAAACTTAGATTTAAGTCCCTATCTTTTCTGTGGGTGCAGAGAATCATCCCCTGCCCCCCTCCTTACCCAGCTCTCACAGAGAGCCTGGGTCTGGTGGAAGCAGTGAAGGGGATGTCTTGGTGTCTTAAGTGTGACTGTTGTAGATGATGCCATCTGGAAGGTACATTTCCAACTGGTAGAATTGCCTCACAAGGCTAAGGTTTTAAATTCATTTTCACTATTTTAGCAAGTTGGATTCTGAAGGTCTTAAATGCCAGCCAACATGAAGAGTCACAGATCCCTCTGAGCATGGCCCAGACCATACTCTACTGGGATAAAACGCAGCTGAGCAACATTTTTGTACGTGGGGACTGAGTAGAAGGTGAGACACATGGGGGACGATGCTTGGCTTTCACAGTACAATCTGTGTGATAAGAAAATGGATCGACTCAGCTGTCTCTGATGGAGGCCACAGAACTCTTTCCTCTATTCCTTTTTTGTGTGGGGCCTACCTGCCTAAGCTATAGGTTCCATCTCCTTCTAAATTCATGGTAATCTTATTAAAATGTCTTTTTAAATAAATTGTTTAACAGTGCACATTTAAACTTTGAGAACTGTGGGTCCCACAGGGACTGTGTCTGATGGAGGATGGGGAAGCGTTAGCAGGGAGTTGGGTCAACCTTGACAAGAAAGCAACCTTGCCTGGGGGCTGGAGAGATGGCTCAGAGGTTAAGAGCACTGACTGCTCTTCCGCAGGTCCTGAGTTCAATTCCCAGCAACCACATGGTGGCTCACAACCATCTATGATTCAACTGGTGTCCTCTTCTGGCCTGTAGGCAGAACACTGTATATGTAATAAATAAATGTTTAAAAAAAAAAAAGAAAGCAACCTTGTGGTTTGCTGCTACCTTGGCTATTGTATCAATACTATATTACAAAACTTCAGAATTTGAACTATAGATTCAACAAAAGTCCAATAAAAAAGCCTAATAATATTGCTATCAACCACAGAAAACTGATGGCAAAAGGTCATCGTGAATGAAAAAATGATCAACATAATATTGTATATATACCACACCAGTGACATCACCCAACTTCAAAATTTCAAACACAACTGCCATAAAGACTGTGCCATCTGGGAAAGAATAAAGAGATCAACAGAACATTAGAGCAAATGGACATAGGTACATAATTAAAATATAGTGTTGACCAATGAGACTAGAAAACTCAGTAAGTATGGACTTACTAACACATGTGACTAGAACACGTTGCATTTATATGCAAATATATTAACAACACAGACCTCAAGATCTGTACAAAATTAACTCAAGGGATCTTGCACACACATGTCAACTTGTCAACTGGCAAGTACAGAACTGTGAGAAGATCCTAGTAACTAGGGCTCTGCTAGTTAGCAAATCTGCCTTCCATTCCGACGGTTAAAGCAGATGTGTGCTCACTGCATGGTGAGGTCAACAATAATCGTGTTTCCACACAAGGGTTCCTGTTCCCCAAGCTCATGAAGGAAGGCAGGACAGGAACTCAAGCACATTAGTAACCTGGAGGCAGGAGCTGATGCAGAGGCCATGGAGGGTGCTGCTTACTGGCTTGTTCCCCATGGCTTGCTCAGCTGCTTTCTTATAGAACCCAGGACCACCAGACTAAAGATGACACCATCCACAATGGGCTGGGCACTTCCCAATCAATCACTAATGAAGAAAATGCTCTACAGGCTTGCATACAGCTAGATCTTATGGATTGAGGCTCCCTCCTCTCAGATGAATCTAGTTGTGCCAAATGGACAGAAAACTATCTATCACACCTAACTGTCTATCACACTGATGACTCACCTTGACTGGATTAAACGGAAACCTGGATGAGTGACCCCCGAAGTGGGGGAGAACAGAAAGATGCTGCCATAGCTAATGTTCTGCTGGATTTAACTCCTGGGGCTAGAGGAATGTAAATGCATTCGTACATCCGTTTGACTAGAAAATCTTTACCTCAACTCTTCAGGAGACTTGTAAACATTATATGAAGCTCACTAGGTGGTACAGCCTACAATCCCAGTATCCAGACTAGTATGGGCTACATAGGAGATCAGGATCAGCAAAGAGGAATTCTGTCTCAAGCAAGATGTTTTCCTGAAGTGCTAGGATGGGGGAACCCAGAGCTTTCATATACTTGGACAGGTGTTCTACCCCTGACCTGCATCCCCAGCGCCCTGTTTCCCATGCTTGGTGACTTAAGTGTCGCACACATGTGGTGGTCAGAGAACACTGGGGATGTTCCCACTCCTGGGGATGAACTCAAGTCATCAGGCTCAGAAGCAAGCGCCTTAACCACCTATAGGTATTGTTTTGTTGTGAGCTAGGACATCGTTTGACGTTCTGCTGTGGAGACAAGGTTTCCCTATGTAGACCTGACTGGTCTGGAACGCTATGCAAACACTAGGTTAAACTTGCTGCCCATCCTTCTGCCCCTCTGACCTGAGTCCTGGTATTACACCATGCACAATTGCATACAACTTCTTTTGTTGTGGGAGAACACTGTCTCAGTAGTGTTCAGGTTAACTTCAAGTTCAATAAATAGATGAAGTTCGCCTTGCATTTTTTCCATACCAAAGTACACTCTCCAGATCGTGACATTTTAATAGCAATCACTAAAGCTGGGCACAGTGATATGAACTTTTAGTATTAGCACTGGGGAGGCAGAGACGAACCTGCTCTAAATAGTAAGTACTAGGCAAGTGACCTAGAGTAAGACCCTTCCAGAAAGAAAAAAAAAAAAAAACGGATACCTTTTAGGCTTGATTGTTTCTCAAATATTTAATTACATTTATTTGTCATGCACGTGCAGATGTGCCCTTCTACACATGGGTCGTAATGTAGGGGAGTCTGTCACTCACGTTGGGCACAAGTCATTACCTGGCTGTATCAAAAAAGACCACAATGGCTGTCGGTCAGTAAAGGGCATGGAGAAGAACCACTCCAGGGATGGTTTCAGGGGACAGCATCTGCTTCACTGCAGTGAGCAACTGCTTCTATGTGGAAGCCTACCAACTAGGATTGGTTAGCACAATCACTTGGATTGAAAGGTTAGGCAGGGATAGTGGGGAAGAGTACTAAACAACACTACTGAAAAGGGGGTCATTTCAGGGTCAGATAAAAATCTGACACAAGGAAACCTTCCAGAAACCAACAAGGATGACCCCAGCCTAGTAGTAGTGGGTATGTAGACTGAAGTAGTCATCTCCTATGACCAGACTGGTGCCTAGGCAAACTTTCAGAGAGGTGACATCCAGCAAGTGATGGAGACAGATGCAGCCCAGAGCCAAACCTCAGGCGGAGTTTGGGGAATCCTGCAGAAGAGGGAGAAAGATTGTAGGAACCAGAGGGGTCGAGGACACCACAAGAAAACTCACAGAATCACTCATCTGAGCTCATAGGGGCTCACAGAGACTAAACCGACAACCAGGGAACCTGCACAGGACAGACCTAAGCACTCTGCACATATGTGACAGTTGTGTGGCTTGGTCATCTTCTGGGACTCCTAAAAGCAGGAACTGGAGCTATTTTCAACTCTTTTACTGGCTTTTGGGACCCTACTCCTCATACTGGGTGGCCTTGCTTAGCCTTAATACATGGGAGGTGTTTAGTCTTACTGCAACTTAATATGCCATGTTTTGCTGGTACTCATGGAAGACATGCCCTTTTCTAAACAGAAATTAGGGAGAAGGGTAGACACAGAGGGCGGGTGGGAAGGATGACTGGAAAGAGAGGAGGGAGGGGAAACCGTGGCCTAGATGTAAAATAAGTAAATAAAAGAAATGTGAGCACTCATATATCCAGCAGGTCTCTGTGTAGAATTTACAGCAGGTCTCTGTGTAGAAGCAGCTCATGAAAGGAGGTGTGAAGAGTGCAGACACCTCAGCACGCAGCCACTGGCTATGCACACTTCTTTATATCTCCATGTTCTGACGTTAGAGAATAGTCAGTACATGGTGGGCCACACTTGTCACTAACAAGTGCAGTGTGGGGTGACCTGACCGCCACAGTGTGCCTGTGTTTGTGCCTACAGTTGCCCTATATAGCAATTTGCTTTCCTGAGAGCAGAGCCTCGTGATGAATGACCAGAATATGCCAACAAATATTACTACAACCAAAGAGATAATGGCAGAGGTCAAGGGAAACCAGTGCCACTGACAACTAAGCTGGTGACAGCTCCCTCACCGGAAATTCCTTTAAATACCTATCCCCGTTTACTGAAAATGACCCTGAAATATGAGATGAGGAATTTGACAATCTGTCTAATCTTAATTTCCCTCCATTTCCTGATGAGGACTTACAAGAACCCCTGAAAATGCTAACTTTACAATATACGCAAGCTAGGGTTAAGGCAGGAAAAAAAATTCATTTACCAATTCTTTCTCAGCCTCATGAGCTATTAGCAGTATATCCAGTGCTATATCTGCAAAACCAAAATGTCTAATACTTAATTATGCACTAACCTATCTATTTACAACTCTAGAAGGAAGTCCTTGTACAGTATCTTGAGAGAGAAAAAAAAGAACTAGAATTATTTGAATCCAGACTAAAATAGGTTATTCATTTCTACATGAACTTACAAAATAGGTGGAATAACATGCTAATGGTGATTATACAATGTCTGGACAGATACTGACAGCTCATGGATGGTCCCAAGGACTTGTAAACAATTAATAAAAAAGACCAGGAAGCAGAAGGTTGCTGAGAGTGGCTTTCCCTTCCCAAAAGACCTTTCTGGAATCAAATATCTTCACATTCCAGCCCGCTGAATATCTGGCAATTTCAAAGCATAAGCTTATGTTTGTTTATAGCATCTTACTTGTGAACATAAAGACATCCGTAACAACCATGACCAAGAATTCTATGGTGACTCCTGCTTTTTTTTGAGGGAAGCACTGAAATGAATGCAGTTTGGCTGCCAACTTGTCATTATTAGAAAAGTTAAGTAAGACCATCTTCCCACGATACAGGCTCACCAGCTTGAGAAACCCACAGTGCCTGCAGAGAAGGCTCAGCTGTCAAGACTGAGGCCCTGTGCTGGTTCCCAACACCCAGGATGGTTGGTTCACAAGCCTATAACTCCAATAGAGCTGACCCTTCTCTGGCCTCTGGGAGAACTCACTAGGCAAGCATATGCAATCACGCAGATATACACAAACGAAAAAGAGAAAACAAATGAACTCTAACAGAAATTGAGATAAAATCTACGGGGAAAATCCAGACACCATTAAAAAGAAGCATGCTGGGAAGACAGAGTATTTGCCAGGTCTAGAAGGGAACTGTGTTTCTTTTTTTTTTTTTTTTTTTTTTTTTTTTTTGGTTTTTCGAGACAGGGTTTCTCTGTGGCTTTGGAGGCTGTCCTGGAACTCACTTTGTAGACCAGGCTGGCCTCGAACTCACAGAGATCCGCCTGCCTCTGCCTCCCGAGTGCTGGGATTAAAGGCGTGCGCCACCAACGCCCGGCGGGAACTGTGTTTCTTATGAACATATCAGCTTATGATATTTTAGAGAATTATAAGTGTGGCCAGATACGGTGGCTTATGATTTAATCCTAACCCTTGGGAGGCACAGAGGCACATGAATCTGTGACTTCAAGGCCAACTAGAACTACACAGCAAAAACGAAAAATTATATATAAGGAATTAGTCTCAAAAATGAAAAATTATACATAAGGAATGGAGATGACAAAGTCTTTGTTCTAGGGCGAATACTCCCTTGAATGTAATTTTTGAAGACTGCTAGTGTATCCTGTGAACTTATTTTTCTCATATAAATAATCCTCAATTATTTGAATGTCTTCATATTGATAAAAGAATCAACTTTTAAATGTTTGAGAAAGTAAATCTCTTGTTTTAAAATCACAGAGATTTAATACTTGGATTTCAGGCTGGAGAGAAGGTTCAGCTGTTAAGAGCAAATACTGTTTGCAGGTAACGCAAATTTAAATCCACGCCTACATCAGGCAGAGAGAACCTGACTCAAAACAAAGCACACAGACACTTTCTTTGAGGTTTTTAAGATGGACACTCACTAGGCAGCACTAGCTGGCCTACAGCTTTCTAGGTTGTTTTGGAAAGAATAAAAAGACCAAGAGACCCTACGCGAACACTCGGGACTAAGTCACAACAGCGCAGTGGATTCTGACACCCGAGGCCGGGAGCCCGGGCAAATGCGTTCCCGACACGGACTCTGCGCCCGGCACCGAGTCCACGCATGCGCTCCTGAGCTGAGGGCTCGGCGCCCAGGGCACAGCGTCCGGGAGACGCTGGGGACGGTAGCGCGCTGCGTGGTGACGTCACGTGCGGCCCGACCGCGCACGGCCCCCACGCCCCGTCCCGCGCGGTTCCGCCGCGGACGAAGACGATCAGAGGCCTCGGGACCGCCGGCGGCGTGGACGGCGGGGCTCACGTGACCGCAGGCCCGGGAGGCCCCGCAGCGGCTCCGCGGCCCCTCCCCGCGTGCGCACGGCGGCCCTCGCTCACCATGGCGGCTCCGCGCTCGCCCCGCGCTCCTCACAGCTCCCGGCGGCGGCTCACAGCGCGGCCCGCGGAACGCGAGCGGCTGCCCGGGTCCAGGGCGGGCGAACTGCGGCATGGCGGACCGGAAGTGCCCGCCCCGCTCTGACTGACGGTGCGATGGCGGGCGCTGATTGGCCGGTGTGGCCTGAGTGACGGGCGCAGCTCCCTCAGGGACGCAGCTCCGCGGTTCCTTCCCCGCCTTCGTCCGAGGCTCAGAGCTGCCCGGGCCAGAGAGCGCGCGTGGCTGCAGAACTAAGATCCCCGTGTGTGCGGAGTCAACACCGTCCTCGTGTCCAGAGTTCCTTCTGAAAGTCAAGGCAGTGTCTTGAATTCTTGTAAAATCAAAACACAGTTCGTGTGTGGCCAACACACAGTGGCCCAGAACACACGTTTCCCCTTCACAGAGTAAAGAAAGATTGGAGCGAGACCAAGTCTCTGTGTGTGTGTGTCTCTCTCTGTCTCTCTCTGTCTCTCTGTGTGTGTGTGTGTGTGTGTCTCGCTCTCGCGCGCGCGCGCTCTGTTCTCTCTGTCTCTCACTGTCTCTCTGCTGTGTGTGTGTGTGTGTGGCTCTCTCGCGTGCTCTCTTCCTCTCTGTCTCTCACTCTCTGTCTTTCTCTCTCTCTCTGTCTCTCTCACTCGCTCCAGCTTTCCATGGCAGGTGTATCTAAGCTGGGGCATCTCAACATGTTATGGTCTCAAAACGCACCTCAGGCTTCATCACGGATTCGTGCAGTGAGCTCTCCCGGGCTCCTTACTTGGGATTGGACTCTTCCAAAGAGTTGACTGGAACACTGGTGAGCTGAAGCACAGAGGACAAATCCATGACGTTTAAATGTTGCATCTTTCTTCTTTCAAACAGCGAGTAGCTCATAAATGGTACCACCACACAGGGTTCTAGCTTTGAATGCAGATTCTGAAAGAAGTTGGATTTGGGGACTTGTAGTCACCCTCCTTTTCTTTCCATACTTAAATGCTTGGCTGGGTGGACAGTTCCCTTACGACAACTTTTCCTTACTCCCAAAGAAGAGCGGGTACCCGAGCCTCCCTGATAATTACTGCCTCCGTTTCAGCACATGACTGCCCTCTGGAACTACCTACTACTGTTTTTCTTTCAAACCACGCAGGTTTCATTAGCCTCTATCCCCAATTGTTGCTCTTTTTCACCATGGGCCTGCACTAGTCACCAGCAATAACTGTACCACGGACTAGGTTTGGCCAAGACATTCCATTGCTCTTTAATTCAGCCTTACTTAACAGGACATGGGCCCAATACACCGAAATATTACACAGATGACTTAGTGACTTTTCTATTGCTGTGAAGAAAAAAGGCCAACGTGACTTTTATGCTTAAGGTTTCTAATTTGAGGTTTGATTACAGGAGAGAGGATTAGTCCACTATCATCATGAATGGCTGGATCTTGGTGGACAGGCATAACACTGAGTCTTACATATAGATACACAGACAGGAGACAGAAAAAAAGAACACTTGTTTTGGTATGGGATGTTGAAAACTCAAGTCTCACCTGCAGTGACACCCTAACTAACAAGGACACACCTACTCAGACAAGGGCGTACAGCATAATGGTGAGCACGATCATGAAAGGAATGCAACCTAAGTAGAGCTCTAGAGGAAAAGACAGACAGACCAAAGGAAGCATGTATCTCCCAGAAACAGTGTGGATATAGTCCCTCTGGCTGGACATTAAGCTTCCTATAAATATAACCCTCTCTATCCCATCCAAGAAGAAATTAAACATGTGAGGCCTCCAAGCTTGGATTTAAGTATCTACCATTTCTCTGAGTGCATTATCCCTCGTTTTCCTCCCTACCCAGTTCCCTCAGAAAACCTTGGAAACCCTGCACTATGTCTAGTGAAGAAATGATTGCTATCTCTTGGTGTGGTGTGGTTAAGTGTGACTGTTGCAGATAAAGACATCTGGGAAGAATTGCCTCACACGGCTACTAAAGTTTTCATTTTCATTTAACTATTTTAACAAGTTCAAATCTAAAGGCATGATGATTTGTTTGATAATAGATTGCTGTAGGCTCATGATGGGCAGCACATGTAGACTGATAACTCTGTGGCCCATTTTCAAAGGCTCAGCTTCCTCTAAGGTGAAAGAGCAGCGCAGCCCAAAGAAGTTGTCTGAAGATGATGGTTCAACCTTGTCAGACATCTCCAACATGTCTTCTGCACTTCACCCATGGGGAAAAACCGAAGGCTGCAAACAGCATCACACTCTGCCACTGGTCGGTGAAGTGCCACCAGGTCCTGGGTCATGTAGTCCACGTGGTAGAGCTGCCTACAAAGCTCCTGAACCTTCTCCTGTTCCAGGTCACATACAATGATAGCACCTTTCCAGAGAAACAAACCCAAGTGGGGAATATGCTGTCTCCAGAAGTCAAACAGGCCCAGTAAATGTATCCTTCACCTTAGATAGAATATCCCTGCGTGATCACACCAGTGAACTCCTGAGAATTTCACAGAGGTAGAGGGTCCTTGAATTTTGGTTGGATTTATGTCCCATCCTCTGGTTCATATATGTGTTACCAACAAGTTCCATGTGACTACTACTTCCTGTTCCATTCAATATAACATCATCAATATAGTGCAGTGGATGGTGTGTAAATTATATAGACTCACCAACCTCAGTATAAATGATAAGTGGAGTTTTATTAGGCAAAGGACTTATGCATAAAACAGTAGATGACTGTCATGGTGTTCTTGCTCCAAGGATGTAGACCCTGCCTCCCTGATGCTCTCTTCAGGGACCTCCCCCAATCTCTGTTCCTCTCCCTTTATCCAGTCATGTCCACACCTGACCAAAAGGCGTAGTCGCTGTTACAGGTTCACAGGCAAGTATATCACTACACACAACATGATATTTTGGGGAAGAGACACACAATCAAGGTCTCTTCTAGGGAAGTGAGCCTCTAACAGAGGTGCAGTCAGGTGCTGTGCTTCAGAAAAAGTCTAAAGGTTAGAAACACCAAAGTCATGTTTCAAAGACCTGTGTTACAGGTGTTTCATCATTTTATAAGTCATGAGTCTGAAGTGGCCAGCAGTTTGGTTCTTGAAAGATCTATGAATCATGTTCAGTTACTTGGACGAGTAGTTCAGGACCCTGTCATGAGACAGGTGGAAGGAAAAAACCCAGTCACGATATTTTCATTGGCAACAAACGAGATGTGGTGATCAGGAGACAGTGAGGTGTGCAAATGGGTGACGTCAGTCAAAAGACAATGTGTCACAGAATATCAGTGTTTCAACCGGGCCTCAGAGATGTGGCATATCAGTGTGTGAAAAGGGGGGCTCGCATACTTGTGGAAGGGAAAGTTGACTATGGTGAAAAATGGATAAAAATAACATGAGGCATCAACAACAATCATAGTTGATAACATTGTATTTTTGAGTGACCAGATGAAAGAAAAGGCATAGAATGGATGATTCTTCTTCGATCATTGTTTGGCACAGCCTCCTTCCCAAATCATGTATAGTCTATATATGTATATGATATATATGTATATGTATATAGTCTATATATGTATAGCTAAAGATTAAAAAGTTTTATGTAAAAAGATCCCTTCTAACTAAGTTATGACAGATTGTAGAGGTAACATATTGTTGTAGTAAAACTTCAAAGCTGGCCTTTCCAGCTCAAAGCAAATTGCTTCTTGTCCTTACGAACAGACACTGAGAAAAATGCCCTTGATGGATCAATAGCTATATGCCACGTACCGAGAGATGTGTTCATCCGTCAAGTAAGGACACCACATTTGATAATGCAGATGTATTTCCAGTCACTACATGATTGAGTTTTTGATGGTCAGTTATCATTCACCACAATCCAACTGGCTTCAGTGCTGATCAGATAGAAGAGTTAAAGGGAGATGTGTGGGAACCACCACCCTGAATCTTGCAAGTCCTCCGTGATGGAACTAATTTCTGCAATGCCTCCAGGGATACAATACCTTGGCAGAGGCAACTCTAAAAGCTCTATTTGCCTTTCCGACCTTAATAGCTGTTAGCAACCAGGCGCACCTTGGCCCTGCCCTTTGGGGTACTGGCAGACTGTGTCACCCCTGCACCCATTCCAGGCAGTACCCTGACTCTACACAGGCACAAAAGGTTCCTTTAAGAGATAGCTCCTCCCATTTCTGCTCTCTGAAGAGGCAGGCAGGTATTTGACCCCTCTCTCCATTTCTCCCTTTCTGTATCTTCCCCTCTCTCTCTTCCCTTCCTCCAATAAAACTTCCCAGGTAAGCTCTGTCTGCATTTCGTGTTTTCAATCGCCTGCTGTGGTTTGGACTAACCAACCAAGGTCTATGTCCGCCACATCGTAACAATAGCCCTGACTTGACAATGTCATAATTCTGCAATTTCCGTGTGTGTGTGTGTGTGTGTGTGTGTGTGTGTGTGTGTGTGTGTGTGTCTGCGTGCATACATACGTGAGTCTGTCTGTCTGTCTGTCTGTCTGTCTATGTGTATATGCTACTGTGCAAGCATGGAGGGCAGAGGAACCCATTTGTCCTTCTACCATGGGTACCAAGTACTGAACCTAGGTCCTCAGGCTTGGCTCAAGGATTTTTACGCTGATCCATCTTGCTATCTCTTACTGTTTTTGCTGAATAGTGTTACATTCATCGCAAAGTTTCTCAAACTTTCTGTTTGACAATATAGGTGTGAAAATAATGAAGGATGTAATAATGAAAACGGTAGTATTTCTGTGTGAAATAGCTGCAATTGGGAGGTGACATGGGCAGTGAACAAATTCACCAGGATCAGAGAAAAGCAGACATAGGACCAGCATGACGGCTCAGCAGGCAAAGGCACTTGCCACCAAGCCCGATGACACGATTTTGATGTCCTGGCCTCATGTGTTGGAGAGAATCAGCTCCTGTAAGCTGTCCTCTAATCACTCCATGTGCACTGTGGTGTGTGCAGGGATGCACATGCATGTACACCCCCCCCCACTCACTCACAAAAGAACTACTGCAAGTTACCCTGGTGTTGAGACACATATGCACACACAAACACAAATGAATTAATGTAATTTAAAAATAAGATAAACAAACAGAGGGAACAGTGCTAATATGTAAACTGTAGGGCACCCACAGTGAGTTCAGACAGTAGCTAAAAACTCTCAGCAGGATATCTGGTTCTCTTAGTGCTTCTCAGAGAAGCACACAGAGGTATCTTCTCGATGGAGGAGACAAATCAAATAACTGTGTACCATCCAGAAAGCTGAGAGTGGAGGTCATGAGTGACTTGGTGACCTTATTGCTATGTATGAACACAGAACCTACCCACCTTTTGCTATAGAGGCAGACCTCCCCCAAATTCCCCAGAGTGATTATTCCAGACTCTTCCCTCCCTAGACCGTTACCCATCCTTAGGGGAGATGTCACGTGTGCTCTATGACCTGCTGACCTCTGCTGAGAGCCTGTGAGCTCTAGAACCCATCCTCTTGGTCACATGTGCTTCATCAAATAGTTTCTCTGTAGTCACAGCCTGAGCTTTACTGTGCACCTGGGATTGGACTGATGGAGTCGACTGTGCCCTGGACACCTTTTCTCAAATTGTACTGCGTGGCATTAGACTCCCTGCCTTGAACTTAGAGAGACCCTCCTGCTTCTGCCTCTGCCTCTGGAGTGCTGGGATTGAAGGTGTGGATATCCATGTCCAGCTGGAAGAAGCTCTATGGTATGAGTTGTCTCTACTTTCTTTTTCTTTTTGTAAACTGATTATTTCATCTGCATTGATCTTCTTTGACTCTATACAGGTCTGCGTACCATGTTCATGCTCAGTAGCCAGGGAAACCTGACTGAAGTCAAATACCATGGAACTGGAGTTACAGCACAAGTGAGAGCAGCCATGTCATCAAACCTGGGCCTCTGGGAGAGCAGCCTGTGCTCTTCACCACTGAGCTGTTACTTCAGCCCCAATTCTCTATTCTAGACAATGTTTCCTGTCCATGGCAGCCTAGGTCACCAGAAGCCAGACTCCTGATAGTCAGTAAATGTAAAGGGAGGCTTTTTCCTTGAGAGAAGCCTTCCCGCCAGCCTGGTTCCAGAGCCACATCAGTCCCAAATAAACACACAGGAGGCTATATTAATTATGAACCTGTTGGCCTTGCTTGTTTCTTACTGGCTAGCTCTGACTTAAGTAATTACCCCATAATTGTTAATCTAAGTATGTCTCTTACCGGAGAAGTTTCTGGGCTTCCTACCCCGTGGCGTTACATCTCGACTCTCTGTGTTTCTCCTTCCCAGAGTCCTCCTGGACTCCTAGTCCCACCTATCTAGATTCCTATTGGCCAGCAGTGCTTTATTGACAAAGGACTTCCCCCCAACAAGTAAAGAGAAGAATCCTCCTGCAAGAATGAGATTCATCCTCCAGCATGGGTGAGATTCCTACTAGGTTGTTATATAATACAAAGTGGTCAACCCTAAAATTATATACACACAAACAACAAGAGCAGACTTAGCAGGCCACATTGATACTTGGGCATATTTATTCACACATATGTAACAAATGAAGAAAAAGAGACAATCAATTTGAAATTTTGGAGGCAGAGTAGGAGTTTAAGGGAGAGGACATATGAGGGGAAGGATGGAGGAAAGGGGAAAATGGGGTAATTACATTTTAATGAAACTTAATAAAAATAAAAATTAAATTAAAAAGGAATGGAATTCTCTGTAGTGGTGTCACTGTCCCAAGCCATCCAGCAGTCAGGGCTATTTAGGATGATCTCTTTCTGGTACTGAATGGAAGCCTCTGTAGCCTTCCTCTGAAGCAGTCTGCTCAGAGCCAAATCACCCTTGTTCTGAGGCTAGAGTAGCCCAGCAGAGGTGTTCTTCCTAGAATGGCATCCACGGTGTGACGGGTGACTTTTCCTTATGTATTCTGTTTTCTGTCTCTGTCCTGTGTATTTATGAGAATTCTGGCATTGATACATAGATCCTTAGATGATACATCTTGATTATCAGGTAACATTTGCTCCTAAGTAGTCTACGTTCCCAGTATCCTTTACTAGATTTTCAGCAAAGATTCCAGAAGCATTTCTGTTCATGATTTTTATATTATACATTTGTTCCCGCAGTTTATTGAGCTAAGACTAACATCTCTGCCTTTACAGTGTGTCCATGTTCAGAAGTACACCTGTTAACAGAGCATCCTTAGGTATAGGCAGACCTCACATGAATGTGTCCAGACTCCCTCAGTAAAAGCCCCCTGCTTCCTTTGCTGAGGAAAAGCATAGCTTTGGAAAAGTCTCATCTATCCCCACCCTCTGCAGGGAAGAAGACTCTCTCAGCGCTGTGTCTTAGCTGTGTTTGTTTTGTCTTCACACTTAGGAGGATGGGAACCAACAGTAATGCATATACACAGCACCTCCATTTCTATTCATGTTCAACTGTAGTTTTCCCTATTCTTCACTGGTCAACAGACTGAGGGAGGGAGACATCCGTGAGTTTGAGGCCAACCTGAACTGTACAGTGGGTTTCAGGCCAGTGAGAGGTATATACTGAGAACCTGTCTCAAAACACAAAAACAAACAAAAAATCTTAAAGAACCTGGGTGGTGGTGATTCAAGCCTTTAACCCCAGCATTCAATAGGTAGAGGAGGTTGATATCTGTGAGTTCGAGGCCAACCTGATCTAAAAATCAAGTTCAACATCACTCAAGGCTAGACACAGAAGAGACCCTGTCCCAAAAACACTTAAATTAATAGATATGGTTACTTTTAAACTTTTTTTGATTCGAGGTCTCTCCATGTAACTGCCTGATATAGGTCCTGGAGTGCAATTTTAGTTCCCTATAACAGCATTGTGTGCTCCTAACAGCTGAGTCATCTCTCCAAGCAAAAATCCAAGTATTAAGTCTCTGTAATTTTAAATCAACAGGTTTACTTTTTCAAACATTTAAAAGTTGATTCTTTTATCAACATAAAAGCATTCACACTAGTGATCTTTGAGAATTGTATTCAGTGAGTAGTCTTCCTAGAACAAAGAATTCCTATTTGTCACCTCAATTCTTTACACATTTATTTTTATTTTTGAGCCCAGAACTCACTGTGTGGTCCTAGCTGGCCTCAAACTCACAGATACATTTGCCTCACCCCCACATGGGTTAGGGTTAAAGGCATAAGTCACAATACCTGGCCACATTTATACTCTTTATGTACCTTATATACAACATACCACAAACTGATATTTATACTTTATATGTAACATCTATACACTACATCACAAACTGATAGGTAAATAAGAAAAATGCCTTTTAGAGCTCACATAAATATACCATGCTCAGCCGGGCGTTGGTGGCGCATGCCTTTAATCCCAGCACTCGGGAGGCAAAGGCAGGCAGATCTCTGTGAGTTCGAGGCCAGCCTGGTCTACAAAGTGAGTTCCAGGACAGCCTCCAAAAGCCACAGAGAAACCCTGTCTCGAAAAACCAAAAAATAAATAAATAAATATACCATGCTCATAGCATGCTTCTTTTAAACATTGTATGGACCTTCTCTCGCAGGTTTTTTTTTTTCAATTTCTTCCTTAAGTTTATTTGTTTATTTTAGTTTTTATTTGTGCATGCCTGCATGAATGTGTGCTTGCCTAGTGCTCTCAGAGGTCAGAAAAGGCTTGGGTCTGGTGGAGTGAAAGGAAAGTGAGCCAATTGGATTCTGGGAAACAGAATCCAGTCTTCTGCAAGGGCACCACAGAGTCTTGACAGCTGAGCCTTCTCCACAGACACTGCAGGTTTCTCAAGGTGGTGAGCCAGTACCATGGGAAGATGGTTCTACTTAATATTTCTAATGATGACAACTGGGCAGCCCAAGCACACCACCTCAGAAGAGGAAGAGCCGCTGTAGAACTCTTAGTCTTGGTTGTCATGTTCACACTAAGCCTGTGTAAATCAACCATAAGCCCATGCTTTACACTTGCCAGATACCCAGTGTGCTGCACGCGGGGATGCAGGACCCAGCAGGGTCATCTGGGTGGAGAAAGCCGTCTTCATCCCCTTCCGCTCCCGTCATCTTAGCCACTGTTCATAAGGTGTGACAATGTACCACGTGTACCTCTAACGCATGCAGGGGCTGTCAGTGACTGTCCAACCACTTCTGTAGTCAGCATCAGCGTGGAATTCTACCTGCTGGTTCCCACGTTGAGGTACAAACGAGCAGCCCTGGGAAGTGAATTTCTGAGCCAGAAGTCATACAGTAAGGCAGACTGAGCATGCCAGTGGAGTGCTGGTGAGGGTTTAAAGACCCCTCAGTGGAAGGCCTGCAGCTGGGCAGGGAGTCTTCACATCATTGCCGCTGCTGCTGGCTGCTGCTTCAGCGCTGTCACAGATTCCAGGCAGGGGTGTCAAAGTTGATTGTGGACTTGGGAGAGAGGGCCAGGGTGCCATAGTCCCATGTGGATCCCAAGACAAAGACAGACACTAACGGTCCAAAAAGCTGGGATGCAGAGGCTGCACGTGCTGTGTCGTTTGCTCTTCTGAAATAGGGTCTCTCCTATAACCCAGGCTTGCCTAAACCTCACTGACAGGATGTCCTTCTGTGTACATGTTTCTCTTATCGGTTGGTGTATGAAACACTGTTTGGCCAATGGAGGCCGGAAGACAGGAGGGGCTAGGAGATGAGAATTCTGGGAAAGGTAGGCAGAGAGGGCCAATAGAAGACACCATGTAGCAGATGTGGGCATTTCCAGGGATCGGATGGGATGGATAGGGATGGATTATGGCACTCGGGAGCCAAGGACTACCACAAGTCACAGTAAGCATAGCAGCCCTGCTTCAGAGAAATGCTTCCCCAGTGCATCAGCTCTGCTCCGGTAGGAGAGGGCTTCCTGTCGAGGTTGTTAACTTCAGCTCCATTCCCTGAAGAGTGTAACAACTTCAGTTCGCCAGGGGAAGGTTTACCCCAGCGAGAGTGTTGCAGTCCTGCCCGCTCTGCTCTGCCCAGGGTCATCTCTGCTCCACCGAAAAAGAAGATCTTCACCCAAACCTCACTCAAGAGATTTATTGGGAGGGAAGAATCCAGGAGAATGGCTGCCCTCTCTCAGAGTGGCAGAGGACACCCAGGTAGCACAAACAGCCACAAGCTGAACAGACATAGGGTTTATCTAGGGCATTTAGGGGACAGAGTTTTCCAGAGTGGGGATTGGTCAGATTCAATCTCTTGCTCAGGGATTGGCTAGTTTTCTGCACAGGGTTAGATGAGATCTGGCTCTGGTTTCAGGGCCAAAGTGTGCTTTTTTCTCTGGTCCTTCTTAGCCTTTTGGCTCTAGTTTTTGGGCCAGGGTGCATTTCTTCCACTGGCTCAGATTTCAGGGACAAAGTGTGTTTCTTTGGCACTGGTTTCAGGGTCAGGATACATTTCTTTGGTTCTGGTTGCAGGGCCAAAGTGTGTTTCCTTAGCTCTGCTCAAGGTGTGTTTCTTTGGCTGGACCTTTTCCCTAAGGCAGGAGTAACATGCTGGACTATGGGTAAGCTGTAGGGAAAAGGTGCCAGCCAAACAAACACACCCTGATCAGAACTGAGATAAAAATAAATCTGTAGACTCATATGTCAAGCAGGCAGCAAAATATAGCTTAGTCATCAGGATATTACAATGCTCTGTATTAAATATGGTGTTATTAAGTAAAAAAAAATAAGTTTGACCCCAAAGGGTTTTCTTGAACCAATCCTGTAATTACACTGATTGCCCTTTTCTAATTATCTCTGATGCATTTTTATATCAAACTTTCTTTTTACAAAAATGAAAATCATGTCACGTTTTCCACAGCTGTCCTGAGGTAGGACTGTCACCGAAACTGACAGGTTTCCTTTGTCCTTTCTCAGTTTCATAACAAACCCGACTAGTGCCCCAGAAATGAGCCTTCAGCTCCCAAGAAGCTGGACAGAGCTGAGGTCTGACTCGGCAGGTGCCAGGTCCCTGCAAAGGTTCAAGGGAACACAATTTGGTTTCTGCAGGCTGCCATGGCGCTACGAAGGGCTTGGGGCAGCCTTGGCCTTGCCAGACATGGGGTGACACCCGAGTTCAGGTGCTTCCTCAGCAAGCTGCTTCAGCGTGTTACAAGCTCACCTCGGCGTCTGCCCGGCCTGAGACCCCGGCCCTGAGCGCAGGGGAAGCGTGCGAGGAGCTCACTCAGCGGGAAAGCGCAGGACGACTTTGCGGTCAGCCCCGCGCTCTGTGAGATCCACGCCCGCCCTGCGGGTCCGGGAAAGGAAACTCTGCCCTGGGCGAAGTCGGGGCCGGGAACCCGGGCTCCGCACCCTTCACTCTGCGTCCCTGAGGGAGCTGCGCCCGTCACTCAGGCCACACCGGCCAATCAGCGCCCGCCATCGCACCGTCAGTCAGAGCGGGGCGGGCACTTCCGGTCCGCCATGCCGCAGTTCGCCCGCCCGGGACCCAGGGAGCCGCTCGCGTTCCGTGGGCCGCGCTGTGAGCCGCCGCCGGGACCTGTGAGGAGCGCGGGGCGAGCGCGGAGCCGCCATGGTGAGCGAGGGCCGCCGTGCGCACGCGGGGAGGGGCCGCGGAGCCGCTGCGGGGCCTCCCGGGCCTGCGGTCACGTGAGCCCCGCCGTCCACGCCGCCGCCGGTCCCGAGGCCTCTGATCGTCTTCGTCCGCGGCGGAATCGCGCGGGACGGGGCGTGGGGGCCGTGCGCGGTCGGGCCGCACGTGACGTCACCACGCAGCGCGCTGCCGTCCCCAGCGTCTCCCGGACGCTGTGCCCTGGGCGCCGAGCGCTCAGCTCAGGAGCGCATGCGTGGACTCGGTGCCGGGCGCAGAGTCCGCGTCGGGAGCGCATTTGCTGCGGACGCCGCGGAGGCCGGGCACCGGGTCAGCGCGACCAGACTTAAATCCCCCGCAACTAGTTGCTAGCATCTCGGGTGATGGTTTGCCACGATGTTAGTGCCGGGAAGAGAACCCAGGTCTTCTGCAAGAGCTGATGTCTCTCCATTCCTAAACGTGACAGATTTTCAAAACTTTGTATGTGTGCATGCACAAGCACATGCTGAAAAGACAATGTTAAGAGAGGTGAGGTTTGCTTAAAAGTCTGTCTTTCGGGACTGAGAGGTGACTCGGTAGGTGTGCTGGCTACATTTGATCAGCTTGACTTACTCTAGAGTCACACTGGTCTGTAGGCAAATCCATGGTGTATTTTCTTCTGTTGGGGTACCCCGAATTGAGGAGGGGTCCCCAAGCTGGATTCGTCACCCCAAGAATCAAGAGTCCACGTGCCAATTGATGCAGCACGCAAGAGGCTTTAATTAGGCATCTGCAGATGGGCCTCTCGGTCAGCTTTTAGACCGATTGGCCCCGAGGTTCAGTTACAATCAGCTTTTAAAGACAAAAACCACAAGCCTTTGGGAGGGGGTCCCTATCTTGTGACAGGGGGGGGGGGCGCTGTTCATGACTACTGACCAGGGGAAGTAGATGTCTTCCTGACCTACATGTTGTAAATTCCTCAAACCTTGGCATGAGTTAATCATCTCTCCCTAAGTAAATGGTGGTTATCATCTCCTTGTTTCCCACAAATCTTGTTTGCCCATCTCTGACGCCCTGGTCAGTTCTTCACAGATGGTCAGCAGCCCAGAATTGGCCTTTTGTGGGTTTACAGCCCTTCTGCAATTAAGGTTGCTAAACCATACATTCCATTCTGTGGTTTGGCCAGTTCCTGGGATGGGGTCCTTTGTTCACTTCCCAAGTTCTCTAGTGGGGTGCCCTCCCTGTTTAAGCTTATATTTTATTTCTATAAATTCGGGATCTTTCACTTCATTAATGATGGATGGGATGGGGCCCACCCCTCTGTGATGGTGCCACCCTGGGCAGGTGCTCCTGAGGAAGCCATGGTAGCAGGAGGGTAGTAAGCAGCATTTCTCCAGGTGGACAGCGTGTGTGGAATGCGTAAGCCCGTGGCGTATTTACGTTAGCAAATCTGTTCCTGGCCAGCTCCACTTAGAGTGTCAGACAGAGAGGCAGACTTGTTATTACTGAAGAGATTTTTTCTTTATAAGGTCTAAGAGTGTGCTCTAAGGTCGCCTTGATCCCAGTGTGTGGCCCCACAGTCCATTAACATTGCTATTTCCCAGAATCCACTCCCCAATTCTTGAGTTAAAGGTTTGTAGCCTTACTCAGTGCTAAATGTACCCATTTGAGTCACAGAATGGGTGATCCGTGTCAGTAACAGGACTTGTGTGTGGAACATGGCTTCACCCTTGAGAGCAGAATAGAAGGAACACTTCGTTGTATCATTGCAAGGGTAAACAGGCTATGCAATGGCTAGATTACAAGTTGTTTAATTTTAAGACAGTGAGCTGCAGGGGTCTCAGAAGAACAATCTGATAGGACAGGGTGAGTGACTTTCTGTGTATTTTCCAAGTCTGGGTTAATTCATGAATGAAGGAAAACCAAATTGGTGGGTATTCAAATGGGGCAGTTACCTCAAGCCACGGCAATTTCCTGTTGGGCAACTCGCATGTTGGTGAGTGCAGTCCCAGTTGGCTCACTTCAGTGGGTAAGAGGATTGAGACAAGGCATTTGGCTGTGGCTTGCTGTCAGCCACAGTTCTTGGCACCTAACATTTTACACAGAGAAGATCATGCGGTCAGTTTTTATGACGTTCCCTCTACCAGGAAACAACCCACTCTGTTCCACAGTCGGTAGAGGTGGGTGTTCTTTTGGTTTACTTTTGCCTCTTTGAAACGCTGGTTGTTGGTATCTGTGTTAGTGTTGTATTGCTTCGAAGAGACACTGTGACCATGGCAACTGTTACGAAGGAAAGCCTTTAATTGGGGCTGGCTTACAGGTTCAGAGGTTTAGTTCATTGTCATAATGGTGAGGAACATGATAGCATGCATGCAGACATGGTCCTGGAGAACTATTTGAGAGCTGTACATTCAGATCCTCAGGCAGCAAGGAGAAAAGGCCTTTGGGCCATGCTTGGGCCCTTGAAACCTCAAAGTCCACCTGCAACGACATACTTCCTCCAACAAGACCACAACTTGTAATCCCTCTCAAATAGTGACACTCTCTGATGACTAAATATTGAGTCATAAGGGCTTGTGGGGCCATTCTCAATCAAACCACTTCTATTCTCCATTGACTCCAAGTTACTAAGAACTTTATTCGTGGTTGTGGTGCACTCTTTTAATCCCAGCACTCAGGAAGCAGAGGCAGGTGGATCTCTGTGAGTTCAAGACCGACCTGGTATACAGAGTGACTTACAGGACAGCCAGGGCTACACAGAGAAACCCTGCCTCAAAAAGCCTAGAAGTAAAAAAACTTTATTTAATGTTTCTGAAGTTATGATTCATTTATTTATTTTGAAAGCAATGTGCCTTGTAGCCCAGGCTTCCCTGATAGTGTGTTGTTGATAGAAGTTTCTGTCCCTCCCGGTCCCGTAGCCATGTAGTCCCAAATAAACACACAGAGACTTACAATAATTATAAACTGGCCGATGGTGCAGGCTTCTTACTGACTAGCTCTCTATTAATTATTGACCCATTTCTATTAATCCGTGTATTTCCATGTGGTTTCAGCTTACCCATGATGCCCAGCCCTCTTCTTCCTTGGCAGCTACATGGCATCTCTCTGGCAACTGCTTCTCTGCCTTTTCCCAGCATTCTCCTAGTCTGGTAGCCCCTGTATACTTCCTGCCTGGCTACTAACCAATCAGCATTTACTCATCAACCCATAAGAGAAACATTCACAGCACACAGAGGACATCCCATCACCATGTCATTGAGAATTGCCTTGAATATCTAAACATGCCTCTGCCACCAGTACTGAGAATACAGATGTGCAGGTTGGTGAGAAGGAAAAAGATACGGGAATGAGTGTCCTCGTAGAGCCCAGGCTTTCGTCAGGAATCTGCTAGTGTAGAGGAAGCTGTGTAAGAATCGGAGTCCGTTGCCTACCTGCAAGCTGATGTATTCACAGCAGAGAAAGGGAGGCGGAGGGAGGAGGCATGAAGGATTCCAGTTTTGTCTGCAGTTGAAATTCCCAGTGAACAATTGGATAATCAGTTTTGGGTGACTGACAAATGTCCTGATAAATGTTTATGTAGGGGTCCACAGACCAGGGAAATCAAGAATTTGGATAAAGAAATGAGTTTCCTTGTAGAAACCATATTACCGTGGTTACGCTAGTTCAACCAGAACAGCAGAGCTGAACAAATTGGCATGGCCCCACCTAACTGGCCTGTTATTTTTCTGGCTGAAAACATACAGCCAAGAGAAAGGGTTTGAGTTATCCTTGGTGTGTCCCAACATAAATTGTCAGTCCCTTTTGCTTGTCTCAGTGTTCTAGAATAATTGTTGAGATTATGCCTCCATCGTTTGGGCTTCCCCTTTCCTCGATCCCAGCCCCTCCCCCCAAATTCCTCCTTGCCTTCAAATTCATGGCCTCCTTTTGCTGTATTGTTCCTCCTTGAGTTTTACCTATGGTTGTTTAAAAGCACCCTTCCCTTCAAACTCACTGAGGTGCGT
This sequence comes from Mesocricetus auratus, assembly GCF_017639785.1. Taxonomy (NCBI): domain Eukaryota; kingdom Metazoa; phylum Chordata; class Mammalia; order Rodentia; family Cricetidae; genus Mesocricetus; species Mesocricetus auratus. The sequence continues at coordinate 104,049,228 of NW_024429266.1, read as the reverse complement.
GCCTTCTGTCCTGTCTCTGGATAAGAAACTTCGGGGGAAGAGAGTATACCTGTTGGATTTTTGGTTGTGAGCCTAGCCTTTAAAGGCTGAACCATCTCACCAGCCCACTGTACCTGCCTAGTATTAGCTGATTAGACACTGCCATGGCATACCCCCAGCACGTGAATTTAATTGTTGCATGTTTCATTAGTATGGCCTCAGTTCCTGCTCTAAGGGGTTTCTAGGTGGAGGCACTGACTTGTCCCCATTGAATTTTAGACCTTCACACAGCCAGAGACTCTGTTTCCTTGACCACAGGGCTTCTCTATTAGCAGGCCCTCATTACCACCTTTAACTTTGCTCCTTTCTAGAATCACTTAGATCAGACATCACAGCTCCCAAGACGCTTTTGGCTTCATTAACCTCTGGTAAAAATGAAACTGCTAAGAGTTCCAATGACGCTTCTTGCTTTTTTTTCAAGGAAGCTAATGATTCCTTTTGTTTGAGGACTTTTTACCCTAACCCTGGCCAATTTCTACCTCCTGCTCTTATCTCACCTCTCTGAAGAAGACTGGAGAGACAACTGTTCTGGCTGGACGGATGGCAGTATTGAGGCACCCCACCAGGGTTCTCTGTCACATCCTAACTGTCAGATGCAGAGAGGAAAGGAGGGCCTTGGCTGGTGTTTTGAAGGGATTAAAGTGCCCAGAGTACATTAGGCTGTCTTGATTGGCTCACGAGAGCCCCTCCCATTAGACTCCTGGTTTTCTATTGACCTCTAAGGTTAATGTGAGCACACCGTCAGCTTTCAAGCCCTTTGATAGGTCTTGTATGAGCTAAAAGTCAGCATGATGTGCTTCCCGTGTGGCGTCATCACGTCATATTTATGGGAAAACAATACTGGCTGGTCTACCTTGGCTGTAGGCAGGTGCTTCAGTGTGCACCTAATGTCTCACATCTGGGCAACATCTTTTTTTTTTTTTTTTTTTTGGTTTTTCGAGACAGGGTTTCTCTGTATCTTTGGAGGCTGTCCTGGAACTCACTTTGTAGACCAGGCTGGCCTCGAACTCACAGAGATCCGCCTGCCTCTGCCTCCCGAGTGCTGGGACTAAAGGCGTGCGCCACCAACGCCCGGCTGGGCAACATCTTTTTATCATGAGGAAAATATTAGTGAGATGGATTTGTCTACGTAACATCTCCTGTAGACTTGCACTTAAGGTCTGTGGAGTGTGATTCTTTGGTTGTTACCATTTCCATTATTCTTTGGTGAAACTTTCCTCCTGAGTGCTGAAGACTATGCTAGTGGCCAAAGTAATCTTTCTTACTTACTGTCAAGACCAATAGTACAACTGATCCTCAGGTGTCACGGGGCTTGAGAGGACCCTCAGTCTCCTACAACCTTTTGTACCACTTGTCCATCAATATGAGGATGAGTCAAAGCCTTGCTTGGCAAACTGTGGTTTCCTTTGAAATCTGGATTGACCCTCCTTTTGGTAGACTTGACAATGTTTTGAATTCATTGAATGGGGTTTTCCTGCTCTCCAAATTTACAGTCTGTCAATCTCTGTCATGTTTCTCAATATAATCCTGCATATTCTCAATCTAAATAGAAGTTGAACATGAAATGACTCAGACTGAATTCCCCTTTTAGAGATGACTTTTTGTAAGTCAGACAGCCTAGTTAGAAAAGGTACGGTATAGTTTATCATATGCAATATGGGATTAAGTATTCATAGTTTAGTGACTATAGGGCACCAAAAAAAATCTAAATTAACTAATAATGAGATAGTATTAGGATGTTCTTTTCCTAAAGCTTGTTTATTTCAAAGAACACAGAAAATGAAAGTACAGCGTGGGTTCCCAGGACATCAAGTGTGGACGTCAAAGTGGAGCAGAAGAGCCCAGTGTCTTTGGAAAACAACAGGTGTGGACGTTCCCAGACAGGGTCGGGAGCAGGACATGAGGTATTGGAACCCAGCGCAGCCTGTGTCTACAGCCTCCAACTGTCCTAGCTGCTCACTGGCAGCAGCCTGTCTAGCATCCTGCCAACGATTCTCTTGATTCTCTTGGGATGTGTATTTTCCCAAGACTGGCTCTAGGTTGATGCAAAGTTGCATGAGTCTTCCAAGTCTTACCATTACAGAGAATTAAGTCTTACCATTACAAAGAATTGAGAACTTTGAATTCCTGGCTAGCGTTGGAGGCATGTGGCTAAGGAAATTCCTTACTCCCCTGTCTAAGCCAGTAAATACATCCAGCAAACAATGTGTCAGAAATACACAAACACACCATGGAAGCCCAATGCTACCTTATTGGTATAAGTGGGTTAATGCCCTGAAGGCTCAGCAACACCAAGTTTATGGGTGTCACCATTTTGGATTTTGCCATGCAGTTGCAGTAACCAAGAAGTCACATGGTATTTAATTTTTTTAACTGAAACCATTAGAAAAGATGACAGCCAAATCACATGGCTGCTTCTATCATGATGAGATCACAAGCCACATTGGTACACAGCCCAGGGTTGCTTTCTACTCAAAGTTAGTTCAGTTCCCTGAGAAGATGAGCCCATCCACAGGGTACCAGGTCTGGTGAGATCCACACTGCCCAAAGTTTAAATGTGAAGTGTTACACCCTTTTCTTTAATATGGCATTTTAGTGAGGTCAGGGTGACTATAAGAGGGAATGGTACCAATGGCCTAGTAACACAGGAAAGAATTCTCTCAAGCAGAAACAGTGTTAATCCCAACAGCAAGAATAAGATCACTACCACTACTGTTGATTTGTGGCACGAGGGGAACCTTGGCAGATCCCATGGCAGGGGACAAACAATGCATCAGGCAAAACTTACCTAGGAAGGAAGTTTGTTGGGAGAATGGAGGGGAGAGAGAAGAAAGAAAAAGAGAGACAGACCTGCCTCCTCTCTGTTTCCATCAATTTCTTTCTGTCTTTCCCTCTAGAGCTCTTCCTACTTAGGTTGTGTTCTTTCATAGTTTATATTGTGCTCGACAGCCTCAGGCTCTTATGCTCACATGCTTGATGTAACATTAGGAGGCATGCCCTTGTGGGACTAGGTGTGGCCTTGTTTATTAGGATGTCACTGTGGGTGGGATTTGAGTTTTCAAAAACCCTCGCCAAAACAAGTGTTTTTTTTCTGCCTCCTGCCTGTGTATCAGGATGTAACTGTCAGTCTGCCTACCCTGATGCATCTTTTCATGAGGACAGTGGACTAATCCTCTGTCACTGTAATAAAACTCCAGATTAAAAAATGTTCCTTTATAAGAGTCCTGTTTCTTCACAGGAATAGGACAGTCCCTGAGACATTTTGTTTGAGTAATGTTTTAACATATTATCTGCCTGTATTCTGCCCATCTTGTATGAAAGAGTAATGTGCCGATTTCTTCACAAAACAGTCTCTGGCATGGTTATTATTGATGATTCATACAGATCCACAGTGAAAAAGAGCAACAAGCAGGGCAAAGATGTAGGTAGTTTCAGAAGGATGCCATGTGCCGAAACAGAGGTGGCAATTACTGGGGAAATTAGGGCCATATAGAAAAGGTGTGGTAAGCTTTTAACTATGGAAGGAAAAGGAAGGTGATTCCTAGTCCTAGAAACCAACTTCATACAAAACCTGCTGCTGCTGTTCCAAAGCTGGAATCCCATGTGCTGGTATCATCTATGTGCTACTTTTTCTTGAAAGACGATAGAAGCAAAATCTAAAGTTCATTAATTCTTGTAGACTTTCAGCTCAGCACTGTTGCAGCCATCTATTCGGCAGAACCATGGCCTCAGTGAGGAGACCATGAGTTTTCATGGCATGAATCCATGATGATGAAGTCTTGTTTGCATTTTGAGACACCTGCCATGAATAGCTGCATGTACAGAGTGAAATTAGCCAAGAGTAAAATGTGTAAGAAGCCGCAGAGAGGCACAGCCATCTAAGCCTTTGAAACTAAAGCCTGGTGCCTGATAACAGAACTGCAGGATTTGGTGTTTGCCCAACAGTGGTTCAGACTTGCCTTGGTCCAATATTTCCTTATTTCTTTGGAAAGGAAATGTGTATTCTATGCTATTGCATTTTGGGTAGTTATAGTGTTTTGATTTTATAAGATGTCACAGTCAAGAGATTGCTTTCAATGTCAGTAGAAACTTTGGACACTCAAACTGTGTTAGGACTGTTACAGAACATGGGAATCTTTGAAGTTAGACTTCATTTTGCATTATGGGTTGACTGTGAGTCTCATGATGTGTGAAAATGTGGTGGGTTGAATTAAAAACCTCCCATGTAGGATGACTTTGTCTCTGGTTTGTGGCTTCCGTTAGGGTGCTTATGGAACCTTTAGGAGGAGGAGCGTTTCTGGAGGAATTATCCTCTGGGGATAGGCTTTGAGTGTTTATATGTTCTCCACACTGTGTCATCTTTATATGTTTGTGGTGGTTGGAATTGAGCAACCTTCCTTCCCATGCAGCCATCACCACCATTGCAGACGCCATCCCTAAGTAATATAAAATAAACTGAGTAATTGTTTTTCCTAGCAAAGGCATTTTTCTGGCCTGATTGGTTTTTTTTTTGTTTTGTTTTGTTTTGTTTTGTATTTTTGGTTTTTCGAGACAGGGTTTCTCTGTGGCTTTGGAGGCTGTCCTGGAACTCGCTCTGTAGACCAGGCTGGTCTTGAACTCACAGAGATCCGCCTGCCTCTGCCTCCCGAGTGCTGGGATTAAAGGCTGCGCCACCACCGCCCGGCCTGGCCTGATATTTTTACTTTATATGTTCGGCCGTGGATTTGGCTTCTGTTCCTGTCAAGCAATTGTCTTGTGCTGTCCTTTACTCACGACTTAACTTTGCGTCGTTGGCAGAGGGCATCATCCCTTCTCCAGGACGGTGCATATTCATAATGTAACCTGCGTCTCCTGACTCATTGCTTCTTACTTAAGGTTTCCATCACTGCGGTGAAACACCATGACCAAACAGCAAGCTGTCAGAGGAAGCCGCTCATTTGCCTTACACTTGCATGTGGTTCTTCATCTTTGAAGGAAGTGAAGACAAGAACTTACGCTTGTATCACTATGCATCAAAGGAAGTCAGGACAGGAAGTGAAACAGGGCAGGAACCTGGAGGCAGGAGCTGATGCAGAGGCCATGGAGGGTGCTGCTTGCTGGCTCGCTCCCCATGGCTTGCTCAGCTGCTTTCTTACAGAACCCAGCACCAGCCCAGGGATGGCATTGCCCGCAGGGGGCTGGGCCCTCTCTGTCAGTCACTAAGAAAATGCCCCACAGTTTGCCTACAGGTGGGTCCTATGGTAGCATTTCCTCAGTTGAGTCTCCCCCTCTCAGATAACTAACCTGTATGAAGCTTGCATAAAACTAACCAGTGTACTTTGGATTACAGGTGGTAACATTCTCCCTACCTTCCTATATTTTTTTAAATTTTTTTCTTCCTTCTTTTTTTTGGTTTCCTGAGAGAGGGTCTCACTATATTAACAACCTTAGCTGTCCTGAAACTCTCACTGTGGACGAGTCTGGCCTCAAACTCCCAGCCTCCCGAGTGCTGGGATTAAAGGTGAGTACTACCACCCACCCACCCTGCAAGTTTTTTTTTTTAATGTGCTTGAGTCTTTTGCCTATATATATGAATATGAACCACATGTGAGCCTGGTTTTGACTGAAGTCAGAAGAGCATGTTGTCTCCAGTTAATCTGAAGCTACAAATGGTTGTGAGACTCTGAGTGGGGATTGAGGTTGTCTGCAAAAGCAACACATCCTAACTGGCAGCTACCTTTACACTCCATCTATCATTTTATCTTGTTTTTTGGATGGTTTGTTTTGTTTTGTTTTGCTTTTCAAGACAGGGTTTCTCTGTTTTCCTTTGGAGGTTTCCCTGGAACTCTCACCATAGACCAGGCTGGCCTCAAACTCACAGATATCCACCTGCCTCTGCCTCCCGAGTGCTGGGATTAAAGGTGTGCACCACCACCAGTCAGCACTCAAATTTTTTTATTCAACATTATTTTTACTAATTTTTTGAGAACTTTTTGATATGTCAATCAGTAACTTATTATAATTTCATTCATTCATAGGAATCTCATATTAGTCTTACAGTTTAAAGTGGGTAACTGCAGCTTTCTGAAAGATGGATACAGAACTGGACTGAACGTTTGAGTCTTTGGAGGAATTTTTATTGAGCCCTTGAGTGGCTTCTGTGGTTGGTTGGTTGGTTGGTTGGAGACAGGGTCTCACTATGTACCTCTGTCCTGGAAATTTCTATATAAATCAGGCTGGCCTCAAAATCACAGAGATTGATTGTTTCTGCCTCTGAATTTTGGGATTAAATGTGTGTACCACCACATCTTGTTCATTCTTTTTTTTAAGTTGGGAATTTCAACAGTGTTCTGCTGATGTATACTTGATAGTGTTGCTCTGTTTGCATGCCTCTCTGTATATCTGTTAGTCATTTGTCTTGCAATCCCATATCCCATTCAGTGGGCACAGAGACGGGAGGGACCATCTCCTTTTCTTTTTCCTTCTAAAATGACTTGGTGACTGCATTTGAAATTCTGTGACATGAAATAAATGTATGGAGTACACAAAATTATGTAAATATATTCTCAATGAAGTGCACTTTTGCAACGCAGTCTCACTGTTTCTCTTATGTACACTATGGGATACTTTAGGACACAGTGACCTATGAGGATGTGCATGTGAACTTCACTCATGAAGAGTGGGCTTTGCTGGATCCTTCCCAGAAGAGTCTCTACAAAGATGTGATGCTGGAGACCTATTGGAATCTCACTTCTATAGGTAGGAATGTGAACTTTACAATAAGGCGACAAGCATTTCTTTTTTAATTTTTTTATTCATCATGCATACCAACCACAGTTCCCCTTCCCACCAGTCCTCCTGCTCCCCCCATCCCAGCTGCTCCCAAATCCACCACATTTGCACTCCTCTGAAAGGGTAAGGCCTCCCACGGGGAGGCAGCGAAGCCTGGCACATTAAGTTGAGTCAGGAGCGAGCCCTTCTCCCCTGCATCAAAGTTGAACAAGTCATCCCTCCATAGGGAATGGGCTCAAGAAGCCAGCTCATGCACCAAGGGTAGATCCCGGTCCCACTGCCAGGGTCCCTCAAACACACCAGGCTACACGACTGTCACCCACATGCAGAGGTTTGGTCACATGCAGGCTCCACAGCTGATGGTCTAGAGTCTGTGAGGTCCACGAGCTAGGACAAGCATTTCTTGATCATTGATGTTCTCGTGAAATTTCAGCTATGAAAAAGGAAGAATATGCTGGGTGTTGGCGGCGCAGCCTTTAATCCCAGCACTCGGGAGGCAGAGGCAGGTGGATCTCTGTGAGTTCAAGACCAGCCTGGTTTACAAGAACTGGTTCCAGGACAGACTCCAAAGCCACAGAGAAGCCCTGTCTCGAAAAAAAAAAAAAAAGAAAGAAAGAATGTAATCTAGGATGGTTCTCAGGTTCAACAAAGTAGTGACTTTTTGCCTAATTTCTAGTAAAATATCACATACATTTTCTGGTACTGTATTTTAGGCTACAAATGGGAAGATCAGAATATTGAAGAACATTGTCAAAGTTCTAGAAGACACGAAAGGTAATTTTCTTATGCAAGCTGATACATAAGTACCTCTGAAGAAATTTCATTGTTCTCTGAAGCATTAAGGAAAGGCAACACTGAAAATAAACACAACTTTATGATAATTATTAAATTCTTACAAACTACTCTCTCTGCCTAGCCATATCAATTCCTGTCTGTCTGTACAGATCTCTATGGCTAACTAGTGGCTAGCACCACCCTGTGATTTTCAGGAAAGCTTTCTTTGTTAGAGTATAAACAAGATGTCACCACATCC